>NC_041409.2:99517856-99865356 GCF_900747795.2 Erpetoichthys calabaricus | reverse complement strand
AGTCGAATGCAGAAAACCCACGCTATTAGTCCAAGAGATTATGATACGCTAAGACCCACCTGAGAGGGGAACCACGGAGCACACGGCCTTTTGCGCCTACGTGACCACACGGTGATACCCAAAATACTCTGAAGCGACATTTGCACTGATTTGTGTTTTTTTGTATCTCACACCCTCATACATCTTTATTATAAGAGCATCCCTTATCTACGATGGAGCGTTTGATCAGAAGAAAATATGAAGCTGGTTTTAAATTAAACATCATCGAAGTAGCAAAAGAAATTGGTAACTGCGCTGCTGCAACAAAATTCGATGCATCTGAGAAACTGAACCGAGACTGGAGGAGGCCAGAAGATGTTATGTTATATATATAAAAAAAAAAAAAGTTAAGTGTCGTATTTTCGAGCAGGCGCATAAGTCAGGGTCTGATTTTTATGATTGATTTTTCGGGTTTCAAGACCTGACTTATACATGAGTATATACAGTAAATGAGGCCCAAGGTCACTACACGTGGTCTGTTGGGTTTAAGTCTCTGCTTTGGCTGGGCCACTTGAGGACACTCAGAGATTTGTCTCAAGGCCACCCTGGCCTTGTCTTGACTTTTTTTTTTTCTTTGTTCTTTATTTTGCCTTATTAGGAATCTTGTATTAGAAATTTGTTCATTTTCGCATACCCCTTGGGGTCAGAGTGCTTTGTACAGCGCCCCTGTAGCAATTGTAGGTTAAGGGTCTTGCTGAAAGGCCAAGCAGAACAGGATCTCTTTTGGCAGTGATGGGGATTTGAACAAGCTACCATCTGGATACCAGCGCAGATCCTTAGCCTCAGAGCCACCACTCCACCTGAGTGTTGTTTGCTTCCGGTCATTGTCATACTAAAAGGTCTGAGGTGGTGTGCACTCTGAAGCAGGTTTTCCTCAAAGACCTCTCTTTCTGTGTTTGGCTGTATTCTTCCTTCCCTCAGTTCTGTCCAGTCTCCACATGCCTTCTGCTGAGAAGCCCACCCCGTAGCATGATGGCTGCCATCATCATTCTTCTCTGTAGTGATCATGAGCAGTGCCTCACTACAGTTTAATCACAGAGTACTGACTGCATGGCTTGCTTTTTAGTCAAAACTCGCAAATGTATCCATTTAAAATTCAATTTACAACACAAGAAAGTGTGCTGAAAGTGAAGAAGTTTGAATGCTTTATGAATCCACAGTGTGTGTGTGTGTGGACAAGTTTGTTCGTCCCCTTACAGCTCATTTAAAAAGTGCCATCTGCCTCCTGAAAACTGATTAAATGAAAAGCCATTGTCACCTGTGTACCTGCACATGTCAGCTAGCAAAGCAAAGCAATTGTGACAAGAAATCAAGTGTGGCTTATTCTACAAAGATCTTCTAACATGGCCTGGGTACAATTGTTGGGACCCCTAGTTAAGACCCTAAATAAGTGGTTTTGAGTGATTTGCTGTTTTCCTGAATTCGTGTCACATCTCCAATCGTGCAGTCAGTCATTCAATTGATTTAAATGGAGAAAAGACGTCACTCTGCTGTTTGGTGTCATCGTGTCTCTCACACTGAATGAACGACAGAAAGCAAAGCAGAGATTTGTCTGAGGAGATCATAAAGACAATGACAGATAAGCATGTTAGAGGCAAAGGCTAGAAGACCATCTGCAAGCAGCGTGATGTTCCTGTGACAACACTTGCAAATATTATGAAGAAGTTTAAGGCCCACTGGACTGTAGCCAACCTCCCTGGCCGTGACAACAAAAAGGAAAATCGACCCCGGAATGGGCAGAAAGGATAGTGAGAATAGTAGACAAAAAGCCAAGGACGACTTCCAAAGAGATCCAAGCCGAACTCCCTGGTCAGGGTCCATCCGTGTCTAAACACACCATCTTATCACTTTTTGAGTGATGGTGGGCTCAGCGGAAGACCAGCAGAGCTCCACTTAAAAAAGCCAGACTGGAATTTGCTGAAATGCATGTTGACAAGACACCATGCTTCTGGGAGAAACTCCTTTAGACAGATGAGACAATACTGGAGCCTTTTGGCAGGTCCCATCAGCTCAATGTCCACAGACGAGAAAATGAACCTTTTTTAAGGAAAACAACATTATAGCTACTGTGAAACATGGAGGAGACTTGCTTATATTTTGGGGCTGCTTTTCTGCATCTGGCATGATGTGCCTTGAGCCTGTGAAGGAAAAAGTGAAATCTGAAGACCATCAAGACATTCTGGAGCAAAACATCCTGTGACTGACTCTTGAACATTCTCAGGATTCGTCAAGAATCTGCCGATACTGGGAGGAACTCATACGGCCCTCAACTTTAACAAGTTTTCCAGTAACTGTGTTAGCCTCAGAGCCCCATAACATGATGGACCCTCCACCACATTTTACAGGAGGCAGCAAGTTCTTCTCCTGGAATGCTGTGTGTTTCTTTTTGCTGTGCATAGCGCCTCTGGTTGTGACCAGATAACTCCACCTTAGTCTCATCTGTCCATAGTATTTTTTTCCAAAATGTTTCCTGCATGTCCAGATGTGCTTTTGCATACCTCATGTGACTCTTCTTGTGGTGAGGACTCAGAAAATGCTTTTTGCACATCACCTTGTGCAAAGTGCGCTGAACGACGTACAATGACACCATCAGCAGCCTGATGTTCTTGTAGCTCTCTGAAGGTGGTGGTCTGTGGTTTGTCTAACTGGCCATCGGCTGTGCCTTTCAGATATTTTTCTTGGCCTACCACATCTTTCCTTCACAAGGACTGTTCCTGTGGCCTTCCATTTCCTAAGTACATTTCTGACTGTGGAGACAGACGGTCCAAACCTTTGTGGTTATATCTTGTACCCTTCTCCTAATTCATAATGATGAATTATCTTAGTTTTTAGGTCAGTAGAGAGTTCTTTAGAGGTTCCCATGTTGCCACTCTCTAAGAGAGAGCCAAGGACAAGCACAACTAGCAGTTACCTACAGTGTGTTTCCATGATTGGTGGCATCTGTCTTTGTAGTTTAAGGTCTAATGAGCTAATCAGAGCAGCTCTGTGCTGCATTACAGGTCTTCAAATGAATGCAATTAAAGGGGGCCCAAACTTTTGCACATCCCTTTTTTTTTTTTACATTTTATTTCATACAACTCAGTAATGCTACACTGAGAATTTTGGTCTGATAAACATCCCTATGTCTACATTTCTGTAGTTTAAAAATGGCACATTGCTGTGATCTTCTCTGATTATCACCCAACCTTAGAGGGGGCCCAGACTTTTACACAGCACTGTATGTAAGTAGTACAGGGGAGAAGTCTCAGGCAGTTTGAAAAAAATGTTATAAAGTCTTTCAAAAACAATGCCATGATTATTATTTTTTATGAAGTTTGCAAAAATTCCTAAAATCCTCTTTTTGCTTTCATTTTGGGTTTTTGAGGGGGAAAAAAAGAATTGAAATGTCTGTGGCTACAGCATAACAAAATGTGAAAAGGTGAAGGGGCCCGAATACTTTGTGAAGGTGCTGTGTGTGTTTAAATGTGTTTTAGTGCTATTTAAGGAAATGGATTGGGGGGGGGGGGGGGGGGTTCAAGCAGGCAGGGAGTTCTTTATTAGTCTTGCCATTTTAAATAAAGAGGTTTAAATAATAGCATTTCATTATCCCACTTTTCATTTCCTGAACTGTTTTCGGGTAATGAGGGTTGATTGTATCTGGTATGTTCTATGCAGAATTTGTCACAGATTGAGCTTTTGGAATGATTTGACCACAAGGGGGCACTAAGACCACAGAGAAAAACCTCAAAAGTCCTCGTCGGGGCGGGGGGGTTTGGGGTGTGTGCTGTCGTCTACGGGATCTGACGGAGATGTCAATGAGAAATGTGTCTATGGTGCTGTCATTTTGTGTATTGTGCCTTCATAAAAAGCATCCCCAGAGTCTAAATGAGCATATGCTGAATTGTTCTCTAAATGCCAACGTCTCAAATCTGCTGACTGCCTTTCATAGCAAAAACACAAAGCCGGAACTGTTGGGTGAGTTTTAGTTTTCTCGGAGTGCTGCTGACTCGTGTTTCAGCATGAGGTTTATCCTAGTCCCTATTTTGTGATACAAGGCAGGGATTGTGTGTGTTTGACCCCAGGGCTGCTATGGTCAGTATGGGCCAAATGTGTAATTGCTTAATACATCTCTTGGCCTCAAAATAAACTTGATGTTAACTCGGCAACCACTCAGAGCAGATGCCATGCTGTGGTAGAAGATTCTTGCCCTGAGTCACAGCTATGCCTGCTGAAAGGCCTGAGGTGACTCATCAATTCAGAGCCACAATACGTCTCATCCTTTGGTGTTTTTCATATCCTAAATTAAAAAAGATTGGAAGTATCTGCTGTGTCCAATGTGTGACCTTCCTTACATTGATATGTACCACATATACGTTGTGGAGGATCAGCCCGGACACAAACAGAGACGCAGACTCACAAGTCCCAAAGCACACGTTTATTTCTCTTTTGCCTCTACACAGCACCGTCCACAATCGCCAATAATCACAGCTCAGTCCTTTTCCCTCTTTTTCCTTTTCTCTTTGTCTGTCTTCTTCTCTGCTGCCCTCACTCCTCCACTCACAAGTTCTGTCCTCTGCCTCCCGACTCTGGCTCCCCCAAAGGAGTGAGGTGGCTCCTTTTATGTCAGACCCCGATGTGCTGCAGGTGCTCCCTTGACGATCTTCTGGCAGCACTTCTTGGTATTCTGGGATTGTCCAGACGCCCACTGGTGGTGGCCACGGGCACCCATAGGGTTGAGCTGCCAAGCTCTGCTCCCGCGGTCCTAATGCCATCCAGGGCGGCTGCCCTCTTGTGTCCCGGGGAAGATATCGCTTCTCTCCCGGTCCTTCCACTCTCCAGGCATTCCCAGCTAGGGAAGCATCCCAGCCCTCTGCTACAATGTACATGCATTCATTAATTCTTTACCATATTCTGTTTGAATAACATTTAATTCCTACATCAAATTTTCATATAACATGTACCTCGAAGTGTTAAAAAGAAAAATATATAACTAAAAGAAATACCAGTCAGTTTCTAACTTGCTTAGGCCTAAAAAGGGTCGTGGGGTGTGCCTATCACAGCCAACACAGGGAGCAATGCCATCGCAGGGTGGACACACACACCATACACACCCTTGGGCCAGTACCCGTTACCTGCCTATTTTTGGATTGGTGGGTGGGTGATGGCACGTGGAGGAAACCCACATAAGCACGGAGAGAACAGGTGAACTCCACGCATGGAGGACCCAGGATGCGAATCCTGGTCTCTTTAATGCAAGGCCGCCGCAATAGCATTGTGCCACCATGCTGCCCGTAATAAAATACCAGAATTAATAAATAAGAATTAATCAATATGTACTTACGTAACACAGAATAACTAGTACACTAATGGAGTTACGGATTCTATTTTTCTAATGATTGTCACAATAAGTTTGATGCTATGGTCAGGTGTAGTGACAGGTGATTTGCGAGTGATTTGTTCTTTTTGAGCGACTCTTTTTAGTGAATCGTGGGAATCGATTTGCAAGCACAAACAAGTGGATTCAGCAGAGCTCCATGGGAACGCTAAAGCGCACCTGTGATGCCGTCCGCCTCTTTCGTTTAGACGTTTAAAGCACATGTGCAAGTTCTGATATTTTAGAATCTGTTCTAAAGCATACTGGTAACCAATGTAATGACGCCATGACTGGCGAGATGTACTCAGATTTTCTTTTACACATTAAACTTCTTGCTGTTGCATTCCAAGCCGACTTTAGCCAATGGATTTCATTCTTAGGTAGTTCCATTAGGAGTGCGATACAATAATCTAGTCCGCTAAAAACAAAAGTGTACATTTATTTTTCAGTATCTTGAGATGTTAATAGAGGTCTAACTTTTGCAGTGATTTTTTCATTCTAATAATACCGGGTGAGTCAAAATTTATTCACAAAACACACTTCTTATGTGCAAGATGATTTACAGGAATGTCTCAATCTGTCTGCCGTCATGATCAACACATGGACCATATGTGGCACATAAATTGTCCTCAAAAATTGTATATAAGTATATCCATAGCAGTACCATTAGTGTTAACGTAATTTTGACTCGCCCTGTGTTTGTAATGTGCAATTTGCTTTTAAGGTTGGAGTCCATAATAAAGGCTAAATTTTTAACTTGCGTCTTGACTTGTAACACTAAGTGATCCAATTTACTTCTAAGACCCTCATGTTTTCATTTCTGCCAACGCATAAAATTTCTGTTTTTCCCTGTTTAGTTTGAGGATATTACTAATTTTAAAATGCAAGTAAGATGTTCAATCAGAGGGGTACCAGAGCTTCAGGGTCACAGGAAGTCATCCTTCTTTTAACCCAGCCAATCTGGAACATTCTTCTTCACGGATCCATAACTCCTCCATGATGGCTCAGTGCAGTTCTGTTGTGGGGTTTGTCCTATTATCCTGTTTCGTCACCATTTTTCATTGTTCTTCAGTCTTCTGTATTTGTTATCTTACTGTTGGGTGGCTGTCGTCTTCTGTTGTTGTTTCCGTCAATTAACTTTTACCAGTTTTCAAGACCGCGGCAGTGGTGGATGTAGGGTGTATGTTTTGATTTGATATATTTTGTTAATTCCCAAGGGGAGATTGTCTTTTTGCATGACCTTTTGGGTACAGGGCACCTGGAGCAATTGTCAGGTTAAGGGGCCAATGGAGTAGGATACCTTCTGGCAGTAACAGGATTTGAACCTGCAGCCTTCTATATGCTTAGCCACAGAGCCACCACTCTGACATTTTGGATGTTTTTTGTTGTTTTTATTCTGTTAATAATATTAAAAGGAAAAGGCTTTCATGTTTTCTTGTCTATATCAAGTGGACTTGTTGATTAAAATTTAATTACAAGCCTCACACTTACTGTTGTGTTGTCTGCCGCAGGGGCCGTGATCGTGACCACTCCTCAAGATCTCGCCCTCATCGACGCACGCAGAGGAGCAGAAATGTTCAAGAAGGTAAACGTGCCTGTAAGTAATTCTCACATTTTGACTTTTCCTTTTTCATTCATGAGGAAATTTGGAGTTCATAGTCTTTGTATCTTCTGTAGTTCTAGCCACTGACTACCAGTGTGACCCCAAAACAAGAGAGAGGTCTAACCTGTCAGTGTAAGAATAACTGTATATGCAGTGCATCCAGAAAGTATTCACAGCGCATCACTTTTTCCACATTTTGTTATGTTACAGCCTTATTCCAAAAAAGATTAAATTCATTTTTTTCCTCAGAATTCTACACACAACACCCCATAATGACAACGTGAAAAAAGGTTACTTGAGATTTTTGCAAATGTATTAAAAATAAAAAAACTTGAGAAAGCACATGTACATAAGTAGTCACAGCCTTTGCTCAATACTTTGTTGACACACCTTTGGCAGCAATTCCAACCTCAACTCTTGTTGAATATGATGCCACAAGCTTGGCACACCTATCCTTGGCCAGTTTCGCCCATTCCTCTTTGCAGCACCTCTCAAACTCCATCAGGTTGGATGGGAAGCGTCGGTGCACAGCCATTTTAAGATCTCTCCAGAGATGTTCAATCAGATTCAAGTCTGGGCTCTGGCTGGGCCACTCAAGGACATTCACAGAGTTGTCCTGAAGCCACTCCTTTGATATCTTGGCTGTGTGCTTAGGGTCGTTGTCCTGCTGAAAGATGAACCGTCGCCCCAGTCTGAGGTCAAGAGCGCTCTGGAGCAGGTTTTCATCCAGGATGTCTCTGTACATTGCTGCAGTCATCTTTCCCTTTATCCTGACTAGTCTCCCAGTTCCCCACAGCATGATGCTGCCACCACCATGCTTCACTGTAGGGATGGTATTGGCCTGGTGATGAGCAGTGCCAGGTTTCCTCCAAACGTGACGCCTGGCATTCACACCAAAGAGTTCAATCTTTGTCTCATCAGACCAGAGAATTTTCTTTCTCATGGTCTGAGAGTCCTTCAGGTGCCTTTTGGCAAACTCCAGGCGGGCTGCCATGTGCCTTTTACTAAGGAGTGGCTTCCGTCTGGCCACTCTACCATACAGGCCTGATTGGTGGATTGCTGCAGAGATGGTTGTCCTTCTGGAAGGTTCTCCTCTCTCCACAGAGGACCTCTGGAGCTCTGACAGTGACCATCGGGTTCTTGGTCACCTCCCTGACTAAGGCCCTTCTCCCCCGATCGCTCACTTTAGATGGCTGGCCAGCTCTAGGAAGAGTCCTGGTGGTTTTGAACTTCTTCCACTTACGGATGATGGAGGCCACTGTGCTCATTGGGACCTTCAAAGCAGCAGAAATTTTTCTGTAACCTTCCCCAGATTTGTGCCTCGAGACAATCCTGTCTCGGAGGTATACAGACAATTCCTTTGACTTCATGCTTGGTTTGTGCTCTGACATGAACTGTCAACTGTGGGACCTTATACAGACAGGTGTGTGCCTTTCCAAATCATGTCCAGTCAACTGAATTTACCACAGGTGGACTCCAATGAAGTTGCAGAAACATCTCAAGGATGATCAGGGGAAACAGGAGGCACCTGAGCTCAATTTGGAGCTTCACGGCAAAGGCTGTGAATACTTATGTACATGGGATTTCTCAGTTTTTTTATTTTTAATAAATTTGCAAAAACCTCAAGGAAACTTTTTTCACGTTGTCATTATGGGGTGTTGTGTGTAGAATTCTGAGGAAAAAAATGAATTTAATCCATTTTGGAATAAGGCTGTAACATAACAAAATGTGGAGAAAGTGATGCGCTGGGAATACTTTCCGGATGCACTGTAGTCCAGCAAATTGTGGAGTTTTTCAACATAAACAGGCAAACCAGAGATCTATACAAAGGAGGCCCCTAAACCCTTTCCAGGCATCTGCAATCTTCTTTTTGAGGGTCTCGGAGAGTTCTTTTGATCTTGGCATAATGACACCACACCACACGCTACACACACACACACACACACACACACACACACACACACACACACGCACACTGGCCTCAATACACTCCAGAATGACTAAATAGGAAGAAAACTTCTGACTTAGCAGTCCCAGTCCCATTGAGGTGCTGTACAGGTGTATAGCTGTTATTATAAAGAAGACCCCTAAATCCTTTGCCAGACATCTGCAATCTTCTTTTTTTTTTGGAGGTCTCTGAGAGTTCTTTTGACCTTGGCATGATGGTAACACTCCATATCGATAGCAAAGAGAACACCACACACCTCGATATCAGCAATTTAAAAAAGACTGGGCCTACTTGCTTGTTACCTAAGGGGGTTCTAATCATTGGCACCTCATCTGGAACACCTGATTCTAATCTAATGAATGTAAAGTGGTGGACTTACAGTTTTCACATAATAAGTCTGCATTTTGGCACTTTAGATTATGAGAATGAGTCACCTTAACAATTTTATCTGTCATTTGTTGAAGTGTGTGCACCTTTATCTGTAGGCACCATTTGCATGAAGATCTAATGTTGGCCTGTTCAGCTATGTTGAAGAAGTCAACCATTTCCATCCGATGTCCTTACTTATTTGACATGACTGTATGTGTAAGCAGTTGCATTACAGAAGTCATGCGCACTGCAGAAAGCTGCTTGTTTCAAGGTCAGGAGGTTCTGCTCACTAATCATGGTGTGTGACTTCGTGATTAACATATGTGAGAAAGAATTTCACTGGACTGTTCATGTAACTGTCACAATAGATTTGACCTGTGGACATGCAGTATTTTCTCAGTGCCAGTACTCTTTAGGCCACACGCCACTGTAACACAGATAACCCCTTCAATCTCACATACTTTAGCGTATACACTCAACCATTCACTTTCTGGCAGAACAGAGTGAGTGATGTGAATTTAGACAAGGGGTTAATATTCCTCCATATTTCCATCCATTTCATGAACCCACCTAATTCAGTATAGGAGAGGTCGAAACCGACTCTTGACAAGGTGCCAGTCTTATTATGGGGCACACTCACTCACCCACACAGGACTAATTTCGAGTTGTTAATCGGCCAGGCATACCCGTCCGTCTGTGGAATGTGGATTAGTAGACCCTCTAAATTTATTTTTCCATCTCGCATTTTATGAACACACATTTCTGAAGGCGCTCATCCAGTCCTAATTCAGACATCTGAAAGTCGGTTTACATTTGCGTTGCTTCAGCGAGTCCTTCTGCTTTGTGCATCCCAAGCCTGGCACAGCTTGATGAGGGCTAGTGAAGGCATGTGGGGCTGCCTGCCCACAAGAGCTTTATGTCTGATGGAAAATGCGGCCCTTAAAACTATACAGGTAGCCATCATATAGTTACTTTTATCGGCTAGCATCTTCTACTCCATTGCGTTGATAGTATTTTTTTTTTTTGATTATTTATATCATTGTTTAATTTGTGAGGAGCGGGTGGCCACTGGGCGCACCTTTTGTCTGATATGCATATTTAGGACTTGAATTTCTTTTATGATAACAGATGTAACAACAAATTAGGGGGATTTTAGATATAGATAAAACTTTATTCTTCCACTGGGGAAATTTGGCTTTTTACAGATAAACTAACACACAAATACATAAGTAAATACGTAAATAGGTAACTAATGGAGACTTAGTGCTGCAGGTTTGACAGGGCAAGTGGCAGTACGAAAGCCATTCCTGAAAGGACAAAATAGGGCCTTGAAATACCAGCTGTGGACTGCTGCCTACTTCACAGTACAAACTGAGACTGTTCAACTGTTGTGCTGTGAGGTGCCGGTCACTCAAGAAACTTGTCTTCTGATTGGCTGGTGACTTTGGCTCTGCCAGATCTCCTCCTATCCAAGTTTCTTCTAGTTTCTAATTGCCTTTAGATTGTGTAGGACACCACTGGACTCGGTGACACTTGGATTGTTTTTGCAAGTTCTCTAAATGATAAGCCTATACTTCTAACGGTAATAATCCTCTGTCCCATTTCATTTGTTAGTTGCCATTTTTTTGCCATTATCACTGGCATATTGTCCCAGTAGTACTTAAGAGTATATAGTAACACAATCTGTTCTAACTCTGCTTTAACACATACAGAGGGTTTTGAAGTAATCATCAGGAGTTGGGACACCGGTGCAAATTGTGGGCAAGGCTTCATTTACTTGAACTTCTGCAGGGCACCTGTAGTTTGTAACCTATTAGTCATACCATGAAGAAGGCCCATTTGTAATATGCGGACATTTCGTTTTTTTTTTTGTTTTTTTTTTTTTGTTTTTTAACAGTTTTTGCTAACCTAAACTTTAACTTTAACCCACTGGCAGTTTACTGCTTACATTTTCACTATTTTAGGTCATTCATTGTATTTCAATTGATTACATTTAAAGAAAGACTGAGGTGTTCTAAAATGTTTGACTGGTACTGTATACATACACACTATGGCGCGAATACACAACAGAAGGACTAAAAAAGGAAGACTACTAACAAGAAAGAACTTCTGGCTTGGCAGTCCCAGTTGTACGATCTACAGGTGTATTGCTCTTGGGATCACGGACCCCCCAGTGGTGTGTGTTTGACACAGTTCTGCTGAATGATTTGTTGCCTGAAAATCCTTGAAGCAGTTTTCAAAACCAGGGTATCCAAAGAAGAATCTGATATGATGCTCAAGGTTATTGTGAGAAGAAGGAGCAGGAGATGACGAGACAATAATCATGCCTGGATAAACTGGTGAGGAAGGCAGGCTCTATTGTAGGCACGGATCTGGACAGTTTGACATCTGTGGCAGAGCGACGGGCGCTGAGCAGACTCCTGTCAATCATGGAGAATCCACTGCATCCACTGAACAGGATCATCTCCAGACAGAGGAGCAGCTTTAGCGACAGACTGCTGTCACTGTCCTGCTCCACTGACAGACTGAGGAGATCGTTCCTCCCCCACACTATGCAACTCTTCAATTCCACCCGGGGGGGGGGGGTAAACGTTAACATTATACAAAGTTATTGTCTGTCTGCATACCTGCATTGTTATCACTCTTTAATTTAATATTGTTTTTATCAGTATGGGAGTATGGGAATTTCCCCTTGGGATTAATAAAGTAAAAAATGGAAGGCAAGGGACAAACCTCAATGAATCAAAATGAAATTGAGCAACCAAAACCAAAGGGACAAGGAAAAAGATCGAGACTCAAAGAACAGAGAGTTCAAAACCAAAAGATCAGAAGCTGATTTTGAAGATAACTAATTCTAATAATGAAAAGAGAGTCCATTTAGTATCCACCACAGGACCACCTTGTTATGCATGCATGCAGGCATTGGGAGCCACCCACACCGACTTGTCTTAAGGTAACATGATGACAGGCAGATGAACTTCCCTCACAATATCTGTTTCCCTCCTTTGATTGGAAGAATACCAGCAGGAAGACACCTGACATCATATCCTCCTCAAGTCCCGCCTCTTCCACTTGGCCAAGATAAAAAGTGTAATGCCACTAAGCAGGGTGTCTCTTAAAGGGAGGAGTCTGGGCACACAGCTTGTTCTCAGTATTCATTTCCCCCCCAACAGAGCGCCATTGTCCTCCTCCTAGCAATTTCTGTTCTACAGGGACTACTTACTTAGGTTTTGTTTTTTTGTTCTTTAGTCTGATTTCTTTCTAAACGGGTTACTCCAACATTTTTATCCACAATCTAAAAGTGAGATTTTTGCCATTTTTATATGTAACATTACGTGACATCACAAGTTTGAAAAGGCGGTCACATGACCAGTACCAAGACGTTATGTGAATAATGAAAAGTAAGACCATAAAATTGTATCTTTTTTTAATTTTGATGCAAAAAGTAAAAGACCTAAGGATTAAAATATACATGCAAAAATAAGATTAAACTTTGAAACTGCGTGCATAATACAGAATCATAGATTAAAAAAATCGACTCAAAACTAGCAGTGCAGAACTGAGCAGCCAATCGGATTGCAAGCTTATGTCACATGATGTACACAATGAAAACTTGAAGGACTGCGGCCCGAAGCACTGCATGACAATCCAGTTTCATGGCACAAGTACTTGAGGTAACCCCCATATTAACCACAGTGAAAGGATATTTATGAGAACGGCGTGTGAGGTGCATCTTGAAAGGTGTGCTTTTGGAAAGACACAAATGACTGGACATATTGGGTAGCATGAACGACGTGTAAAGCAAAGGCTGCTAAACTGTGCAATTTGATTGGCTCATCCACTGAGCAGAGAGCTCAGCTGGTGGACTCTATTGGACGAGTTGCTAACCAAAAAAGAGCCACCAACTCCAAAACTAATCCATAATGTGGCAGCCAAACAATAATCAATTTCCAAATTAGAACTCTAATAATACATAATAAGAATTACAAATGAAAAAAAAAAATATCATCAAAACATCCCAAAAATCATTGCGCTGGTTTGCTCCCTCCCTCTTCTTTGTATTCGCTCTTCATCATGTTGTTCACAGCTTGTTGCCTCTGAGGTCTTTAACAGTGCCAATAGGATGGCATTTGTGAATAGTGTGCAGTTGAGCGCACAGTGATGCCATGTGGAGGGTAAGGGTACCCCCTCTGTCAGCCCACACTTAACAAATGGCTTTCTTTTTTTAACTTTGCTTTATTATGCTTTATTTATTATACGTTATTGTGCTTTTTAATAGACTCACAAATCAATGTGGCATCTGTGCCAACTTAGTGGTTGCCGCTTGTCTTGTCCAGGTGTCACTCTTTGACCAGTTGTTTTGTTTTGTCTGATTTGATTTTGCTTAAGGGTGTGATCAACTGATATAATGAAGATGTCCGTCTCCATTTGGTATTTAACACCAGGCCATATTAACACTTAACGTGACTGTGGCTCTGATGGGCAGCTGCTGTGGTCGTTTGGTCTACCAGGCAAACCTGTTTGATTATACTAGGTCTAAAACGTCGAGATTCATCAAAATCTCAACACTGAGTTTTTGGATGATTGCAATAAGTTCCCTATATTTCATATAATAAAAAGTAAAAAAGTGTTGCATTTTTTGCCATGAAAAGTTACATTTTTATTAAATCTCAAAAGTATAATAATACAAATAATAATAGTAATGATGAATAAAAATAATAATATGAAATGAACAATATAACAGTAATAATAATACTACTAATGATGCGAAAGCAGTACAGTAATCCCTCACTTATCGCGGGAGATAGGTTCCGAGGCCGACCGCGATAACTGAATTTCCGCGAAGTAGGGACACCATATTTATTTAATTATTTAACGTGTATTTGGACGTTTTTAAACCCTCCCTGTATTGTTTACAACCCACCCTTTACTCTATTAATAACAGGGACAACTGCTAAGCAATATGAAATCGATAGATAAGTTTACACTTACTGTATAGCGAAGTACACGTAGCTATATATGACGTGATGATGGTGATGAATATGCTGCGCAGTAAAAATGATGACGATGAAGGTGATAATCCCCTGAATGCAGTAGCAAGAGCACGTTAATGTTGAATGAGTGAGATGAGACTTCCTGGTTAATGCAGCACTCCGTCGCTGAGCCAATCAGCAGCACACAGGAACTTAACTGCGTGCTCTGATTGGGTAGCTTCTCAGCCATCCGCCAATAGCATCTCTTGTATGAAATCAACTGGGCAAACCAACTGAGGAAGCAAATACCAGAAGTAAAAAGACGCATTGTCCGCAGAAACCCGGGAAGCAGCGAAAAATCCGCGTTATATATTTAGATATGCTTACATATAAAATCCGCGAAGTCGTGAATCCGCGAAAAGTGAACCGCGAAGTAGCGAGGGATTACTGTATATAATTTCAAAATGAGTCCTTTTTGTGGTAAATCTTAAAGCACGGTGAAAGACACAATCCAACGCCACAGTCAGGACAATAATTGCGTGTTTCTTTCCAGATTTATCTGTTTTTGAACAGCAAACTGCACAGGTATGAGTAGGACTCTGTTTTTTTCTGTTGAGATTTATAATTATTAAATGTCTACCAATAAGACGCTCTGGATTGATATGCGATGTGCTGCATTGGCCACGTCTCTTTAGCGGTAGTCTTGGACGGCAGTGATGTGTTCTACAAGCTGCCATGTAAAGTCTGCACGAGACTCCGTTTCACCAGCTTTCTGTTTGAATAACACGGATGCATTCTAAATGCACTCTTACACCAGATGACGACATATCTCTTTGTAATCTTTCTCTTGTTGCTTCATATAACGGGATAGAAAGTCAATTCTTGATCCACACGATTTATGCCGCCCATCGTGCTACTGTAGTCGACCACAGCACAAGGCTTCATAACCTGCTTGTTGCCTGCCCAGTGACTGTACCTGCATTATGTATGGTGCTAAGGAGAAAAAACTTCTTTCTTGTCCTTCCATTTCAGCAAAAGCACTTTACCCTTTTGCCAAGCTACCAGCGCACCGCCCAAGTCTTCAGACATGCCATGACGGTTGGGACACACTGTTTCATATGCGTCAGTCTTTCTTTACAGCAAGATGTCAAATAGCTCTGGCAAAGTATAAAAATTGTCCGTGGATACACAGTAACCTTAATCCAGCAGAGCATCTATCAAAGTTGGCACCAATGACGTAGCAATGCCATACTTATTGTTTTTTGGATCAAACATGGTCACAATGATTTGGTGGTGTGTCAGAGAGAGACGATATGCTTAAAAGCTGTCCACTCACACTGTTTGTATTCCCCCGTATTAATGAACTTTTACGCTGTCGCCCACTTTTAACTGTTCTACCTCTTGACCGCTTAAGAACTGCTCAATCTAAAATAAGTAAATGAATAAAACTTTACTATCTTATCTGCTCCTACAGCCCCTTGTGGCCGATAGGGCGTCTTAACGCTGGCCGCTTACCGGCGCACTGCTGAGCCTTCCCCTTTACTGCTTTGAAGTCAGCACCGTGGCAGGAATCGGTTACTGTGTGGTTATTTGCTTACAAATGCTGATATCGGTTACTGCTGCTTTCTATCCTACCTCCTCGATGTTAGTTCAGATACAGATAACAAGAACGAGTACATGTACAAGTACAGATAACTTTTCCAAGCACACCTCTAAACACCCAGCTACTTTTGCTCTTGTGCAGGCGAAAAAAAAATCCGGTGGGCCTCTCTTGAAGTGATGTTATCAGCCCAGCATGTCACACTGGTGATCACAGAGTTGTAGAAGATGTGATGGATGTCAGTTCCCACATTAAAGGAACATGGTCTCCTAAGAAAAAAGAGGCTGTTCTGTCATTTCTTATACAGTTTCTCTGTGTTATGAGACCAGTCCACCCTGTCATTGATGTGGTTCCCCCAAATACTTGTAGGAGTGCACCATCTTTTCATCCTCTCCCCGAATGGTGGCTAGAGATAGAGGCATTTTGGTGTGGCGAAAGTCAATAAGCAGTTCCTTGGTCTTGCTGATGTTAAGAGACAGACAGTTCTTTTTGCACCAGCAACTTTCTCCCACCGAGTGCCACCCATTAGACTCCTAAACAGTTGAACACCCTGCTCATACTCATTATTTTATTTTTTTCTTTTAAAGCCTTACGTGATATTCTGACTGGGTGCCTAGACTTTTGCACAAAGCCAGTTTTTCATTGTTTCATCTTATGTAGAATATTACACCTTTTTATCATTACTCCTATCTTGTTATTGTGATAATTATTGTATCCTGTGGTTGTCTTTGTAATAGCGCTTAGCGCAAATGACATCATATAAAAATCATATCCTCATAGCCTCTCCAGATTAGCTTGGATATCAGCGCAGGCAGGATGTGACCGCTAATCCAGAGCCCAGTGTGCAGAGTCTGTGTGACTGTGCCCAGTGCTTTGTGGCAGATGACGAAGGAGAAGTCTGAGCGAGACGCCACGTAACAGTGGAGCCCAAACCAAGCGTGACGTGGAGCGTTTTGGGGATTACTCACCGATTTAGTGGGCTAAAGCCTGAAATTGTGAATTTATTGTCCAAGTAGATGAAGCAGCTTAACTCTTCACTGTTACACTTCACTTCTCTTGGGGGACTTGGCCATGTTCTACTTGTTGCGATTTATTTATTTATTCATTGTTGGCGTGCTAGTGTTTCATTGAAGATTTAACACTGTATACCCGCGAGTTATAGATGGGAAACACCCATTTAAAAGGGAACAGTTACATTTTTCTTTCTTTTAATAGCAAGAAACAGTCTTTCGTGATGGTGCTTTGAAAAAATTGCACTGTGAATGGTATGGCCATTTTCATGTAAATCACCAGAGAAGAGCTGACCGGCGACCTCCCTGGTCTGGTATTGAGCTGGTGGAACTCAAACCTCGAGAAGCAATGGAGTGACTAGAAGACGGGCTGGCCATACAGAGCCAAGTTCACTCCGCTGCATTCATTCTTGGGATTTTGAGCTCTTCTGCTAGCTCAACAGAGCAGTAACATCACTGGTCCACACTTCTCTGGTGATTTCTTGAAGATGGCCGCATCGTTTCTCGCTGTTTTGTCACTGCTGGCAACTCTATATGTCCAGTGACATATGGATTAGGCACCCCCCTTTGATTAGTTCATGGGCTGGGGGGGGGCAAGCTCAGACTCCATTGGTGGACAAACTCGTAATCGGTTTGGTTTTTAGGTGTACAAGATGATGTTGGTCATCCCAATGTGGAGAGTGAAGTCCAGCAGGGGAGAGTGACCGTGATGACACAGCTCTGCATGAGCATATGCTGGTGGTTACCAACCTGGTATTGGCACACCTTCTTTTTTTATTTTTATTTATTTTTAAAATTTTATTGAATATATTAAAATCCAATAACATTCCGTACAAGCAAGTCAAGTTTTACAAAACTAGGTTTGAAATAAATCAACCCTCACCTATAATATTATCTCTGGTGTGTTAGACTTTGCTGCGGTGGTTTGGCACCCTGCCCAGGATTGGTTCCCTGCCTTGTGCCCTGTGTTGGCTGGGATTGGCTCCAGCAGACCCCCGTGACCCTGTGTTTGGATTCAGCGGGTTGGAAAATGGATGGATGGATGTTAGACTTTGTGGGTGAAAATATTACATTAAACAGGCGTTGAACATTGAAGATTGGAAGCCAAATGTCTGTGTTTAATAAATCCGGTTTGGTCTTGTGATATTACTGAAGGAAGCACTTTCTCGATCCTTCTAGCTAGGATTTTGGAGAGTATCTTAACATCATTATTCAAAAGTGAGATTGGTCTGTATCATGCACATTGTTATAAGCCCTTATTTTGCTTAGGAAAGACGGTAATTAATGCTTGGCGAAAAGGTTGAGGTAGAATTTTATTATCTCTAGATTCCGTAAATGTTGCTAATAAGAGGGGAGCTAACTTAATTGATATTTTTTTTATAAAATTCAGCAGGGTTGCCATCAGGGCCTGCTGCTTTCCCATTCTGAAGTGAGTTTATAGCATCTAGTAATTCTGATAGTGCCAGAGGTTTATCCAATTCCTCTGCCCCGAGAGTATCTAATTGTGGTATCTGTAATGCATCCAAAAATGCATTACATTGTGTCTTGTCTTCTTTAAACTGAGTAGAATATAAGGACTTGTAGTATTCTCTAAATGCGTGCATTATGTTTTTTTATGGTCAATGATTTTGTCTCCATCTGTTTGCTGTTTGTTTCCTGCTTGTGGATTTGTTGAGCTAAGATCTTTCTCTCTATGTTCATAGTAATGATGTCTTGATTTTAAAATGAGTTGTTCTGTTTCTTTAGTTGTCACATCTTTTACCCAGGATTTGGAACAATATGACACAATAGCGGCCTGCCATCCATGCAGTTCCCTTAGTTGTGTGTGTCTTCTGTTTGTCTTAATCCTTTAATGATGACTGTCCTCTTACTTCTAGGTCTTGGGGCTAGTGCAAAACATGAATGTCTTCAGGTGTCCCAAGTGCCACCATGAAACTCACATATTCGGAGAGGATGGCGCACAGCAGCTGGCTCTGGACTTGGATGTGGAAATTTTGGGTAAGGAAAAGAGAGTAATAGAGAGTTGTTCATGTCATCGAGAAAGATGGCACGGTGGGGCAGTGCATAGGGCTGTCTCGGTTCATCTCTGAGCTGGGATTCAGCTGTGTGAAATTGGAAGGTTTTTCCATTTGTGTTCTTTAGGGTGGACTTGGTGACTATTTGTAAGATGGCATAGGTATTGATGTATTCCCTGTTTTAGTTAGACTGGCACTTCATCCAAGGCTGGCTGCTGGCTACTTGCAGTCCTGTCACTAAATATTAACCATCTTATAATCGCATAACAAAATAATTTGAGAAATACAGTGAATTCAGAAAGTGTTCAGATCCTGTCACTCTTTGCACATTTTGTTCTGTTGCAGTCTTTTACTAAAATCATTTCAATTCATTTTGTCCCTCATCAAAACAACGAAAGCAGAACTTGAGATGTTTTTACAAAGGAGAATCAAATAGTGAGGGCAGCTTAGACTTTAATACCAGTAACTGTGAGCAGACTAACATAACAGTCCTGTCACTTCTCCACATCATCCCCTGTAGGTCAGTGCACTTCTTGTATTGGTCCACTAACTTCTTTATTCCTTGGGAGAAGATGTTTTTTGGCTGCTCTCAATTCCAGGTCTCCATCTCTTGTTTTACCTCAACATCCAAGGTGAACCTACGACCACCTAGAGCCTCTTTAACTGGACAAAAGATGCAACAGAGCAGGGTTGTAAAGGGGACGTGGAAGACATTCAAACAGTAGCTGTTGTGTCCCCTCCACCACTGCGGCCACTGCATGGGGACTTGCGTTGTCACAGAGCAGCAAGACTGTTCTTGACCGCAGTCCTCTTCTTTTGCTGCAAATTTCAGGTTTCATTTTCTCTCTGTTGTAAGCTTAGCACATTATGTTGCATTTTTCACGGATTGTCCATCTTCCTTCGAAATGTGCCAGAATTGAACCCTTCATGTCCCAAAAGAAGATCATCCTGATTAATGGAGGGCTGTCGTTTGAGTTTTCTTCTTTACTGGAAAAGATGGGTGTTTCCGCTGCATGCTTTGTCTCTTGCTTTCTGGCTCACTGTGATGGGCCCGTGTCTCATCATCCATGTCAATCCTCTCCAAAACACTCGGATCTTCTTCATAATGTTTTAGGAGTTGAGTCACAACCTCCGTATGCTGTTGCTTGTGCAGATTAATAAGCTGTTTGGGTGCCCCAAGTCATCAAGCACTACAACAGGTGCAGATCCACAGCTGATATCCAAATTAGTGGACAATGTGATCTGTTGGTCTTCTCTGATGAAGGCATTCGCTGTATCGATGTGCACCATGTTGATGGTCAACCAGATCAAGCTTCGTTGGTTACACTTGTTCATTATGCTTTGAACCTTTCTACCCATTCGTTTAATTTTTGTTGAGTCCTTCTGTTTTCATTTCTGTACTGAGCCAACATCCTTTGGTGACTTTCAGCAGGTTTCTCTCCTTCCACCCAAAGAAATCTCACTATGGTGCATTGTTCAACAATAGTGCAATTCCACAGCAGAGCATCCATATTCGTTTGACCTTGGCCCTGCACTGTGCTTATCCAAACTACCAATATGCCACCACAAACACGTTGTTATTGCACCAGCTTCTATCTGCTGCAGTTACCATGTAATTTTTAAATTGCTATTCCTTTTTGATTTGCCCTCAAACAAATACTAAAAAAACTGAAATACCATACTGACACAAGTAATCAAATCATATGACACTTGAAGCTTGGTGCGTCTCATTTTATTGATCATCATGGTGATGTTTCTACACCTGTGGTCAATTCAGTAGATTGGACCTGTTGAGGAAAGGCACACACCTCTCTACAGAAGGCCTCATAATATATAATAAACCAAGCCATAAGCTCAAAGGAATTGCCTGCAGAGATGGAACTGTGTCGAGGTGCTCCTCTGGGGAAGGGTACAAAAATTTCCTCCAGTATTGAAGGTTCCCAAGAACAATGTGGCCTCCATAATTCGTAAATGGAAGATGTTTGGAACAGCCACAGTTCTTTTTAAAGCTGGCTGCTTGGCCAAACTAAGCAGTCATGGGAGAAGGGCCTTAGTAAGGGAGGTGACCAGGAACCTGAAAATGACTATGGCATAGCTCAGGAGAACCTGTGTGGAAATGGGGCAAACTTCCAGAAGGACAACCATCACTTCAAAGCTGCCCACATCTTGGCTTTATGAGCCTATCCTTAGTAAAAGACACATGGAAGCCCGCTTTGAGTTTACAAAAAGGCACCTGAAGGACTCTCAGACCGTTCGGTCAGGTTGGGGAGCTTGCACTGGTACAGCACATTGCCGCACCTACCACACTGCGAAAAAGCTAAGGAACCAAGTTGGCCACCCCCTGGGCAGACGTGCGGTCCAGTCCCACCCTTCAGAAATGACCCTCTATCGGCTGCAGCCAGGTGTTACGTGGGCGAACCCCTTGGCCTGGTCTAGCCACTCAGGTCCTCAACAGCGAGGATCCTGTGAGCCAGATCATCCTCGGGGAATCATGCCACATAGTCATGGTGCCGTAACTGACACTCCTTACCAACGCAGGTAATGTGCCTCATTCGGGACTCCGTGAGCAACACATAATCAAACCAGCAGTACCCAAGGGTTCTCGGAAGAGATGCAGCACCCAAGGAGCCCAGTCTTCGTCTCAGGTCAATGTATAAGCATCCATGTCTCACAAACAAAGAGCACCAGGACTCTAAAGACTTGGACCTTTGTCCTTTTACATAGACATCGGGAGCGCTACACACCCCTTTCCAGAGACCTCATGACCCCCCATACTCTCCCAATCCGTCTACTGACTTCATAAGGAGAGTCGTCAGAGAAATGAATGTCACTGCTGAGGTCAGTAAACCTCTCGATGAGGTTGACACTCTCTCCACAGACAGACACACTGCTGATGGCCATGTCCAAGAGGTCATTAAAAGCCTGGCTGTTGGTTTTTATTAGGAGACTCGCAGGATTGAGACACTTGGACTCCTCACTCAGTTTCTCGAGACCCCCAATCAGAGCCTTCATTGACTCTGCAAAGATCACAGCATTGTCAATAAAGTGAAGATCAGTGAATCTCTCTTCATTAACAGATACCCCACAGCCACTGGACCCCACGACTCTGCCAACACCCAGTCCATGCAAGAGCAGGAGCAGAATACACCACTGACGGACCCCAGAATCAGGTGGGAAAAACGCAGAGGGTCTGCCTCCACTCTGCACAACACTCACAGTACAGGTATACGGGCCGACCATGACGTCCAGCAACTTTGGAGGGATCACACAAAGTCTCAGGTTGTCCCACAGGGCAGCTCGATCATCTGAGTCAAATGCTTTACAAAAATTGGCTGCAAAGAAACTCTGCCGACATTTGCGTTTGCACTACATGAGAACCCTCAATTCCATGATGCAGTCAATGGTGGATTTCTTAGATGTAAAATAGGACTGCTCCGGTTGCTGGTAGGTGAGCAAGTGATCATGGATCCTGTTGAAGATTAGAGGCATGTCTGGAGGAAACCAGGCACCACTCATCACCTGTGCAATACCATTCCAGTGGTGAAGCCTGCTGGTGGCATCATCATGGACTGGGAGACTAGTCTGGGTTGAACAAAGTATAGAGATATCCATAATGGAAACCTGCTCCAGAGCACTCTGGGCCTCAGACAGGGCAGAAAGGTCACTTTCCACCTAAACAAAGACAGCTGGCTTAGGAACAACTCTGGGGAAATTCCTTGGGTGGCCCAGCCAGACCCTGGACTTGAACCCAGTCAAACATCTCTGGGGAGACCTGAAAATTGCTGTTCACCGACAATCTCCATCCAACCTGACAGAGCTTGAGAGGATCTGCAGAGAACTTGGCAGAAAAATCCCCAAAGTCCAAGAGGGTGAAGCTTGTCAAGTCAGACCCAAGATGACCCCAGAATTGAATTTCTACTAAAGGGGCTTCAGCTAAGGATTTTGTCAATGTGATATTTCAGGGCTTTTTTATACTAAATTTGCAAAAGTTTCTAAAATCCTGTTTTTATTTTATCATTCTGGGGTATTGATTGAAGGATGAGGGGGACAAAAGATAATATAAATGATTTTAGCATAAGGCTTCAATATAGTGTGACCACCAGGGGATGCTTCAGTGCCCCAACACCAGACACAATGACCACAGACAGTCCCATGTTCAATTAAACAGTGCTTTGTTAACAACAGTACCTTTTAAGGCATTAATCCAACAATCATCCGATAGCACACTAATATCTTTTGTCTCCTTCCTGTCCTCCTCTTCCTCCTCCAGCGTCGTGTCACTCCCTGTCAACTCTGGCTCCCTGACCCCTTGAGATGGCATCCCTTTAATCTCGAACCCAGGAGTGCTTCCGGGATTGAGGTGTTAACCTGTGGAAACACTTCCGGGTTGCATGGAAGCTGCAAGCTGCTTTTTAATGGCGCCCTCTAGTGGCAGCCAAGGACCCGTACAGGGTCATCTTCCCGGACTTCAACTCCCAGGTGTCTGATATGGTAGCCAGTCACAGGAACACTACCACCTCTTGTGCTAGGAGGCGAATTGTCCATGCAAAGCCATCTCCCCTGGTCGTTCCATTACTCATCCCTGATATGAATTGGGGCTCAGCTCACTTGGGCTGCATCTCCACTAAAGTAGTCCTTCCATTATATCAACCCAGCCAGGTAAGGAATCTTCCTCAAGCCCCTGTTGAAATGCCAGACCCTCCTCTCTGGTACGTACAATAGGAAAAAGTGAAGCGGTCCGAATACTTTCTGAAGGCCCTGTACATGAAGTTCACCTAATTCTCAGAAATCATGAAGACCTGATCTCTGTTTTTTAATTTTAGGGGACATCCCACTGCACCTTAATATAAGGGAGAAGTCGGACAAAGGACAACCAGTGGTCGTGTCAGATCCTGAAAGCCCTGAGGTTGGATTAATTCCATTTTTATGTTTTGATATTGTGAATTAGTACATTCTTATTGTATATAGTGCCTTTTACAGACGTTAACATCACAATTGGTTTTCCAGGCAGCAACGATGTAATTCCAGAGAAGAGTGTTTCACACTTGCAAAGCTTCAACAGATCAGTTAGAGACATTTGAGTCAAGTATTCCCAAAATCAAGGGAGTGAGGGAAAATTACAGAATCCCACACAAAATTGTGAATCACAGCCCTGTATGACCTTTTCTAGGTTTAATCCCCATTGTGTGGTTTGGTTGAATGCTCCGCCTCCTTCATGAATATTAATGAGTCACCTTGGAGTGGCAAAAGGCATAGAAATATTCAGCGTAATGTTATTTCATCCTCTAGATGTCATTCAGGCTTAACACTGTACGTTGGATCATAACCACTTTAACCCAACAGTAGTGTTGGATTGGTACTAACATTTTGACTTCGGTATCGATACCAGCTTTTGGACCCCAGTAGTGGTACCGAAATACAAAGCAAATCATGGATCACTCCAATACCCCGTCTTGCTTGCCTTTCTGGGGCACCATGTGGCACTACGCACTGCTTCCTTCTTGACAGCTGTGCGATTGCAATTGCATTAATTGTGTGTACTACTGTTTCATGAAGTCTACAAAATGAACAAGTACTGTGTGTTGAGGGTGCTTGGTGGGGTTGAGAGGAAAGCTTATATTTACTTCCAATACCAAAAATCCCAAAATACTAGTGACCATACCATTCTAAAATTTGCGTTTTTCAGTGCCGGCATACCGTGCAACCTTACCCAAGAGACACTCAGGGTTAACCATTCTTACATAGAATTTAGGCTTCAGGTAAATTCCAGAGAGGTTAATTTAGTTTCACTTTTGTTTTTGAGATTGTTATTTTATGTGTAAGTTTTTGTAATTTTAGAGGCGGAGTGGTGGCTTTGAGGAAAGGGATTTGTACGAATCCCGTAAAATGGCAGAAGTGACTCTGCTCCGTTAGGCCCTTGTGCAAGTCCCTTAATCTGCAATTTCCTCCGTCCTGGGTATGACGTTAATTTGCGTCCAGTCCTGCAAGCAGGTCCTCCAACTTGCAGGGAAAACCAGGGGGTTGGTGGTAGGATTGGCACTCTAGCCACTGTAAAAGAAAACCTCACACTCATCGTCACTGTGGTGCTGAGGTATAACCCGTTGCACGGCTGCACTCGGATCTCAGTCCAGGTGGTTCATCGTGTGGTGGGTGCGTCGACGCGCTGTAATCCGCACATGCTCCAGACTTCTTTGTAATTCCTGTGGCACCATATTGTTTTTGTTTTTATTGTGTGTTGCTGTTTTGTGAATTTATTCCCATAATGCATCAGCCTTCATTAGGGGGTGTGGCCTCAGAGGTTCCTTTGTGTGACATTATTTAAGCAACCGCCACACGTGCCCCAAGCTTATGGATGTGAATGAGGAGCCGCCTCTTTTGGAACCTTCAGTATTGAGACCTTTTGTTAAGTTTCTAGACTTGGAATTTTTGATCGCGTATTGGGCTTCGTTTACCTCCCTGGATTTGACTTTTGCAAGTTGCATCTTCTTCCTAAATATCCCTGGGGGCAGTCCTCCTGCAGCATTGTCAGGTGGTCCTGACCCCCTCGGCTCCACAAACATAATACAAGCAACATACATTTAAAAAACTAGACACAACAAAACTGACCTAATACATAAATGCATTTTTTTTAATTATTTAATTTATTTGATATACTTTATTAATCCCCTCTGGGAAATTTGTCTTTTCATGTGACTTTTTGAGAGGCGGTTAGAGCGCAGGGACAGCCAGTGCACAGTAACCCTGGAGCAATTTTCAGGTTAGGCGCCTTTGCTAAAGGGCCTATCATATTATATAATAGATGCTATGGTCTGTGTATGAGTGTGTTCAGTTCCTACAAGCAGTCTGATTGGTCAGTTTGGTGTTGGTGTGATTGGTCAGTTTGGATTTGGTGATGCAATCGGAAGAGGAAGTCAGAGTGTGAAACTCAGTAGAAGGAGTAAAGGGATAGGAACCACCCTGAGAGTCTCCTTCAAAGACAGGAAATATAAAAGCGGACAGGAGGTGAGAACGACACCTTGAAATAACGAGAGTCTGAGAAGCAGGCTTAATGAAAACGCACCCGAGCGCCGGTCATGAGTGGTTCAGGCATGCGAGGCTGGCGAGAAACACTGAAGGTACACACCGGGTAAGAAATATCAAATATTTTGAAATGTGTTCTGTTACCTGTTATTGTCTAGTCAGTAATAAAATGTTCATCAACACACAATACATACAACAGAACATGAAACAAAATCCATACTCTTTACAAAATCGTGCATTTTATTAATGCTTTTAAGCCTGCCTGTGACATAACAGTTTTGTTGTTGATTGTTTTTGCTGTAAAAGGCACTATACAAAAAGAATAATCAGTCAACTCCTCCTAATGTATAAAGTGCCTTGTGTGAAGCCTGAATTTCTAAAAATGTTTGATTAGGATATAAAGTGTAGTGATTTGTAAATGCTCAGTTCCCCATATTTTATTGAAAACGGAACAAAGACGAGGCGTTTCATGTTTTTAATGCTCATAAACTTTGCTTGTTCAGTTGAGGATTAAAGTTTCCATCCACCTCAGCTAAACACTTTGTAGAAGAAAAAGGTTTGGGGCGGCCACCCGTATACTTGAAATAAGGCTGCAGAAATAGGTAACAAGATGCAGGGTTGTTTACAGATTCGAGTCCAAAATGGAACTGACTAACAGAAGGAAGATGGTGGGTTTTGAAGGTCAGTCAGGGGAAGTGATGTCATTGGGCCTGGAAAAAATGGGAGTGATGTCATCGGGTCCAGAAACAGAAGTGACATCATTGGGACGGGAACCGGAAGTGATGCCATCAGGCCCAAAAAAACAGAAGTGATGTTCTCGAGCCCAGAAATGACATCATTGCGCCTACTAGAAATTACCTCATCGGGTCCAGGTAGAATTTCTTGTGTTTGGTCTGCAGGGATAAAAGAGAGAGGATTATTGCACTCTGCCTCCCCCTGGCCTGGGGTGGAATTAACCTCCTTTTGAGCCCTTTAGCTGCCTCCCATGCACACGTGTGTGACAACTTTTCAAACTCTGTGTTTCTCGACTCCACACGTCATGTTGCCACATGTTCTCTGTGTTCACTCAGTTCGGGTATCGACTTTGTTTCTAAAATTAGCCATGTCACAATAATAGCGAATATAACACATTTATGTCAGATTTTCAGTGGGCCACTTGGATCAAACACTTGGGTGTTGCCTTCCACAGCAGGACTTTTTGCCCACCCCTCCTGACAGAACTGGTGAAAGTCAGTTAAAGTTTGTGAGACCCTTCACTCAGACACCCCTGTGTGTGATTCAGGTCAGGGCTTTGTGATGGCCCCTCCAGTACTTTCACCTTGTTGTCTTTACAGCTGATTCTACATTATGCAACTTCTAGGTCAGTCCTGCTGATTTCAGTTGCTGATCTCATTGCAGGACCATGTCGGGTTCAAAGATTAAAAATCGCTGGGTAGGTCAAACTGAGCACTGCGTGCCCCCATTTTATTTTCTCGTGTACATTTAGACATTTAGACCTCCCTAGTTTTCTCATATAGGACAAGTATTGTGATCGTCCAAAAATTCGATTTCAAGATTTTGATGAATCTCAAAATTTTAGACTTCACTGAGTCTGAAAATACCATTTTTGGGATTGTGTGTGTGTGTGTGTGTGTGTGTGTGTGTGTGTGTGTGTGTGTGTGTGTGTGTGTGTAAACATGATAATTTAAGTTCATTTTCACTTCGGTCAACCAAATTTTGCATACAAGTATTAGGTACAAAATGTGCATTTCTGTCAACTTTTGGGCTATTTCCGCTAACTGGAAGTGGTACTTTACCTTTTTACTTACCAATTTATTCAACTTTTACTTATATAATAATTGTTCAATATATTGATTTGATTTGTTGTTGATGGTTCTTTAATGTACATAATATAAAAATGCAATCATTGTCCTGTGGTTTACTTCTCAAATATCCATCCCCATATCTGAGTATACGAGAAATTCGAGGGGAGACCACTCCCGATTTTTCTGACAGCAGATTACATGGCGTGAGTTGCTGGGTGTGTCTGACTAGACGACTGGCCTTCACAGGAGCTTGCGGCTAAATGACTGCCTCCGACTTGCAAGGATTATGTAAATGAAGGCAACGTTTGAAAAATCATTGGAAAAGTCGCCTAATGCCGTATGGCCTTAAAGGGGGCGATTGTCTGGGCATGGCACATTTAGTCATCGATTGCTGACCTTCCAGCACAATCGTGTTGACCACTTTCTGTGACCGCCAATAACGTGCTGCCTGACAGAGCCGGTGCTGTACAAAGGGTTTACAGGTACTGAGACTTCAGCCATAATCTCAGCCCTGTTTCCTGTTTCTTTCATTCTGTCGTGGTGTCTAAAACACGAGACATCAGACAGACGAGCTTCTCTTCTGATTGCAAATTCCAAAACACTCAAGTTTCTTATTCCTCGTAGCTTCATGTCTATGCATTGCACTTGCGGAAGAGCACTAATTAGTTGTCCGTTCTCATGCACACAGAGAGATGTTATGAACTTGGAGTTTCAGAGCGCAAAGAGAGTCCTGCAGTTCTCCAGAGTTCCCACTAGGTGGGGATTTACTCTCAAACCCCAGTTAGATAGCTAGCCAGACAGAAAGAACTTTATTTCATATGTTCCACACGTGCGCATGGGAGGCAGCAAAGGGCCTGAATGACAGTAATTCCATGGATGATGGGGGGGGGGGGGTGGCGGAGTGCACTAACTTTTTCTCTCATTTCTCTGCAGACCAGTTACGGGAAATTGCCTCAGACCCCAATGATGCCACTTCTACTTTTTTCCAGCCCCACTGATGATGTCACTTCTGGGGACCAGTGGCGCCACTTATGGGTTTCTCCAAACGCCCCCACTGATGACATCACTTCCGATTCCAGGGCCAGTGTTGCTGCTCTCTGGTCTCCCAACACCCCGCCATATCTGTTGACGTCATTTCTGGCCCCAATGACGACCACTTTCGGTTCCTGCCTTACTGATGACGTCACTTCCTCTGCTCGCCCTTAAAGTTGCCATCTTTGAGCTATCGAATCAGTTCTGTTGTGAACTCCAGTCTGTACACCTCTGTACATTATTATAGTATCCACTTTGTAGCCAGGAATAATATACAGATGGCTGCCACAAACGTTTTTGTGTCACTTTTGTCGTGCTTATGACAGATATAAGGGCAAGCGCAGCATCTTTATAAAATAAAAGGTTCAATGAAAATGAAACTCCAGGGGACTACCAAAGGCAAAAACGGGATCATTTTTGTTCCAGGATAGTTTCTGTTCCCTTTCCCTGTCAGGTTGAGGATATAATGAATGGTGTGGAAGACATGGCACACAAAGAAGTCATTTCTCCAGTACATTCGGTGGCAGTGTTCTCCAGGGCTGCGTCCAGTTGGACTTTGTGGGACTTGTTGTTCAGAAACATGACCTGATTGGGCTCCTCAGGGGTGCAACTGGACATCACTGCTCCATAGAGCTTCAGCCTGACCTGGAAGTGCTTCCTGGTTGTAATGCCATGGCAGAATAAAAGAAGGCGCCACCTTATCTTACTCAGCAGGTCGGAGTCGGGCAAAAGAAGACATTTGCCAGAGAAGTAAAGGAAGAGGGAAGAACGGGTGGCATTGTGCTTACTTGTTATAAGAGCCTGTAAAAAAGGAACTGTTGATAATAAAAGCACTTTGTCTGAGGGGTAGGGCTTAGTGGTGCCCCCTGTTGGCGGCAGCAGACGTTCATCTTGGCATATGTAAACTTTTGATACGTTGAAAATCTGATCTGATCTTTCTCTTAGCTATTATTGTGACATCACCACTAAAGTAGAGACCCTAAAGTGACAACAGAGGGATTGAGTGGTGACACGATGACGTGTGGTTGAGCTGAGAAACCTGGAATTTGAAAGTCTTTGGCTGAGGTGGATGGAATCTTTTCACCTCGTCTGTATTGATAAGTCTTCATTGTAAAGATTCCAAATGCGCTGGGCCGGAAGGACTGACCGAGTCTCTGCTTTATTTCAGGCCATCGCCTACTTGAGAGTTGCTGCCAAAGTGATCGAGCGACTTCCGGCGCCAACGGACTGAGCGCAGCAAGGACCAGCGGTGTGAGGGGTGCCACCTCTCCTGCCATCTTGTGCGTTGGCACATCTGTGTTCTCTCCTCAGACTCACCCGATGCTGGTTTACGCTCTTCTTCTTTTTCTTGGATTTGTCTCTTGCAACACTCGTCACCAGAAGTGAAGCCGCAGTAAATACGGGGGGGAATGCTTTTGATGGGGTGACTGAGGGCACCCCCTGGACTGAAGAAATTCACACGCCAAACTGTGGCGTTTAAACCACTAAGTCGGAGGATGTAGTGGCGAGATGCGTTAAACGCGTCGGGGTGTTTTTGGGTGGAGGCAGAGAGCGGTATGGCGCTCTACATCCATCAGTCAGACAGCCATCTTTATTTTAGAGTGCCATGCACAGCTGGTACAGTGCCTTTTGCAGTAAATCAGCATCATGAGGCACTTTGAGAAGCATCCATTTGTCCATTGAAGCAGCACAAGATGAGAAAGCACCAGCGAGAAAGCGGGGCCTGCAAATCCACAGCAGTAAAGCGCACGTCTGTCAACGTTAATTTGCAGCAGTTGAAGCAGTCATTGAAGGGTTAAAAGTACAGGTGCAGTGTGGGAAGAGAGGACTTGGACATTTATTTGAATTCTCCGATCGGTGGGCAAAGCGCAAGCAAACGTTTAGCTGTAGAGCGGGAGGGCCCAAGTTATTTAGTGCCATTCCTGTCTAACGCAGCACACGTCAGAGCTCTCTGTCTTTTACTCTTCAAGATGGCCGGAGTGTGTTTGGAATAAATAAGACGCGTTGGAATATGTGTTGCTCTGTGCTGTGAAACCTCGGTGTGGACCCCAAAAAATCTGCTGTTCATTTTTCCCCCGAAACCCCATCTTGGCTAAATGTGGTCGTATGAAGAATAAGACGACTCCGGTGGCGTCGCCCACTCAGGTCCTGCTCGGAAGAAGAGGATTTCCAGCTTCCCACGCTTTTGACTGGCCTCAGGTATTCGTCCATTGTGGTTTTATCCGTCCATTTATTTTGTATTGCTTTTATGATTCAGGTTGTGGGGGGCGGCAGTGTAAGTAAAAGATGCCCCTTGTCCCTGCCCACCTCCTCTGTGCCCAGTGTGGCAGAGGGCCTGACACTGGAAGGACTGGGGGAAGAGAGCTTGTTCAGGACATTGTCTTCCCTGGACGGCCTGCAGCGGGACCACGGGGTTGGAGCATAGGAGCTCAACTCGGCCGGGGCCTGTGGCCACCGCCAGGGGACGCCTGGACGTTTGGCAGCACTCCCGCCACACCAGGAAGTGGTGCCGGAAGAAGGTCGTTGATAAAAGGGGGCCAGAGTCGGGAGGAAGGAGGACAAGGCCTGTGTGGAGGACTGGAGGCGGAAGGACTGGGCTGTCATGGTGAACATTATTTGTATATTCCGGAGAAGAATAAAGGTGTGTGTTGTGTGGTGAACCTGTGCCCTGCACGTCTGTGTTGGCTCTACGTGCCCGGACTTCACACCATTTGAGAGATCTGATCTCTCCAGCATGTCCTCTCGGTCGGACAGACCCCCAAAGACACTTCTACAGGGGGACGTTCTAATCAGATGCCTGCAACACTTCACCTGTAGTTGTGGAGGGGCAGCGGCCATACTTTGAGCTCCTCCTGAATGTCTAAGGGCTGAGCCCAGATGTTCTGCAGAGGAAGCTCATTTCGGCCGCTTGTATCCTCGATTGAGTTTTTTTAGTCACCCCTCCTAAAATGAGGGTAGGAATGTCGATCAAGCGATAAAGTGAGGGCTTTACCGTTCAGCTCTGCTCTTTCTTCACCACGACGTAGCAGTGCAGTGTCCACATACTCCAGTCTGCCTGTCAATCTTCCCTCCGCTCGCTCGTGAACAGGACTCCAAAATACTTAAAGGTCCTCCGCTTGATTCGGCACCTCCCCACCAACCTGGAGGGGGCACCGTAGGATTTGTGATGATTATTAATCAATGAGACGGCCACCCAGGAGGACCCCATAATAATGTGGGATTTGAAAAATGAATTTTTAAACATAGTTAATTATCAGTTAAGCTCCTCAAGTATGGGAAAGGCGCTATATATAAATAAAATCATCATTGAGATCAACATGATGTCACAACAGTCAATAGACACCAAAATGACCAACCAACACCGAAAATGAAAGTCAAAATTTGAAATCCCAGGCTGATCCAACGGGTGTGAATTTCATCACAGCACCTCCTCTAACGTGACTCCCCAGTAGTGTGTGTGTGTGTGTGTGTGTGGACCCCCGATGACGTCTCGACATGCTCCGGATGAGACAGCAGATGGCGTCCTGGGGGTCTCCTCCCAGACCTGCATCAATGAGCTCCTGGACAGTCTGTTAGGCTACTTGGTGGCATCAGATGCACCAACACGTGACGTCCCAGAGGTCCTCTGTTGTATCCAGGTCTGGGGGACGTGTCGGCCAGTCAGTGACATCAATGCCATCCAGCAACTGCCTACAATCTCTGCCCACATGAGACCAGTCATTGTCCTGCACCAACGTAAGGTCTCGATGGCTCAGAGCATTTCATCCCAATACCTAACAACTGCCTAGCATCTGGAGGTCTGTGTGACCCTCCAAGGACGTGTCTCCCCAGACCATCACTGACTGTCATGCTGTGGTTGCCAGCCGATGACATAACCCGGACAACATCCTCTGCAAAAAAAAAAAAAAGACGAGATCCCGAGGTCACCGAACTGGACCCCCTTTAACCCGCGGCTGTGTCTACAAATTCAGTGAACGGGACCGGTGACAAAGGACGGCCCTGACGGAGCCCCTCACAGTTATTTCTTAAATGACTGACGGATGAAAAGGGCAGCCCAGTGCTTTGTGTTGTCGTCCTATGGACCCAAACCCACGGCCACTCGTTGTCCCTTCTTCCAGTGTCATTGTGAGTTTCTCCACCCACACCCCTAGTGATTCCAATTGGTTGAGGGTGTGGCTTGGCAGAGCCTCCGCTGTTGGTTCCTGCCTCATGTCCAAAGCTGTCAGGTTAGGCTCAGGCCCCGCCGTGCTCTGAAGTTAATGTGGTTTTTGGGGACATTTTATAGCGCCCCTCACAACAGTGTCGGCTCAGAGCACAGCACAGAGAGTCAAAGCACAGCTGTGTGTCGTAGCCTGAGCCGCCTGACGTAACACGGTTGCAGTTTACGAGGCGACGGCTGCAGACGCTCACTGCTCATCTCGCCGATGTCCCTTGAACATTCGTATAATTAAACTTCCGCAGTCGGCGTAGAACTGCGTCTTATCAGATTGCAGCACCGGAAGCAGGTGGCCTCATGTTCTGAGGTTGGACTCCTTCACTGAACGCTCATTTATATGGCTGTGCTGAGTCCACGGCGTACCCTGACATCCACCTCCTCAGAAAAGTGACTACGGGTCACGGCGACGTACGACTGATTGGCCAGTTTGGTAAATACGGATTTCCTGAAACAGGTTTGTGTTCGTCATCCGCTATTCTGACGTGAAAATACAAAAGATCGAGAAAAGACTTGTCGAAGTGGATAGAGAATATACAAAGTAAATGACACCTCATCCCAGACAGCGGCGCGAAATATCGGCTAACATCGGTTTGGGAGTCGGCGAAAGTCATAAAACGGGAGGGACAAATACGGTCCCCTGTGGAAGAAAACGTGTGGCGAGAGGGGCGGTGATCCCGGAGAGCAAGAATGGTCGATTTGACCATTTGATTTTCTTGTGCACCACAGACATCGCCTCCTAGTGGCGCGGCGCAGAAGTCTAAATTTGACACTGTAGCGTGCGAGCATATATAGCTACGGCGTAAGCTCGGCGCAGAAGTAGAAATCCGCCTTAACTCAAGTTCTTCTCTTGTGGATGTAAAGGTGCCTTATGGGTCACATGTCCAGCGTCCAGTGAAATTCGGACCCGCATGTGGCAATCAACACGCTGTGAAGTTTCAGCCAGGGTTCACGTTTCTCATTTATGTTTGATTCTTTCTTGTTCATAATTTAGTTTACCGTATCTACTTGCGGATAAGTCAGGACTTGATTTTAACGTATAGTTTCTGGTGTTTTATAATGTCGTCGTATAAGTGGAATGCGGAAAACTCGCACTATTGGTCCAAGAGATTCTGATATGCTAAAGTCCGCCCACCTGAGAGAGGAACCACGGAGCACACCGCCTTTTTATTCTATGTGGGTGTGGCCATGCACTGTATCCGCGTGTGCTCCTCGCCTCGCTCTCTCTATTGTGCCTGCGTGACCACACGGTGATACCCACACCATTCTCAAGTGATGCTTGCACTGTTTTGTGTTTTTTGTATCTCGCACCCTCGTACACCTTTATCGTAAGAGCATCCCATATCTACGATCAGAAGGAAATATGAGGCTGGTTTGAAATTAAATTGGAGGAGGCAAGAAGATATAAAAAATAATAAGTGTTGCATTTTTGAACGGGTGTATAAGTTGGGGTCTGATTTTTATGGTTGATTATTTGGGTTTCAATACCCAACTTATACTCGAGTATATATAGTAATTATGTTTCTTTCCCTGTGTGCCTTGTGTTTTATGGGTGGTCCCCCAAGAGGCGGGGCCACCTGCCCATCACCATCAAGAGACAGCCGCCTGCATTATAAAAGCTGAGGAAAAACTGCAGTCCCTTGCGGTTCATTGAGTTTGCCTGGCGTTGGAGTTTATTGCGTCTATTTTTTGTTTTTTTACATCATTGACCACCGCGTTCTGTCTTTTGAACGTCCTTGGGATTGTCATTTTTGGGACTTGTCTCCCTCTGCATTGACTTTACCTGCGTTTCTCAGTGCCTTTTGATCTTGTTATCCTGTGATCTAAACGTCAGAAGGTAGTTAGGGTGACTGCAGAACCCCCAGTGACTGGGTATATGGCGGGGGGGTGGAGCTTTAGATCACGTGATATGATTAAACGAATTGGCTTCAATGTTAGACACTGAGGGTTGAGTGGATAGAAACAGACCTGGGAGGCTGAAACCGATGCCCACTTTAATACCACCCTGTGTGTAGTGGAGGCTGATATTAGATGTGATGAGGTTCAAGTCACATTGCAGGGCCCTTCATTAAACAGCCAATCCTTATTTTATATAGCGCCTTTCTATAGCACATACAATGGCCGGGCCCCTATGTGTTTTATGGGCAAATCAGAAGCTGCATTGTCCGATGGAGATCAAACAGATATCTTTATGATTTAGAGGCCATTTCTGACTCTTTTATAAACAGACAATCTTTATTTTATATAGCGCCTTTGTACAGCAGACACCGTGGCCAGACGCTTGGCAGATACGGTACACCGGCCCCCATGTATCTTTATATACCTGAATTGGAGGTAGGTGAAGTAACTTGCTGCGCTGCGCAACGATAACTGAGCTGGCATCCAGTGCCGCTTCTGACTCCTTCATAAAAGGACAATCTTTATTTTATATAGCGCCTTTACATGTGTGACACCTGTAGGGGGTGTGCCAGCCACCCCACCCGACACAGACAGACACGAGAGGCACACTTGAAAAACTGGCGCTTTTCATTCCTTTTTCCTGCACAGCACACAAGTCACCAAAATAGGCTCAGTCCTTGTCTTCTTTTTCTTTCTTTCTTTCTTTCTTTCTTTCTTTCTTTCTTTCTTCTCCCTTTGCCAGCTCTGTCCTCCACCTCCCGACTCTGGCTCCTCGAATGGAGTGAGGTGGCCTCTTTTATATGGCCCCCAGAGGTGCTCCTTGGTGGTCTCCCGGCAGCACTTCCGAGTGTGGCTGTCCAGACGCCCCCTGGTGGTGACCACAAGCCCCAGCAGGGTTGAGCTTCCAAGCCCATGGCCCCGATACCATCCAGGGGGCTGCCCTCTCATGTTCCGGGGGGGTAGGTGCTGCTGTTGACATGTCCTGTCATCAGAAGGGCATCCCGACCAGGCAAGGCCCCTGGCCATCCGCCACACGTGACATCTACTTTATTACACCCGAATCAGAGGCTGTGCTGTGGCGTGACGACTGAGTGGACGTCTTTATGATTTTTAGGTCAGTGCCATTTCAGACTCATAAATGGCTGGTCTTTATTTTATATAGTGCCTTTTCTGTAGTAGATGCCATGGCCAGACGCTTGACACATGCAGTACAATGGCCCCCTTGTATCTTTATACACCTGAATCAGGAGCAGGTGAAGTAACTTGCTGTGCTTGGCAACGATGACTGGGCTGACATCCAGTGCCATCTCTTTAGATTATATAGCGCCTTTACATAGCAGGACCACCATGTATATTGTTAACACCCAAATCAGAGGCGGGTGAAGACTGAACTGACATCTTTGAGATGTATAAGTCAGTGCCACTTTGTAAATGGCCCGTCTTTATTTCATATAGCGCCTTTCTATAATAGACACCATGGCAGGATGCTTAGCACGGCGCCCCCCCACACCCCCCACCTCCTTGAATGTGTTTACGCCCAAACCACAGGCAGGTAAGTAAGGAATGATGGCTGAGCTGACATCCAGTGCCATTTCAGACTCCTCTTGATTTTATATAGCGCCTTTACATGGCAGGAACCCCCCCCCCAATCTACTTTGCTACCCTTCAATCTGGAGCTGCCTTCTGCCGTCTTTATGATTTTGAGGCCAGTGCCACTTCAGGCCCCCCTTCATCGTATGTAGCGTCTTTCTGGGGTGCACACACACGGCAAGGCACTTCACCCGCACCGCCCTGTAGCTCGATGGTGGGGTGACGTGCTGAAGGTCACAGCTGGCACTGAACTGGCATCATCGTGATTTACAGTCCAGGGCCTCGACCGCCACGCCACACTACCCGTATGCTTAACTTGAATCCATGGATCAGTCCTGGGGGGGGGGGGGGCTGTAATGTTAAAAGTGGGAATTTAGCACAACAAAACCGTGAAGAGAGCGCTTGGCTGCCAGGCACGCCAGTGTGCCGTCTGCCAGTTAGGCTTCACAGCTGATCCGGTGCCAGCGACATGTTTACACAACAGCACCATGGAAGCAGATGCCTGTGCCCGCTCACTGCGTCTTGGAGGTGCCCACCTATCGCTGACCCCTCACTGGTCACTCTGTCTGCTTTAAGTCATCCGTCTGTCAGGGTCCCAGGTGTAAAGCAGGAACAAAGCCCAGAAGGGATGCCAGTCCTCACAGGGTTTGGCAATTTAGAGAAGAAAAATGGGAGCGACCCCCAACACCGTACATGGGCACCACAGAGCATGCAGACAACACACAGGTGTGGGGAATGAGCCCAGCTGACCCGTCCAGTCCACATCGCAGCAGGCCACTCAAAAGCTGCACTTCTGACTGGACATCACCTGCCCAAGCGGGCATTGTACCCTCACCACAACTCAGGCAGCTGCGCCCACAGCGGTAAAACAAATGACATCGTTCACATCACATTCTCCATTCTCTCAGATGAGGGTCTTAGGCAGACCCCGTAGCACTTGGCACAAAGTGGGCACAAACCCTGGACAGGGCGCTAGTCCATCACACACACAGGCAATTTAGAGTCACCAGGCACAGTTTTTGGGATGTGGACAAAAAAACCCCAAGTGGACACGTGGAGAACATGCCAACTCCACACAGCCAACATCCAGGAGAACATTCAGAGTGGGCTGGCACGGTAGGCTGGCGGGCAGGCAGGTTGCTCTCTGAAGACCCCAACTACTGTAATTCTTGTGTGTAGTGCCATCTAGTGGTGAATCAGTGCCCTCACACAGCTCTTCTCAATGCTGACCAATAAGAGCAGGTCAGCCGTTGCTGATGGGATTTAATGCCACCTAGTGGTGGCTCATGTTCACACCCACACAAGGCCAGTTTAGAGTCGCTAATGAGCCCAACAAGCTGGAATCGGGGGGAGACCATTCAGAGTGGGGTGGCACGATAGTCTAACCTAGCACCTTGGGTTCAAATTGGTACCTTCTGGGTGTGTTCCCTGCCTTCTGAGGGTCCTTCTGGGATAGGCTGAAGCCCCCCTGAGACCCTGAATTGAATTAAGTGAGTTTGTGGTTATCCTGTTCCCTTTGTGTATGGTGGGGGGGGGGGTGGGTTAAGTAACTCAGTCCTGAGTTCTACAGGCGGGCGATGACCGGTGGCCCCACGCTGGATATTCACTAAGTAACAGTGACCCTGAGGGGGGCTGCCCACTAACATCTTTGAACCTGGCAGGCTGCTCTTTAAAGACCCCCGACTAACCCTAAAGGGCTTTACTGCCATCTAGTGGAGGATCAGTGACCTCACACATCATCTCACTGAGGAGACAGTCATTCATTCATTCATTTCTAATGTTACTGCCATCTAGTGGTGGCTCCCATAAACACCCACAGAAGGCCAGTTTAGAGTGGCCAGTTAAATTGTCCTTTTGTGGGTGTGACTGTCCTCCACCACTAGATGGCAGTAGAGCTCATAAGACATGAATGACTGGCCGACAGGGTCATCAATGAGAAGTGGCATGGGGGGCCAATGTCCACCACTAGATGGGAAGTAAGCCCGTTCAAATTAGTGGGGTCTTCAAAGAGCGGCCAGGTTAGGCCGGTGTTTTCTGCTTTGCACCCAGTGCTGCTGGGATGGGCTCCAGCCACCCAGACCCTGAAATGAGTGAAATGGTTTTATATATGTATGTGAGGGCTGGTTTTGTATTTATGGAGGAGCTGTCAATCAAATGGCTGGGTCACTCATTTCCGAGTTTCACAGGTGATCAGTGGTGGCCACACTCAGGGTGACCACGAAGTGACAATAACCCTGAGGGGCTTCTCGTAATTTTATTACAAATGCTGGCTTTGCACCAGGCGGCTGCTCTCTGAAGACCCCGACTAACCCTAATGGGCTTTACTGCCATCTAGTGGTGGACATTGGCCTCATGTGCCTCTTGACATTGATGACCCTGAAGAGCCAGTCATTCATTCTTAATGGGCTCTACTGCCCTCTAGTGGTGTCTCACATCCATACCCACCTGAGGCCAGTTTAGAAGGTCTGTGGGATTTGAACACGGGGAGAACGTGCAAACGCCACATGGACATCATCCTGGAGACGCTTTACATTGGGGGTGGCATGGTGGCACAACAGTTAGAACTGGCACCTCACAGATCGAGGTTCAAACCCTGCGCCAGTCACTGTCGGTGTGGGCGTTGCATGTTCTCCCAGTGAGCAGTTTAAGTTAACGTGTGGCTCTGTGTTGGCTTCTTGAGTGTGTGTGTGTGTGTGTGTGAGTGAGCCACCACTAGATGACAGTAAAGCCCATTAAGAATGAATAACCGGCTCCTTGGGTCGTCAGTGGGTGTGTGCCCAGGTCACAGGAGTTTCCTGCCTTGCACCGAGTGCTGCTGCGATAGGCTCCAGAAGACCCTGAATATACTCGAGTGGGTTTGTGGAGGTAATCCCCTCTATGAATATACAGAGTGGTCTGAGTATTGATGGAGGAGTTGTTAACCACGTGGCTGTGTTGCTTTGTCCAGATAACGACTGGTGGTCCCACACAGCTAAGTGACAGTAACTCTGAGGTGGACTTGCTGGCTTTGCACCTGGCAGTTGCTCTCTGAAGACCCTGACTAACCCTAATGGGCTTTACTGCCATCTAGTGGTGGACATTGGCGTCATGTGCCTCTTGTCATTGATGACCCTGAAGAGCCAGTCATTCATTCCTAATGGGCTCCACTGCCCCCTAGTGGTGTCTCACATCCATACCCACCTGAGGCCAGTTTAGAAGGTCTGTGGGATTTGAACACGGGGAGAACGTGCAAACGCCACATGGACAACATCCTGGAGACGCTTTACATTGGGGGTGGCATGGTGGCACAACAGTTAGAACTGGCACCTCACAGATCGAGGTTCAAACCCTGCGCCAGTCACTGTCTGTGTGGGCATTGCATGCTCTCCCAGTGTCCCCAAACAATAGCAGTGTAGGTGATTGGGTGGCTCTCAGTTGGCTTCTCGAGTTTGTGTGTGTGTGGTGTGTGAGCCACCACTAGATGGCAGTAAAGCCCATTAAGAGTGAATGATTGGCACTTTGGGGTCATTAGTGGGTGTGTGCCCAGTTCAGAGGAGTCTCCTGCCTTGCACTGAGTGCTGCTGGGATAGGCTTCAGCCCCCCCCCCCCAAACCCTGAATTTGCTCAAGTGGGCTTATTCCCTTTATGAATATGTAGGGTGGTCCGAGTATTTATGGAGGAGTTGTTAACCACGTGGCTGTGACACTGTGACACCGGTGGTCCCACACAGCGTGTCCACTAAGTGACAGTAACCCTGAGGTGGAGATGCTGACTTTCCACCTGGCAGGCTGCTCTCTGAAGACCCCAGCTACGCCTAATGGCCTTTACTGCCACCTAGTGGTGGACGCTGACCTGACATGCCTCATGTCATTGGTGACCCTGTAGGGACAGTCATACATTATTTGGGACAGGTAATCACTTTAAATTATACAAACACAGCTTATATAGCACCTTTCTGTAGTAAATGCCATCCCAAGGCGCTGCCACATGCTGCCCACGTGGGTGGAAGGTGGGATTTGAATGGGTGTCCACTGGGCTACATCAGGCCAGCTGTAGGGGGTGCTAATAACGAAAGGCGCCCCCCCAAGGCAGCACAGGGTGTTAAGATTTTCTCCCTTTCTCCAGATTCCAAGGAGGTCTCCGGACTGTGAAAGGCACTATATAACTTGAGGTCTGATGACTTTCCCTCCTAAGTGACCTCTTTTCTTTTTTTTTCATTTTATTTTTGTTTGTTTATATTCTTCTCTCCGCTGCTCTGTGGTTTTCCCAGGCTGCCTCAGCTTGGGGGTCTTTGGATGGCAGATGCCGCCAGCTGTTTCCAATTGCAGCGGACCGCTGCTCGCCTTCTGACGCCAACGGCCGCCTTGAGCCAGTGGGGTGGCCTGCCCGAGGCCCAGGAGGCCTTCCTCTTGCCGGCAGCCCCCCTTGATTTGACTTTCTTAACACAAACTTCTGGGGGCCTCAGAAAGGCAAAGTACCGGCCTGGCACAATTGGCGCCCTCTAGTGGTAGCCATGCTGACTGTTGGATTCTCCAACTCTCAGGCTGAGCAGCTGCTTTCACTTTGAGGGTCTTTTCATCAACTCAGATGATGGCTTCTTAGTGGTCTGTGGAGACACAAAAAAATGAAAAGCGGAGTGAGGGGCACATGGAGAACAAATGAGGGGCCACCAATGATGGAGAAAACTGCCCACGAGCTTCACTTAGCTGGGAGACGGGACACCCGGTCAGCGGGGCCAACTGTGAGACCATCCTGTTCTGGGGAGGACGCAGCTGTGGATCAGGCCACTTAGGAAAAGAGAATGGTGTCCAGCAGTGGTCACCACATGTGGACCAGCATCCAGAACTGGTCAGCTGAACCTCGCCAGAAACATCTGGACCAACACCACCAGTGGTCAGCAAATGGAGCTCTGTCAGTGTTCCTGGGAAGGAGCAGCTGTGGATCAGGCCACTTAGGAAAAGAGAAAGGCATCCAGCAATGGTCACCACATCCAGACCAGCACCTCTATTGGTGTCCAGCAGTGCACATCAGAACCCCAAAAAGAGCATTTGGACCAGCGTCAGTTGGCAGTGAAGTTCCAGCTGGTCCTCTGGATTAGGCAATATAGGAAAAGAGAAAGATGTCCAGCAGTGCTCAGCACATCTGGGCCAGCACCCCACTGCTGTCCAGAAGTGGTCAACACAACCTGCAAAGGAGCATCTGGACCAGCAACCATCAACATCTACCAGTGGTCAGCAAGTAGAGCTCCATCTGGTCCCTGAGGAAGGGCAAATTGTGGCCGCTTAGGTAAAAAGAAAGGCGTCCAGCAGTGGTCACCACATCTGGTCACACAAGGCACAGTGGCCGTTTTGGTCACCCAGGGGCATTTTTGTTTTTTGTTGTGGTTTGGTTTTCTAGTGAGTGATGGCCACTTAAGTTCTTCCCTCCTTCTCCTCGTCTTCATCCATCTTGTTTATGTCACGGACAGCTCTGGCAAAGTTAGGCTGAAAAGAGAAAGGCGCCAGGGGAGGACGCTGTGCTTGGCACAAACCTGACATGTTGATGAACAGCCCACCAGTGATTGTGGTACCCGTGATGACCATGTGACCCACCAAACAGCCACTCCCGTGACCAGCCTCTTCATCTGTTACAGAAGATGGATACAGACGTGAAAGAGAAAGGCACTATATAATAGAACAATATGCAAGGCACCATATAGCAGATAGATATGAAAGGCACTATATAGTTGATAAATCGATATATATGTGACACACATGGACCTTGGGGATCTTCTTCCTGGCTCAGCTGAGGTAAGTGATACCACTCCGGGACGAGAGGGGGCACTCACACTAACTGTCTCTACTTTTCCATCAGCACCTCCAAGAAGTCACCGAGTGAAGGCAACTGACCCGGCCACAGTGCCCAGAGCTGCTCTGTAAGTCCAGAGGGTCCCTGGAGGGTGGGTCCCGGTGTGATTGCTGCCTTTACGCTTACACGCAGCTCTTATGGCGTCGTTTTGTTGGGCCATCGGGCTCAGATTTTGTTTCATTTTATTTTATTAAACCCAGTTTGTGCCCCGACCTTTCAGAGCGACTCATGTAAGTCTGTGCTTCGGTCACAATAGATTGATCTAGATGTGAAATTGAAAGGCACTACATAACAGACAGAAAGATATAAAAGGCGCTATATATAGGCCCTATATTTGTGTGAAAGGCACTATATATCAGTCCATGTCCACTATTAAGAACTGAGACCCTATAAGAGGGAAGTGAAACTTCTCAACATTCAAACGTCTGCGTTTCTGATTTTGCCACGGTGGAGAGCGTCCGAGATCACGGATATTGCCAGCCCTGCCTCGTGTTCACCCCGTTGGTGCAGAGAGTGGCACTTGTAGCCGTGGCAGAGTCCGAGCAGCTGCTGTAAAGGAACCCCAACATTTCACACGGGTGGTCCAAATACAAGACCCCGTCACTGCACACGACATTTCTGACTTCATTTTCGTAATCTTAGGGAGTTGGTGAAAGTCGCAGTGCACTCCTGTCAAATTCCGGTCATGGAATCTGACACCCCCAGCAACTCAGTCCAACCAGTCTGCCACTCACCGTGATGAACTCAAATGGGTCACAGAGGCTGGCATGGTGCATGAGAGCTGGAGAAGTTTGCCCGGAGGTCCTCTGCATGGTGGAGACCAAGGAGCGGGGCTGTCGTGGACCTCGCAGAGAGAGGAGAAGCTCGTCTGTCTAATGTCTTGTGTTTCACGTACAACACCAGACTGGAGATAAGACAAAGACACGGGGTCCGGAGTGTGGCTGAACGCCTCATACTTGTAAACCCTTTGCATGGGCAGCAGCTGTGCCAGGCAATGAGTCGTTGGCTTTGAGACCGAAGGCCGAGCACATAAGACTGGAAATGGAAATCGAAAACTGTGAGGCATCGTCTGATCTGACATGCCCTGTGAAAGCCTGTCATGTAGTGTGACATATGCGGGTGACACGATCAGCGTCTGGAGTCATGAAGTTTGAGTAGAAGTCCTGACAAGTGACGTCCACGTAAGTGTTTAGTTGTCGATGCCACGTTCTTTTAGAATTCAACCGCTAAACGTATCCCACCGATGGCACAAACCACATAAACGACTGTACTGACTGACTGACCTTCACGATGGGCTTCCATGATGTTTGGTTTGAATCATCTGTGCTGTTATTTGCTCAACACACTTGTGAAAGAATTCCGCGAGATTTACGTTGTGCTCGCCGCCTCACAAACGACGCGCCATCACATTCTTGAGTCTAAATAGGTGAAGTAATTCCTCCAAGGGTTATACGCCAATTGCAGAGGTGACTGGGGTGAGGCCTCTGAAAAATTAATAGAACAAACATTTTTATTGAATCTTGGATATCAAGGATCGGCTGGGGTGACCTTTAAGTTGGTGCCCCAGTGAAGTCATTGCTGTGCTGTCCCAATGCATTATGGGCATTGTTTCCATAGAAACAGGTGACTGGAACATCCCAAACCAAGATGGCATTGAGACCGACGCTAAAAATTCCAAAGCATTTAAATAACGAGAAGCTAATGACAGAAATGGATCTTCTGAGTATGAACTCCGCCTCCTACAAAACTCGCGTAACACAACTTACAAACGCAAAGAGAATTAAGAAAAAATTACAGAAAATATCCAACGCGACAAAAGACAGAGTAAGCAGTAAATCCACAGGAAAAATGAAGTCGGTCATCCGCTACTGGAGCTCGCAGTTCTCAGCCCTTTATAGTGAGAGGGAGGAGCCTGTATCAGTGAGGTCTGGGTGGCCCCGCCTCCTGGGGCACCACCCACAAACCAGGCGGAGTAACATCAACTGCCGCTCAACATCTTCAGGACCGGATTGAGGCCTGGTAACTTAGGGCTTCTGATCTTTCTTAGCAGACCACCATGGCCTCTTATGAAGAACTAGTTGACCCTGGCCATGTCCGTCACAGACTGTTAGTCCAACACTTAAATCAGAAGTATAATCTCATTGAAAGGGAAGTGCGGTCCGCCATATGTCTCTTGCCTTGCGCTCATCTGAGGTCATCATTCTCGATACGCCCGTTCAAAGGTGTTGGTCGGTGTACCAATAATGGATGTTGCATTTTTCATTTCAACAGATGGCACATATGACTGAAATGATAATCTAATAAAAGAAATTTGATATAGAAATAAATGATAGGAAATAAAAAAGGCTGAAAGAAGAAGTGCTAATCCTACTAAAGCTCACTGATTGTCACCCATTTAGTGTTACGTCATATTATGTTTTGGATTTGCAGTTTTTTCTTTTGGAAATTTGATTTTTCTTCTATGAAGTACGGTAGGTTTGCAGTGCTGTAATTATTCTCTATGTAAAGTGAAAGATTTATTTTATTTTTCGCTATGTACTTTATGTACCACATCACCGTTTTGTTTTCGAGGCACACTGCCATTTTGTGAATCTGTCATCAAGGTGCCAGTCCCGGTTGCCAGGGGTGTGGTTTTGCATGATATGACGTATGACATCATAGACCGCTGTGACATGAGTTTTGCTATCTGTGTTTGGGTAACTCGGCGTGCTGTGCATTTATATTCTCAATTCCCGGTTTTGCTTTTCTTGCATGTCAGTCTCTATCACAAACATTTGGCGTAGTCGGCAGGATTTTGTGAGGTTGTTCAGTTTTTGGGCTCTCCCGTAGGTCAGATGTGATGTCTAAACTGTTTAAGAAAGCAGCTAAGCTTGATTGTAGTCACTGGAGTACACAGTGCACTGTGAATGTCGGTGCGTCTAAGTGAGGAAGAGCATCAAGAGAAGAGGAAGAGGACCAGCACAGATTCCTGGTGAGGACACAAACCACCTGAGGGCAGTTCTAGTGCCGAGGAGGATCTGGGGACTGACTGTGCCAAAGAGCGATCCAGCGGGACGAGGACAGCTTGTCTCGTGCAGTTCTGGTACCGTCCAGATCGACATGGCCGGTTAGGGCGGCCCCCACCTGTAATAAAAAGGTTTGGGGATGGCCACCCCGTATACTGAAAAATCCGTAAATTAAAGAAAACATGTCCTCACAAGGCGGAGTTCAAAACCGAACTGACTAGCAGGTTGTAGTCTGCTCTGTAAATATGAGCCAAACGGAGGAAGAGGGGGAGTCGTGGGGGCCGGAACAGAAACTGATGTGGCAGGACACAGGATTCTGGGTACCGGAAGTGACGTCATCAGAGGGTGAACCGGTGCTGATGTCACTGAGGGGCGTCTGCAGAGGGACGAAAGGATGAGGTGACAGCGCCAGCCCCTGGGCCGACTGAGAGAGGACACCATTTGAGCTTCTAACCCGTCTCCCAGGCGCCCGTGTGTGGCAGCACGTTGCTCTGATTATTCATCGATTTCCGATTCTTTGAGCACATGAACCAAGTGAGGCTCGGGAGACGTGAGCGCCCGCCATATTGATGGTGCAGTTGGGCTGATAGATGAGGACCGGCGCACACCTCAGGTCACCCTTTTCACCCCCCCGTGACCCTGACATCTGCTTTAACCTTAACGTTTGTTTTTCAGCACTTTCACTTTTGTAATTCATGGTGGAATGACGCCAGTCTGCCAAGAGCTGCCATACCGTGAGTCGTGGGTAGGGGGAGCGGGCGCCTGTCCCAACAGCACGGGCCACAGGGCAGGAAGTCCAACTGAGTCTCCTGTTGCTCGCTGGAGTCCTGGTGTAAGGCGCTATATGTGAGATGGCCTGATTCACGTTCAGCGTATTCACGGATTGATTTAGTGAAGGGGGGTAACGGGTCACTTAACTTGCTGCGTTTCCCCAGGACATGTTTGACAAAGCTTAGTGGTGGCCATGTTCTGATTTGGGGGTCGCTCTGTGGCCTCGGGAGTCCTGGGCAGCTGGGAGTCATCGAGTCCTCCACGAATTCTGTGTCACATCAAAGTGGGCTTGGGGAGAATGGGAGGCCATCACTCCAAAAGGTGAGGTTGAACAGCAAATGGCGATGACGATCCGAAACGCCCCAGCAAATCCACCAGGGAATGGCTCAAAACAAAGAAATGGCCTGGCGAGCCAAAGTCCTGATTTGAATCCCATTGAAACAAGATGGGCGTGCAGGAAAACCCGCAAACATCTCACAACGGAAGGAATGTGGCATGGAGGAGTGGGCATCAATGTCACCGAGTCGATGTCAGGGACTGCTGGGCGGTTATGCAAAAAACGGCTACAAGACGGGGGCAGTAGCAGCCACTGAAGCCAAGGGGGGTCTTACTCTCTCCCCAGCAGCCCTGTTGACAGGCACCTTCTCCTGGTGTTTTATCTCGAAGTATAAAAAGAAAACCTTTGCTAAACCTTTCTTGCTTTTTCTGATTTGATCGTTTGAGTCCCCGACTTCCGTTTTGTCCTTCTGACCTCCATTCTCGTCGTTGTTTCAGCTCACATCGATCTCCTGGTGTCGGCTCTTTCCCGTTTTTGCATCTCTCTGTCTCTCTCCTGTTTTAAAAATCCTGCCGGTGGTCCATCACAACACCACCTTCTCTCATTTTCCCCCTTAAAGTCGTGTCTTCCATCAGCAGAGTCTCGTCGATCATGGCCGTCTCTCGAGACGTGCCCAGCGGCAGACCACCGCATCTCTGAGATTCACACTTTTGACTTGTGTCTGACTTCTTCTCCCACGATCCTCATCTTAAGCGTGGTGCATCATGGAACATCACCGACGTAGAACGCAAAGCGACGACCCCCCAAACGGAGCGGAGCTCTGGAGGTCTGCAGCTGGACTCTACTGACATGATGAGCAAACGCTGCCCCCTGCTGACTAGGAGGACATCGACACGCCAATCAAAGGGGCCGCCACAGGTGGAAATGTGTGTGAGGGGCGCTGACCGTGCGCTCTATGCATCGCAGTCTACGGGGAAGCCAGAAGTGAAGCTACTGGGGTGGCCTGGACCACCCAATTCAGAAGCCAGCCAACCCCCCCGCTCCACCAACCTTACTTTAGTGATCATTGAAATGAGTGAGGACCCCCCCAGACCGTCATTGAACTGAGCAGCAAAACTACAATTAGGACAACCCCCCCCCCCCGACCTTACTTTGTTCTGAACTGCACAAAACTTCAATGGAACAGCTAATTGTTGCCCAGCCGGTGCCAGCTTAACCCAGTAGGTACTGACAGAGCGTAAGGCCCGGTTTGTACTTGACATGTCCGTGCAGGTCACGAGGGCCACACCGCACACATGACGTCATACACAGAGTCACATCCCCCCCAGCACGGCTCGGGCACTCTGTGTTTTCGCACAGAATTTGTCCTCCCGAATGGGGCGTCACATATTCCAAAATGGCGACTTTCTGACAAGAGTCCGGTGGCGGAAGCAAGGGGGTATAAGACTCGCCTGGATGGGTCGTCACTCCAAGACCCCAAAGAAGCTCAGATGACAACAAATTTGTAGGAGGAAACTGCGGAAATGAAGACGCATGTAAGAAAAATTTGAGGGGAGAAATTCGTCAAAACCAAACAGCAAACGAAGAGGGAAAGATGAGCTCAAGGGGATGAGATGAGATGCGAATATCCCACCTATTTGAAATGAGTCGGGCGGGTGGTCCCCCCCACTTCGGTAAACCCCACAAATTCCAGACTCGGCTCTTTCTCCATCAGCAGGGTCTCGTCGCGTGTAGCCACCATTTGTGGAACAGTCCTGTGAAGACTTGTGCAGTGGTTGGGCATGTGACACTGGCCAGAAGGGGACACGATGATCGGACGGACCGCCGCGAAGAGAAATGCGTTTTGGTCACTGACAGCGTGCCACCGTGGTCTACGTGTGCGTCTGAGCTAACGGCTGACTTAAGGAAATCTGAGGAGGAGCCACCCAGAGCTACAGGCGAGGCCCTGCATTGGTGACAGTAGGGGACAGTTTACGGGCTCAAGTCAATGCACCAGGGGGTTGGCGCTGCCCTCTAACTCTTCCTCCTCTCTTCCTGCAGAACAACCAACGAACCCGCAACTTCACAATCACTTCCGGTCGTCAGATGACAAGCACAACATCACTTCCTGTTCTGGTCCTCAAGATCCCGCCTCCTGCTGATGTCACGTCCGGTCCCAGAATGCCACTTTCCATTATGTCACTTCTTCTGCACCAATTTTATAGGCCGTATATGGCAGCCATTTTTTCTTTTTTGGACTCAAGTCTGTAAAGACCTCACTTCTGTTCTTTCTGCTGTGCCCCAAATCTTTGAGTCTGTCATTTTATTACAGGGACATCCCTTCCAACCCCCCCCCCCCCCCCCCCACACACACACACACACACACAATCTTGAAGGTTACCAAGAGTAGTGTAGCCCCCCCTTCATTCTTAAATGGAATTGGGAGCAACCACAAGTCTACTTAGAGTTGGCCAACCTGAGCAATCATCTGAGAAGGGCCCTCGGTAAGAGAGGTGACCAAGAAGCCAAGGGTGGAGATGGGCTTTATGGCAGAACAATCAAGGAAGCCCACTTGCAGTTGGCAGAAAAGGCACCTACAGGACCCCCACACTATAAGAAACACGATTCTCAGGTCTGATGGAACCAAGATGGACCAGTTTGACCTCAATACTAAGAGTCACGTCTGGTTGAAAGCTGGCACCGCTCATCACCTGCGCAATGCCATTTCAAAGGTGAAGAATGGTGGCGGCAACATCTGAGGGGGTCTAACCAGGGTTGAGGGAAAAGTGAACAGAGCAAAGTACAGAGAAGTCCGTAATACAAATCTGCTCTGGAGCCCCCTGGAACTCAACTTCCAACACAGGAGTGGCTTAGGGACAACTCAACTGCCCAGAAGAGGCCCGCATCTGTCAAGAGGAGGACCACCCGTTGAGCAAAACCCAAGCCATGAGGCCGAAGGGACTGTCTTCAGAGCTTAGAGACAGGATTGTGATGAGGCTGGAGAAAGGCTGGAATATTGAAGATGTCCTCCATGATTTGGAGTCACCATAAGAGAAGGGCCTTGGTGAGAGAGGTGGCCAAAAAAAAAAATCAGATGGTCACTCTGGATGAGCGACACAGAACCTGTGTGAAGATGGGAGAAACTTCCAGAAGGACCAGCACCAGCGCAGAGGGGGTCAACACATGAAAGCCCCCTTGGAGTTTTCAGAAAGGCACCTAAAGAACTCATAGACTGCGTCAAATGAACGGACAAAACGCCACATAAAGGTTTGGGGTAGCCGCCCCATGTAATGGAGGTTGGCTTCAAAAATGCAAACGATATGAGCGATTGTGGTCACCGAGTTCAAAACAGAAGTGACTCGCAGGAAACAAAATGGCGGTTTGATGTTCAAGGAAAGGACGTGAGGTCAGCGGACTCAGAACCGGAAGTGACATCATTGGGTCTGGGAAAACCGCCATTGGAGTCAACAAGTGTGCTGCCCCGAAAAAGACAAACCAGCCCCCCAACAGACCCGGAAGTGACGTCATCAGGTCTGGAAGTGGCTTCATCGGAGCCCAAACCCCAACCCAAAGGAACTGGAAGTGATGTCAACAGGGGCACGCAGAAATTCCCATAACTGGTCTGCAAAGGAAAGAGAGAAACGGTTAGTGCCCTCTGCCACTCCCTGGTCTGGCGTGGACTTACCCCATGGGCACGTGTCTGACAACTGGGAGGAACAAGACTCTCTGGTCTGATGAAACCAAGATGAACTGTTAGGCCTCAGTTGTGAGTGGCTTGTCTGAAGGAAGCCTGGCACCGCTCATCCCCTGTGCCAATTCAATGATGAAGCCCGGTGGTGGTACCATCAGGGAGAGGGTGACCTAGTCAGGGTTGATGGAAAACTAAACAGAGCAAAGTATGGAGGTAGCCTTCATGAAGACCTGCCCATGGTACCTCAGAGCGGGCCAAAGGTTCACCTTTGGACAGAACACAAAGCAAAGACAACACAGGAGGGACAACTCTGGGAAGGTTCTTGAGCGGCCCGTCCAGATCCAGGACTGGAGAGACCTGAGGACAGCCGTCCTCCACTGATGGTCTCCATTCCACCCTGGCAGAGCTTGAGAGGGTCTCCAAATAAGAAGGGGCAGGAGATCTTGTCGTTGTGAAGCCCAAGAAGACTCCCAGCTGGAATCGACGGAGTGTCGAGTAAACTTGTGGGATGTTTCAGTTTTTTTTAATTTTTATTTTTAATAAATTTGTAAAATGTCTAAAGTCCTGTTCTCGCTCTGTCATTCTGGGGTATTGAGTGCTGCAACAATGAGGGACAAAACAAATTGAAACGATTTCAGCACAAGGCTTCAATATCACAGAATGTGAAGAGCTTGCAGAAGGCGCTATAAACTGGGTAGCCACGGTGCCGCCTTGATGTGCCCGAATCTGGGGGTCCGCGTGCCGACGACTTCCTGTGGGGCCCCCCTGGTGATGCTTATCTTCACGTCACTGGCAAAGCCCTGATGTGCGCTTTGACTTCTCATAAATGCCGCCGTGTGAGATAAGAAGGCCGCTTTGTGCGTGAAGCTTAGTTTATCGTTTGCTTCAGGCGCAGATCTAAAACGATTTGATGAAAATAAAGTCGTTAACAGCTCATCTGCAATGTGTCGTGTGACGGAGTCACAGATTTCGATCACTTGAGCTCCGCGCTCAGGGGTGGGGTGGGGGGGCTCTCATGCCAGCCACACCCACTCCACTCCATAATCCTCAACACACCCATGAAAACATAAATACTTACATGTGTGCCTAGGGACCACCGTACCGCTCCAGGACACGAGGGGGCGCTGTCGCCAGCACTCGCTTCTCTATCCCCGACTCCAGTTTTGTCATAAAGACCATCGATATGAGGCCATGCTGAGCTGGCCACATCACTACCACCCCAGTTTATTCATTCAGACCCGAGCCCACCGGGAGACGGCGCCCCAAACACACAAGAGGGACTTTGAAGAACAGATGGCCTATTTTGTTTGTGCCCACACTATTTTAGGAATATGTTAAAAAGGGGTGACCCGGCTGGCACCAGAGTGCTCGCTTTTTGTTGCCCTTGATTTGTTCATCGGTCACCACGTTTAAATATTTTTAATAAAGTGACACACTAAACTCCTGATAAAATCTCAAATGGGTGACAGAACAACCCTCATTCTGAAACTGGAGGCACGTCCACGATGTCCATCCCGCACTACACGCAGAGTGTGGCATATCGAAACTGGCTTAGCTGGAGGAAAATGGTGCCACCTCACTACAGTGGGGGCGTCAAAGTGAAAACGGAAATAAGGAAGACTGAAGATGTAAATGCGTCACTTGAAGGCTCCGGTTCATTGTAAAAACCAGGAGTGAAGAAGAACAGGACAGGGTGGGGATCTCGACAACGTGGAAGTTAGTGGGGGGCACCTGAAAATCCCTTCTCAGCTGCTCCATGCCACTGCCACGCCACACACAAAGCCCACAACACCCGTCCCCAACTTGTCCTGGGCCCCACTTGACCCTTCAGTCAGAGTTACTGTGACCGATGGACACACCTGAGCAGGACAGCAGAAACTGTTGGGGTGCCAACCTGGTATCCTCATTTCAAAGGAAAAGGGGTGCACCCAAAATCAGCCCACACAACATCTGCGATTTTGCACGTCAGTTCCTTCAGTGTCTGCTCCTGGTCGTGAGGCCATCGCCACCTTCCTGGGCCGTCGTGTTTTAGGGCGTCCCGAGTGGATGGGGTGGGGCCAGCTGGCCAGGCTAGGGTGCCCTCAAAATGGTTGTCTTCTCAGGGCTGCAGGAGGAAGAGAATATACCGTCAGTGACAGCGCCACCTCTCGCACTGGAGTGGTATCGCTTACCTCCATCGAGACCAGAACGACGACCCTCAGTGGCACAGGCGTGATGTTACCCTAAAAGGAAGGCGAGGAGATAAGACATTAGGACCCGGTAGGCCCATCCATGAATTCCGTTCAGTTGATTTTTGCTGAGTGTTGGCACAGAGCGCAGTCACAAGTTCTCAGTTAACATGCAACCTCAGACGTGACAGTCTGTCATGCCCTGTGCCCTCAGACCCTGGCACATATTAAATCCCTGGAATCTTGTAGTTCACGACCAGTAAGAAAATGAGATGCACAGACAAGTGGAACCGGAGGGCCAAAAATAACAGCCGTCCTTTATTAAAATACAGTTGTGGACTAAAGTTTCCATTGCCTCCTAAAACGGACCTGCATGTCAGGACAGGAGTTGGACTTTCAAGGATTTCTTCAGCCGTTCTTCTTCTGGGGCAGAATGATTGTACAATGTCCATCATCATAACCAAAAATAAAATCCCAGATTTAGTGCTTACATCGTAAATACCACAGAGGATGGTGCCACTCCGGCCAGGATGCCATAATGGAAGGACCACAGGAGTGGAGGTGCAACCCGGCCAGGCTGAGCCTCGATTCGTTTTGGGAAGGCCGTATAAGAGAAGGTCCGGGGGACACAGATGTTTATGGAAGCTTTGGTGTTGTTCTGCGTTGGTCTGATCCCAGCCTGAGGAGGTACAGTACAGTACAGTACTAGTGCTAATAAATTATCATCGAGTCGATCGTGGAACTGTCCTGTGCTGGAGTTGGGTCTGGTGTTGGGGTTCGTTGGCACCCCCTGGTGGTCACAACATTTTATTCTATTGAGGATTTTCTGTAACCATCACAGGATGAGAATTATACACAGCAGGTCCAAAATATCCCAAATATCCATCCATCTACTTACGAAGTGGTGCTGAAATGTGCTTGAACTTGGTGCCTCTTAAATGCCCAGTAGTGGTCATGACTGGGCACAGCTGGTAGCTTCACTGTGTTGGGCTTGTTTGACCACTCACTGGATTGACCAACACACATTACGACGGGGAAAGGCCAAGGATCTCAGTGTCGACGTGACAAAGAGGTTTAGAGGACGTCTCTTGGCACCATAGAAGAATATGGCCCAAACTGTCACCCCGAGCTGACAGGAAATTGGTCCACATGATCAACCCAAGAACCAGCAAGAGGCACGTCTACCATGATGTTTAAGCCTCTGGAACTCCAACCGATGCCACTGTCCACCAGTCCAACGAATTTTACTTTGCCACGCGCTCAGAACCTGCCATCCATGAAAGAAGCCCCTGCTCCAAAATGGGCACCTTCAAGGTAGACAAAGAAAAAGCCTTCTGGAGGACATTTGGATGGTTGGATGAGCCACTTAACCCCCAAGGAACACTGTGCCAACTGTTAAGCATGGTAGTGGCACCATGCCCTCAAGCTGTTGCTCTGCCAGTGGATGAGATAATGAAGAAGGAGGATTACCTTGGAATTCTTCAGGATAACCTCAGACTATCAGCTAGAAGGTTGAAACTTGGACACACCTGGGTGTCTCAGCAGGACAAGGACCTTAAACACATGTCCGCCAAAGCTGGTGTTGGAATGGCTGAATCAGGCTAACATGAAACAGTCGGATTGGCCCCCCAAATATCCGGACCCCAAATCCTACTGAAAATGCGTGAACAGTACTTAAAAGTCAGGACCGTGTCAGGGAACCAATAAATTGGGTTGACCTCTACCAGGAAGAGTAGTCAGATATCCGACCAGAGGGCTACCAGACGCATCTCATTGGGGTTTACACGTGCTAAGGGGCACGGAACCAAATGTGAGGTGCGTGGCATGGATAGTCTGGACCTGGTGTGTGTAATTTTGACCCTGTGATGGTTTCAGAAAACCCACAATAAATTTAAACTTCTCATCTAAATTTCTCATTTTTTAAAAATTTGTAATAAAGATGGATGTTGTAAAAATCAGTCTGCCTGGAGATTGTAAATCTATTAGGCAAAATATGTGAGCGCCTAGGGCGCCGTCATCTGAGGGCAGCCATTTATGAAAGTTAAGGGGTGTTTACTCTGGACAATGAGGGGGCCGTCCCCTTCCACCTGCACATCAAACTCTGAAGATAAATGGGTGTCGTTAAGGAAAGTAAACCTGAGGGGACCTCCCATCTGGGGACCCTCCCACCCAAACTGTCAAACTCTGACGATACTAAGTGGGTGTCGTTAATGAAAATAAACCTGAGGGGGACCTCCCACCCCAGGGACCCTCCCACCTGGGGACCCTCCCACCCCGGGGACCCTCCTACCTGGGGACCCTCCCACCCAAACTGTCAAACTCTGATGATACTAAGTGGGTGTCGCTAAGGAAAGTAAACCTGAGGGGACCTCCCACCCCGGGGACCCTCCCACCCAAACTGTCAAACTCTGATGATACTAAGTGGGTGTCGCTAAGGAAAGTAAACCTGAGGGGCACCTCCCACCCCGGGGACCCTCCCACCTGGGGACCCTCCCACCCGGGGACCTTCCCACCCAAGTTGTCAAACTCTGACGATGCTAAGTGGGTGTCATTAATGAAAATAAACCTGAGGGACACCTCCCACCCGGGGACCCTCCTACCCAAACTGTCAAACTCTGACGATACTAAGTGGGTGTCGTTATTGAAAATAAATCTGAGTGGGACCTCCCACCCCAGGGACCCTCCCACCTGGGGACCCTCCCACCCAGGGGACCCTCCTACCCGGGGACCTCCCACCTGGGGACCCTCCTACCCAAACTGTCAAACTCTGATGATACTAAGTGGGTGTCGCTAAGGAAAGTAAACCTGAGGGGCACCTCCCACCCCGGGGACCCTCCCACCCGGGGACCTTCCCAGCCAAGTTGTCAAACTCTGACGATGCTAAGTGGGTGTCATTAATGAAAATAAACCTGAGGGACACCTCCCACCCGGGGACCCTCCCACCCAGGGACCTCCCACCCTGGGGACCCTCCTACCCGGGGACCCTCCCACCCAAACTGTCAAACTCTGACGATACTAAGTGGGTGTCGTTAAGGAAAGTAAACCTAAGGGGGACCTCCCACCCCAGGGACCCTCCCACATGGGGACCCTCCCACCCAAGTTGTCAAACTCTGACGATGCTAAGTGGGCAAAGTTGTCATTTTATGAAAGTAAAAGTGCACACATTCCATTTACGAAGGGTCAGGCACACTCCATAAAGTCCGTGGAATCTGTAAAAAGGGACACCATTTGTGAAATTGAAGGGGCATGTGCTCCAGATACTGAGGGAATGGGGACATGGAACCCCAACTCTACCAGTCGTCAAACTTATGATGATAACGAGTGGCGTCGTTAATGAAAATAAACCCTTTACGTTATTTGGATCAACAGCACTGGATTTGTTTCCACACAAAATACTTCAAATAAATCTCACTAAGAGCAGTCAGTCAAGAGGAATTCAAATCTTCGGGTCAACATGGCTACCTTAGGTTATGATACTTCCATTCAACAAGTAAGTATTCCACCAAACAATATTGACTTGTGAACCTATGAACCTTTGGAAATGCCACTTCATGTCACAAATGTCCATCTGTCCATCCATCTTGCACTTCATCCTAAGCAGGGTTGCGAGGAAGCTGAGACCCATCCTAGCAAGCATTGGGCGCAAGACAGGAGCAATCCCTGGACATGGTGCCAGTCCATTGCAGCGTGAACCCACAAACAGGCCAATTTAGCATTGCCAATCCACTTGACCAGCACATCTTTGGACTGTGGGAGGAAACCCACGCTGATATGGGGAGTACATGCCAACTGCCAGGGCCGGCTCATGGGTGAAGCTATACACTGCACCCATTCCACTGCCCCGTTTGCTCTCTGTGGAAATCATCACCGCCAGACTGTGCATACAAACCAAGAGACATGAAAGAGGAGAGCCACATATGGAGGGCTGGGATACAAAAGAGTGCATTTACAATTTGAGGATGTCCAGGGGGACATTTGATTACTTGCAGCAAAGTCTGATTAGAAGACAGTTGTGAAGTACAAAGCACAGACAGAATCGATTAAGAGTTGAGGTACCAGTCCCCGTATACCGCGTAGCGCTCAAGGTGTAAACACGGCTCAGAGGTACCGGTCATTGCATACAAAGTACACACAAGACAGTGAATTGCTGACAGGTTTTATGGAGTCGGAACCGGAAGGATAACAGACGTAGAGGAAATGAGGGTGACGAGAACGGAGTGGAGCGGAGGTGACGTCATCGTCGGGAGTCGGAACTGAGGACATCAGAGAGGGACCAGAAATGAAGTCATCACGGGAGGACTGTTAGTGGGTGCGGAAGTGCGTTGGGCTTCATGGTCGGGAGGTCGTCTGTAGTATGTTCAATTATACATTTTAGGACTCCGGGTCGGTCTTTGTGCTTTCTGTTGAGGAAGAGAGAAAGGCATTAAAAGCTGTCCTGCACTCCCATCCCACGTCTTTTCACGCTCTGCCGGGCCCGTTGGCTGTCCCCTAATCGTGCGTGTGTGACGCAGTCTCTGAAAAATTCACTTTCGTGAAGGGTGACATTTCAAACAATACATGTCGAAACTGAAATAAATTAGCATTTATTTATTTTTAACATTGATCCATCTAATGTCTCTCTATTATAATAAAAAAATCCTGGGATTTTCTCAGAGAGATATTTTCAAGTCCCACGAGACAAGACTTTGTGCCAAGAGATTTAACCAGGAAATAAAAGACAAAGAGTAGAGTAGACAACAAAGTAGAACGTCGTAAAGAATTCAAAAATGTTGGCGTGAAACACACGCAGAGCAGGTTAGAGATAATGGAAGTACTAAAATTCAAAAGTCTTGAAAAAATGATAGTAAAGATCGCATTAGCGCAAACAAACGGAAATTATTTCTCGGTGGAATAACGGAACAGCGAAAAGAGATCAAATATATTGTTCAGATTTAAACTTTAAGTCGGAGACTTGTAGATCGTCTAATTCGTGTTGCCATCAGTAGCGTTTCTTCCCAATGAAGAGGCGTATCGGCGAGAATTAAAAGATTTGTGGTTTGGTGAAAGTGAAATCCCGTGAGAGAAAATTTCAAGCCCCGCGAGACAAGACTTTATGCAAAGAGATTTGGCAAAGTCCCGCCCACATCTAAAACGTTTACAGCCACGCCCACAGGGTCAATCGTCTCTCATTTGTGTGAATGCTATTGGCAGACACAGTTGGTGTAGAGACAAAGAAACGAGATTCACTCACGGGCAGTTAACCCCATTCTTTAGATATGGGGCTATGCCAGCTTTGCCTGCCCATGTCACACAAGTACCCATATGCCAACTTTGCCAGTCCATTTGATGCAGGTACTTGCCAACTCCATTTAACTGTAAACATGTCCCGTTAAACATCCCAGTAAATCACATTCATTAAATATTTGGATATGCCAACTTTGCCAGTCTGATTGATCCAAAACTGTGAAAATTAGGGTGGTCCAACATGATATAGCTCTTTTGTACCCATGTGGGTGCAGACTGTGCATTTTTTTTTTTTTTTTACAAGTACAGAATCAAACTTATTTCCCCTTGGGATTAATAAAGTAGCTATCTATCTATTAAGCAAATGGGCATATACGTTGTAGAATATGTTGTCTTATTGCAACCGAATAAAAAGTTTTGGTTTGCATAAGTCTTGCGAATAAATGGTGGCTGCTCGAGAATAAGCTGCTAACTTCAGGGTCGTAGGAGACACGAGATAATAAACCGTAAAACACGGAGGAGTCCAGCCGCACTCACACCGGCCTTGCAACGTAACCGTGACGAATAGGAACTTGGAGCGAAGCACAAGGGAATGAAAAAAAAAGAAGAAGGGAATAGCAACTATTTTACAAGGAGGCAGGAGGAGCGAAGAATCGGGTCTGGTACGCCCTAGCTCGCCAACTCTTGTGAGTCATAATTTATTTGTTTAATTTATGCGGGGGCTAAGTTCACGTCGTGCTCACCTCGATCACCAGCTAGCTAACTAGCTAGTAGGTAGCCGGCCAGCCAGCGAGGGAGCGCTCGCGTGTGTGCGCGCGCGCCTGAACACATTCCTCCGTGCGCAGCGCCTCTTTATTTTTTTTTTCTTGACGCGCGTACTCGGAGCGATACTGGTTACGAGCCGCGCGCTTGTCAGCGCGTATCCTAAAGCCAAACAGAAAAGTTAAGGACCGTGAGAGAGCGCGCGGGTGAAAGAAGTGTGCGCGCGCGAGCGACAGAGAGAGAGAGAGAGAGAGAGCGGGCTCAGGATTCGCCGCCATTACCGAAGTGGAGCGAGAGGGGAGGGAGCGGAGAGAGAGAGAGAGGGGGTGAGCGAGCGAGCGTGTGAGTGAGTGAGTGTGTGTGTGTGAGTGAGAGAGAGAGAGAGAGTGGCTCGGGTTACGCGTACCGTAAAAAAAGGAATCACCCGAAAAAACTTAACGGAATCGTTCAGGGATTATCTGTACACCACTCGAGGATGTTTTGAACGCCGAGGAGAAGAGACTATACCGGGCTGACTGGGAAATAGGAAAAGCGCGAGGAATGCCGCCGCTCGTTCGCGTCGGAGAAGCTGGGAGCGACCATGTTAGGTAGGAGAGATTTTTTTCCCCCCTTCTTTTCAGGATCAAACTGTGAAGACTTTGCTACTCAATGGAATGGGATAGGAATACATTATGGGGACTGGCTGGAACCAGTCTGGTTAGCCAGGTGCTGTCAGTAAGGCGCCTCCCCGGCCGTTTCACGGTGTATTCGGAACAGCAGACGTTGACAGGTTTGAGGGGACAGACAGCAGAGACGCACACGGACGTACCGTAGACTTGAGGCGGGCGTGCGGACGGACTGACGCGGCCGAGCGAGGGACCGGCCGGCCAGACAGATAGGTGCGCCCGCCGTGTGCCTCTCTCTTTAGGCTGCAGATTGCTAGTCGAGCCTGTCCGGCCAGGTGATGATGCAAAGCAGGCCCACAGGGGCGAATAGCAAATAAATAAATAAATACATTTAAAAAAATCCAGAAAGCTCGGCGGCTACTTGACCGAAGCCGAACCCGTCTTCTCACCCCCCCCCCCCTCTCTTCTGCGAGTGGTGATTTTGTGAGGCGAGATTTATTTTTTTTTTTTTAAAACGAATTGACTGATCCTAAACAAAACTCCAGCGTCACACGTTATTGTGCAGCCTCCCATGAAGTAAGGCGGGCAGTACTTGAGCGAAGACCCAAGCCATAAAATAATAAATACATGAATGCAGAAAGAAAATAAACCTCGGGGGGCAAGTGTGGAATTTTAAGAGCTCGAACGGCGACACACCTCGTGAAGGGGGGAGCCCACTTGGACTTGTGGATTCCAGTGTGGATCGGGCGAGCGCCGGGCATTCGGTGGCTCCTGGAAGTTCAGTTTTTCTTTCACATCCCGAATAGGAGATCATATAGATATATGTATATAATTTTTCTTTTCATTGTTGCATTTTTTTCTTTACAATTTAGCCGTGAGGAGAGCAGGGCAAGCTTGAACGTACTCTGGACGGGACGACGTTACATCACCTGATGTGTGCGTACAATAACGATACAAACGTCACACTTCTGCTCATTAATTGATTATCGTTTATTCTTGTGCATGTGGGGTCGCTACGTTTAACCATCCAGTCTCCCGGATTGTACACTTCTCTCGCTTGACACCCCTTTCTCTCTTAGGTCCCCTGCTTCACACAGTCCATCCTCGTATTCTTTGGTCGTCCTCATCTCCTCCATATCCATGATCCTTCTCATTATATACTTAAGCTTCTTTCCTATATTTTCTTTTGCGACTTCCCCAACTTTAATTGTAACTCTTGATTCTCCCAAGCTTTGCAACTCCACACATAATGTCTTCACGAGTGAGTAACCTGGTTAAGACAGAAAGCGGCTTTCTTAAATATCCCTGTTTACCTGTGCAGGTACACTTCTGGAGTTCTCCTTTCGGCAAAGCCAAGCCAAAGTGACACCTGTTATTGGCTAACTAAAAAGATTACAATATGAAGCTTTTGAGGCAACTCAGGCCCCTTCTTTCAGCAAAAAAGAAAGTTAAATGTCAACATCCACCACCATGAGTGTGGAAACGGGCACAAAGCCTGTGGTCATTTTCTTGTGTTTTATAAATTGTTTAGTCCTTTATTTTATGGGCCTTTAGTCCATCAAGAAGAATCTGGGTGACATATTCAGACAGCTTAGCTATTAGGGCTTGACGGATTGAGTGGTCTCCAGGAGCGGACTGGGTCTCAAAACCGGGTGACGAGTTTGACCCACTTGGCCCATTATTCATTGTCATTTTCTTAAAATTTGTGATGAGTACGCGGCTCGCTACTTGCTATGATATGAACTCAATCTAAACTGCTGCCAAACTTAATCTGCACACTGTTGTTTAGACACAGCTTCAAATTTGATGACATGCCTAGAAATAACATTTAATGAAAAATAAAAACGTAGTAACACGGCTTACACATTATATTAGAGTACATGTCAAATGTCAATGTCATGTCCAAGTGCCAGTACCCTAGTAACTTACGCAGTTCGCTGCTTTTAGCAGCCACATCATTAACAGTAGATAGATAGATACTTTATTAATCCCAAGGGGAAATTACCGTTAGTGTCTAGTTTGGCTGTAGGATACTTTTCTCCACCGACATCAACATGAAAGCCTCAAGATGTTCTTGTGGTGTTGTGCTTCTCTGGCGGCTTTTGATTCTCTTCAACGCAGAGAATGATCTTTCACCCTGCACTTGCGACACAGGCAGCGTTAATTATAGTAATAGTTCATTACATTCATATAGCGCTTTTCTCAGCACTCAAAGCACTATCCACACAGGGAGGAACCGGAAGTGAACCCACAATCTTCCACAGTCTCCTTACTACAACGCAGCAGCACTAGCACTGTGCCACCTGTGAGTTAGCAGGAGCTTGTAGGCGAGTCCAATGCTCTTGTAAGGATCAGTTAAGAGCTTCACCCGGAGTAGCACCTTGTAATGTGTGTGCTAACCAAAATGTAGCGGGATCGAAAGTTTTTTGCAGAAACGTTGTGTACTGACAACTTAAACAACTTGATGATGTAATATGGTATATAGGACTATATAAATCGCAGTACTGGACAGATAATGTTTAGTAGTTTAGAAAATAATTTTAATGTCAAACAGTAACATAAAATTTATTTCATGAAATAGCCGGCCCATGACCAGACCAGAGTCTGCGGCCCACCGAGCATTGCCCAAATGCCCTAATGGCCAATCCGCCTCTGGTGATCTCCTCTTGTTTTTCAAATCTCTTATGTTCTTCATGTGCTGTTAAACACATTCATTACTCTTTTATATCCCCCGACCGGTATGACCACTAGCCGCTGCGTCACCAAACCCCACTGTTTCAACATCACTGTAGCAAACGGGTGGACTCGGACTAAAGTGACACGTTACTAATTTGTGTGTCTTACCAGACTGCACGCGGCACGCGCTTTTCTGCTTGGCTGTACGATTGAGCCCTAAAAAGGAGCGGCGTACCTGTATGTGTGCATCTTGCCTTACATCCAGTGCTGTTGGGATATGAATAACGCAGGTATTTTTCCTTAAATAAGTACAGTATTGCGTTAGGTTAGTTTAACATGTGATCAGACTACGTAATGCATGTTGACTATTAACCTGTTACCACTAACGCTGTCCCTGAGATTGTGCTGCTGTGCTCAGCACTGTGCGTTCAGCTCATCACCATAAATGTTGGCGATTTCTGAAATATTGAAACCGATTATTTCAACCGGGAGACAGAATAATGCAATCACTCGAGCGTTTGCCTCAGGAAATTTAGGTTGTGGACGCTTCTGCCCGTGGCTTTTGAAAGCGTGTGCGAAGGTAATAAGAGTGCAGCAAACATGCGCAGACTACCAAATCCTTAAGTGTAACCTGATTAAGGGTTTACATGGCCACATAGCCAGGTTATTCACAGAGAGATCTACACCTGTTAACCTGGGTTCTCTATCCGGAGTAACACTTTACGTGGCATTTCAGAAAGCAGGCTTCTGTGACTAGCGGGGTAACTAAAGCACATCACTGCCTCCTCATTTCTGTTTCCTTTCACGCACCTTTTTAACCGCGCAGGTGTCTGATCCATACGACGCTGCCGATCTGACCACAACTTTGTACGCTTTACCCTTCACCCTTGCATTGATTTTTCAGGTCTCATAACTTTCCCCTTTATCAATTTTTCAAGCCTGATTCTTCATTTTTTTTTTAATATATTTATTTTTTCATACAGGGGGATTCAAAAAGATTTCGAAATGATTTATCCCACTTGTAAATCATTACAGAGCAGTGCAGTACATTGTTAAATGGTTTAGGTGAGCGTAAAGTTTATGATGTCATTTGACAATTGACCTCCATATGCGAATAGTCAAATTCATCCCGTACTCGACTGAGCATGTCGGGTGTCACTGTACTTGGGACGGCTCTTTCAATGCGATTTCGGAGATCATCCAGTGATGTTGGGAGTGGTGGCAGGTAAACAGAATCCTTAATGTACCCCGATGACAACAGCGTGAGATGTGGTGATCTTGGGGGGCCAAATCAGGGGGGGCTTCTGTACAGCCAATCCAGCGGTGAGGGAGGGAGCCATCTTCTGGTGACAGTCAGAAACTCTATGACCCCTTCTTTGGTATGTGATTGGTTCCTAGGCGGCTCACGGTTGTAAAAATATGGCGCTTTTTGAATCACCCCGTATAATTTCTCCAGCACAGGGTGGTATTGAGTTGGGTACAACACCAGGCCCAGCCAGTCTGTCATATTTTGGAAGGAAGCAAAAATGACCCCTTTTATTGGCTAAATAAACAGATTACAATACACGAGGCAGCACAGGCCCCTTCATCAGACAGGTTAGGGGGAGATTTAACTTTTTATAGAAGCGTAATAAATATTATTATATTGACAAACCAGCAACGCCCTCTCAAAGTATGATGATAAAGAAATAAAACGCCTGACTTGGCTGTCCCAATCACATCGGGGCATTCAGCAAGGGGGCACTCAAAAGCATCCTGGAATCTGTCAATGGAATGGGATTAAGGCGTAGTTATCGACTGTGGGTGACTGTAGGTACCGGATGCCTACAATCTTGATAATCCATCTGCCAAGTGGAACCGTGCCAAGTTGATCGAGTGCGTATTTCGGACATTTAGTCTACAGTCGCCAGGTCATACTGAACATCGAAACAACGGTGATCCCTTTTTTTTTGGCAAACTTGTTAATTGTTACCCCGTGAACAGACGGTTAACTAGCAATGTTTCACTGGACTGCCGAGGCGTACGCGGGACGCATCAGTCAGAAACGTGTGGAGCGATGTGGCGCTCGTAAAAACTACATTTTGAAACCACCTGCCCACATCACGTTGTCAGTTCAAGAGTTTCTGACCAAAAGCTTTTGTGGTTGTTCTTTTACGCAACCCCCACATTCACTAGATCTCTCTGCGGCTGGACTTCTTTTTGTTCTGGAAATAAAAATCGAAACTGAAGGGAACGCAATTTTTCTACACATGGAAGAAATTCAGGAAAAAAAATCGCGGGAGGCGGTGGAAATTGTAAGAAAAACATTGGTGGAAGTGCTGGGTCAAGTGTATTGCATCTCGAGGGGAGTATTTCGACAGTGACTAAAATGTGTTTGGTGTAAGTCGTGTATTGCCGTTGGTATGATGGAATGTTTCTTATCGCGCGTCTGCTGAATAATTTTGTTGGCCGCAAGTCCTCCGTGTTAAGCTGATGTCTCATCACGTCACTTGTAGTTGTTGGGTATGTCAGACTTGCCGGTTTAGTTACCAGGCCATGTCGGTTTACTTGGCTGAAAATCACTGGGCATGTCGTATTTAGTGACTGCATGACGACTTTCCAGCATGTGACATGTTGTCTGTCATATGTCGTGACAGCCAACAAGCTCTCTGATGGAGCTGGCGCTGTATGAAGGGTTAGAGCGGGTACAACGAGTTCAGCTGCAATCACTGAAATTCTTTTTTCTGTTCTGTTGTGGTGCATAAAACGTGGGACGTCAGACAGACGTGGTTCTCTCCTATTTGTAAAGTCAAAAACTCCTGGGTGTCACTGTGTTGTACTTCTGGATGAGCATTAATTGGTTATCAGGTCAGCTGTCATTCACACGGAGCCGCCCGTACAAATAAGGATGAACTTGCAACTAGTTGGAGTGAGGCCTTAGGCACGTCACATTACACGACTGGATTCACTAAATGTGCCCCTCAGAATTGTTAAGATTATGTAAATAGAGGCTACACAATGTGACATGCATGACCTTTAGTGTGTCGGACAGAGCGTTGTTCATGATTAGTTTTCATTCTCTCCTTTTTATTTCTACTCCCAGTTTGATCGACTGTGTTAGGAAGCCAACATAAATGCAGGGAGAACCATTAAAGACCTCCGTCTGGCCCAGATTTTGAAATGCCAAGCTCTTATAAAGTCATTTTTTTGAGAAAGTGACCTCCGCTAAACCTAAAAAGCAGTTGAGCTCAGAGTGGGGGTTTGTGGAGCGGGGTCGTTCATCGATGGTGAAAGAAATATTTATAATGCAGGAAAATCCGCATCAAGTTGTGTATGGACACGCTACGGCTGCAGTTTTGTAACACGGCCAGTGTAAACTGTGCTCATGCTGCTGTTGGGGTGATAAGTGCCGCAGCATCACCACTCCAGAGTCCTAACCGACCAACAGTGAGCAATCGCTCGCACGCATCTTGGGGGGTTTTGGATGGTCCACAGTCAGTTAAAACGGAGGAAGTCAAAGACAAAGAAAGTGTGGCTCAGTCGCACTCCGGGGGACCTCCGCCAACTCCTCGGCATTCTGTAGTAGAGCCTGTGCTGGGCCGTCCAGTCTGACCACCAAACCCAGTGCTCCCAGCATCTGAGGTCATGATGATTAGAATAATTCTTTACATTTATCTAGCGCTTTTCTCACTACTCAAAGTCCTTCACATAGACAATGGATAGAGGTGATCTTCTCATGGACAGTTAAGCAGTTTGACAACAGAGCTGTGGAGTGTAGGGTTGGATTGGTACTTCAGCATCGATACCAGCTTTCAGGCCTCCTGAAGCGCCTTGAGCATGGGAAAGCCGCTATATAAATAAAATGTATTATTATTATTAAAACGGTTCAGAAGCAAATAAGAAATAATTCCATACCCCCCCCCCCCCCCCAGTGTAACACCAGCCTACCTGGTGTGCCACATAATTACTCTCCTCCCTTGTGCCAGAGCTCTGGAGTCGGTACAGAAAATCTTGAACTCCTCAATTTCTGGTGACTCCGACTCCTCTGTTTGTAATTAGACTCGTGTATTTAATGTGTTGATTGAAAGCTCTCAACGTACGAGATACAAGGCACTTCATCATTGCCAGAGGTAATCATCGGGCTCCTTTTTAGTACCCAAACCTGTTCAAGTTTGGGATTTAAGTCTGTAACAGTGCTGCTGCTGTTCGTAATATTTATAAATAATTTGAATAAGTGTATACATGATAAACTGGTGAAGTTTGCAGATGATACCAAGCTTAGGTGGATTGGCTGATAATCTCAAACTTGTTGAATTGTTACAAAGGCTTGGCCTGAATTGTAGGCGATGAAGTTTAATGTCAGTAAATATGAAGGATTACATGTAGGAAGAAAAACTGTGAGGTTTGAATACACAATGGGTGGTCGGAAAATCGAGAGTCCACCTTATGAGAAGGATTTAGGAGTCGTAGTGGACTTGACTATCAACTGCCAGGCTGTGTTCAGAAGCCATTAAGAAGGTTAACAGAATGTCAGGTTATATAGCGCCTTAATATGTGGAGTACAAGTCACAGGAGGTTATGCTCAAGCTTTATAACACACTGGTGAGTTTTAGTCTCCATAAAGACACAACAGCACTAGAAAAGGTTCAGAGAAGAGCGACTAGGCCAAGTCAGGGCTACAGGGGGTGAGTTATGAGGAAAGATTAAAAGAGCTGAGCCTTTACAGAGATGAAGAGGAGACCTGACTGAAGTGTTCAAAATGATGAAGGGAATTAGTGAAGTGGATCGAGACGGTGACTTTAAAATAAGAAGAAATTGAAAATCCGCCTCATGAGAAGGATTTAGAAGTCACAGTGGACTATCAACTGCCAGACAGTGTTGAGAAGCCATTAAGAAGGCTCACAGAATGTCAGGTTATATAGCGCCTTGATGTGTGGAGTACAAGTCACAGGAGCGTCTGCTCAAGCTTTATAACTCACTGGTGTGGCCTCATCTGGAGTCCTGGGTGCAGTTTGGGTCTCCATAAAGACATAGCACCACTAGAGAAGGTCCAGAGAAGAGCAACTAGGGGGATGAGTGATGAGGAAAGATTAAAAGAGCACAGAGATGAAGAGGAGACCTGACTGAAGTGTTTAAAATGATGAAGGGAATTAGTGCAGTGGATCGAGACAGTGAGTTTAAAATGAATTCATCAAGAACATGGGGCCACAGTTGGAAACCTATGTATGGTAAATTTCACACAAACCTTAGGAAGTTTTTCTTCACACAGAGAACCACATGCAGCTGAAATACGTGACCAAGTAGTGCGGTAGATGGTAGGACTTTAGGAATCTTCAAAACTTGTAAGAATTAAGTGGACAGGACTGGTGAGCTGTGTTGGGCTGAATGGCCTGACCTCATCCAGATGGTTCTGATGTTTTTCCACAACTGCAAAAGCGAATGTTGTGGGAATGGGAGAGATGGGATGGGTGATTACGAGGAAACCTGATGTTTACTTCCGCTACTAAAAATCTCCGAAAATGGTGATACTATACCATTTTAAAAGTTGGGGTTTTCAGTCCTATTCTGGCACCCATGCAGCCCTGGTAGGCACCAAGTTCAAAATGCACAGCTGCTTGTTGTCCATGTGGAGATTATTCTGCTTGTGTTTTCATGGTTTCTGAAGACATGCAAGTTCGACTCATTGGAGACTTTTGATTTTTACATTAAGAGTGTGTGTGTGTGTGCTCTGCAATCAGCAGTCTCCTCAGCTTGGGTTGGTGACTGCTGGGATAGCCATGGATCTTTGTACTGTAATAAGGACATTTTGACTGAATGAACGGTACTTAGGTATTTGTAGTCTTTTACTTACATGACATGTGGTCCACACTTGCCTTATTTGAAAACTTACAGTCCCGTGACATGCGGGTTAGGTGAATCGGTGATCCTAAATTGGCCCTAGTGTGTAATTTTGGGGGGTGTGTGTGTATGATGGCCCTGCAATGAACTGGCACCCTATCCAGAGTTTGTTCCTTCTCTGAGCTCCGCAGGTGAAGTAGCAAGCCCAGTCAGAGTTGGTGGCTCTGGCCCGTGGTGGGTAGTTGACAGCGCAGAAAAAAAGACCATTTTCAGTTTCGATGAACCTTCTGGAATCGACGAGGTCTCCCAGCCTGACTCGCTCCCATTTTCGCTCTCAGCCGGAGGCGCTGCTGCGGTGTCAGGTACCCGGAGATCCATTCTTTCGCCTATCTGCTCCAGGTCACTCTCTATCAGGCCGTATCTTGAACTTGAACTTGAGGCCTGTTTCGACTTAGATGAAGCTTTAGCTGTCTTTTCCGTTTCTTTCTGCCAGTCCTACTTATATATACTTGTATATGCTGTAATCAAAGTCCCTCGGGTTGAGTTAATACAGGATACCTCGGGATGATAACACAAAAAAGGTAAAATTACACCACACCTAGCGGAGTTCCATCTCAGACGTCCATCTCCCGTAACAGACGAGACCAATCCAGGAGTTTGTTCCTGCCTTGCCTTCTGTATTTGCTGGGATAGGCTCCAGCACCCCCCCGTTCAGGCCTAAGCGGGTTAGGAGATGACTGCTTGACTTATTTTTAAGTAGCTTAGCAGCAGGCAGAGTAGATAAGAGTATTCACTTATTTCAGGGCAGACTGACAGCAGTTTAACTTGCAGTTGTATTTTGTCTTTTTACGTAAAAATGAACAAACTTTGAGACCCTTTCAGATTTTCACTAATGTCGCATATATTTTGGTTGAAGCTCTCTGTTGCTTTAGAGAAAGCAGTATGCATTTTTATATATATATATATATATATATGGCTCCATCAAACACCTTGAGCATTCCTCTTATGTGGTGCCTAAAATGAGGAAGTGGTTAGAGAATGGCGGCTTTCGAGAAGGCTGCCTGCTCCGACACGTCCTGCATGCTGCAATCAGACGCTGCCTGCACTTGTTCAGGGGGGCTGGAGCTGCGCTCCTCAAACTGAAGCGGTCAGCTCATCTGCTGTCTGTCTTGTTTTGTAGTGGGAAGTGCAAATTTATGACTCCCTGCCTCACTCACCTAATTAAATCAAACATTAACGTCTCCGGTCGATTTGGGAATTTCCTTAGACTTGCACACACGGCCCACGTGTAGCGGTTGCACCACCTTTTCAACCCACGACTGTTTTAAGTCATTTGGGAATAATTCTGATTGGAAATGGAATAAATCACAGGCCTGCAAAATTAAGCTCATAAAAAGCAGGGTTTGAATTGTGAAGAGTTATTTTTATTTGCATTCATGAATACAATAAAAGAAATATAATCAGAATGTTTTCACCGCGTGCCATTTAAGTATAAATTTGAAATGAAACGGAATTAAAATTTAACAAATCGCACAGTTCAGTTATACAGTATTGCTCGAAATCAATTTGATATGAAAACATTTAGTCAATCTAATATTTTAAAAATATTTGTAAAGACAACATTGCATATTCTTTGACTTCCCCAGAACTATTCTTGTTTTCTCGTTTGGCGACCTGCCTTTTGTCCTCCTTTTCTGGTGCGTCCCTGTGAATCATCCAGCAGTAGTCCGCCATCATCCTGACATCCTAACGTCCCTTCTTTCCAAGCACTTGATATTCTTTTCCTCCGGCCCTTCATGCCCCGCTCTAAGAGTTTCAGGGAAAAATTACAAATGCAAATCCGAAAATTGGGAGTGCTCTCCCTTCGACTTTCTCGTATACTCAGATATGGGGATGGATATTTGAGGAGTAAACCGCAAGACAAGGTTTTATATTGTTATATTATGCACAGTAAAGAAAAAAAAACCAAATTAATAATATATTATAAAACAATTATTATAAAAGTAAAGTTGAATAAATCGGATTCTGCAGCTGCATGAATTAAAGGTAAAGTACCACTTACAGTTAGCAGAAATAACCGAAAAGTTAATAGAAATCTACGTTTTGTACCTCATACTTGTATGCAAAATTTGGTTCACTGAACTGAAAGCGTACTCACGTTATCATGTTTACACACACACAGACAAACACACAGACATAATTCCAAAAATGGTATTTTCAAACATAGGGAGTTCTAAAAAGTCGAGATTCATCAAAATCTTGAAATTGAATCTTTGGAGGATTCCAATACTGAGAACTACACTACATATACGAGAAAGTCAGGCAAGTCTAAAACATCGAGATTCATCAAAATCTCGAAATTGAATCTTTGGACGGTTCCAGTACTTTCCCTATACTTCGTATACGAGAAAGTAAAAAGTGAATATTGAGACTTGTGTTGCAATCCATTTCATCCAACTTACATTTTTCACAACACCTTTGTGATTTGGATCTTTATTGTTACTTTAAAAACGTAGACATGACTTCTGTGAGTGATACTCGAGCCTCTCTTTCCCAGTCGCTCATTGCAACATCAAATGCTGCATCAGGAATGCGTTTTCTGGTATCTCTTTCAATTTATCCTCGGGCAACCCTGGAAACGTCTGAGACAAATCCATTTAACATCTTTGGATAGGACTTTGATCAACTGCTGCATTAATCCCTGCGTGATGTGAAGCGATGGTGGCAGCACATTGTCTGCATCCACCAGGCTCTGGTCTGATGATGGTTGTGGCACTGAGCTGTAGCTTTTTTCCTAGCTGGCCATTCCTTCTGATCCCAGTGTCAAATCTTGGCTTTCTTGTCCTACTGGGAGTTATGTTTGACCTGACTGCCAACCCAGTAAGACGCATAGAACTTGAATTGTCGGTGCTCATTGTAGTTCTGTCCCTATCTATATATATATATATATATATATATATATATATATATATATATATATATATATATATATATATATATATATATATATATATATATATATATATATATATATGAGTGTGTGTGTGTGTGTATATATAAAATCCAACTTCTCTCCGTCCACTTTTCACGAGCGAACTACTTAACGGATTTAGATTGGGTTTTTTCTGTAATTTGCTTGAACATTCCGGTTGATTTTGCGTCTTCTCTTATTGCGCTAATTATTACAGTTCGGTTGCAGTACCGATTTATTTGCACGATTCCAAGAGAAAGGCTGCAGGCCGAGGGCAGGGGCATGTGGGACCTCCGGTGTAGGGAGCCAGGTGGGGCCCTCCTCATTCGCGTGCCAGCCTCCATTCAAATCGCTCTACCTCTCTGCTGTTTGTTAAAGAGTAACGTTTGATGTTTTTGAGAGAGAGATCACAGCTATGTGTGTTTTAGAGGGTACCTGCTGATTGGCAGAGATATCACAGCCATGTGTTCTTCTCCCCAGGCGGGGGGACACTCTCCCGTCAGAGCTGAACACAGATGCAGTGCCAACGTCTAACGTTGGAGCGTACCTACCTTTCGCTTGGCTAGAGATACCTTCCCAACTTTTTACATTTTTGGCAAAGAGATCCCATTCTTCATTCTCGCCCCGATAACAAAACCAAAAATATTGTATATCAAGAGGCCCTCGGATACGAAAGCTATCAATATAAATTCTTCTCAATACAAATTATTATTTTTTATTATTGATTTTTAAATTTTGTCCTGTTTCACTACTACACGGGTGGAGCCGCGAGGGACAGCTAGTCTGAAAATTAAAATAACTGTTCTGCTGCTTTAAACATTGATCTTAATATTAGAAAATATTACATTCAAATCATTAAAATAGAATACTGAGAATCACAGATAAAATTAGATAAACTTTACCAACCCCATGGGGATAATCAGATTCACAGAGCAGTAGAGACACAAAAAACAAGGATACAGACAATACAGCCAGCCAATCAGTGAATTGATACGTATATAAATGAATAAAAATAAACTTGACAAATACATCGAGTGGAAGCGTTGAATTTCCTTATAGCAGTGGGTAGACAAGTCCCCCAGAGGCTCTTTTTAGCACACTGTGCTCCAAGAGAGAGCCTTCCGGAGGGGAGTTTTCAGGATGGCATCCAAATATGCCATCATCTTCTTTTCCATAACAGCTTCCATTGTGTCTACGGTGCCCCCTGGGATGGAGCAGACTTTCTTGATAAGTTTATTCAGGTATTGTGCTTCTGTTAAGCTCAAGATGCTTCCCCTGTAGACCACAGCATGGAATGCCACACAGGCTACTATGGACTGGTGGAACATTTCCAGCAGCTTACTGCACACCTCAAAAGACCCGAGTCTCCTTAGCAAGTCCAGTCTGCTTTGGTCCTTCTTGTCCTCCGCCTCTGTGTTTTCAGAGCAGTCCAGTTTGGTGGTCCTTGTAGCTCTGCACCACTTCCACGTCATCCTCCTGGATGGTGACTGGTCTCAGAGGCTTCTTGGCACATCAGAAGTCCATCACCAGCTCTTTTGTCTTGCTGATGTTGAGTTGCAGGTCCCTGCACCACAAGGCCATCATCCTGGTTTGCCCAAGTTAGCTATTTGTGGCCTTAATTCCCATCACTCTCCACCATCTTGGGCTTTCTTTCATTCTTCCCCCAGGTACATGTAGCTTTGTTGTTTTCAGTGCAAAGACAATAGATTGACAATTAAAAATGTGTTTTGTGATCAAAGTTGCACAATGGAAAAAAAATGGGTTTGATTTTTGAATTCAGCACCCCAAAATATATAAAACTCACATGAATGAATCCAAAGTAGGTTTCAGTGTCTACCTGTGAATTAGTAGACTGCGGCCAACTGAAGCAACTGCATTGGAAGTGGAAGATCTTGCCATCTTAAGACATTTTCTGGGTCTGACTTGATTAGCTTACGTTTTTTTTTTTCCCTGGGCATCCTTTGGGGTGAGACCTGTACGTTCCAAATCATCCGATGCTTTTCTCCCACCTTGTCTTTGGTCTCCCTCCTGGTTTTATCCCCTCCATCTCCATCTTGGAGCACTTCATCTCCCTGTTTTTCTCCTTTGCTTTTTTCCTGGCAACAGCTTGACAGAATTCCCAAATGAGTGTGCTGATTTTTTATTAAGTCTAACTTTAATTATTTGCTTATTCTTAAAAAAAAAAAAAAAAAATGTTCAGTATGGGAGGGTGAATCTGTCAGATAAGTAAAGTCCATCCATTGCCTTTTTGTATCTGCTTGGGTTGTGGGGCACATGTTAAACATAAGCAATCAGGTTTAAATTGAAAACGTTTTAATTGTAGTTTGACTGATCCATTGAGCTTCCGTGGGTTTTTATCATCAGTCTTTGTCGGACGCAGGTGCCTACAGTACAGACAATGAGCAGAAGTACATAAAAATTAGATGGAGTGTAATGAAGAAGCAGTAGAGATACCGGCCCGAATTTAGAGGAGTAAAGTTTATTCTCGACTGTGCATTCGGAGCATTAAGAAGACTGAATAGGTTTTCATAAAAGCAGTCACGTTAAGCTGATGTCCCATTACAAAAGGGGTCTGCACGACTGCAAATCTCGTCATCTGATCATGTATTACATAATTTAAAAAAAACCAGAGTGTGTCAAATTAGACGACCGCATTAAAACATGAGACATCATACAGACACGCTTGTCTTCTGTTGGCGAGGTCCACAACACCCGCGCTCCGTATTCTTCATTGCTGCTTTATCTACATTGCACTTTAGGGCTATATGATGTTTTAAAAGTTCTCATCGTCATTTCAAAACATCAGTGATGTTAGATATCATTGTTTTGTGCTTGGATTACAAATAATTAGCTGCTTTACCCGTGTACTGCGGAATGCATCTTCACTGGCCAGTGGGGTATTGGCGCGCGGACGTTTTAGCTCGGGATGTGGTAGTTTTTGTTGTCTCATGGATTGCTGCAGCTCAGCACAGGCACCAGTTTTCAGTTAAGTTATTACGATAATTCAAAGGTGATTTGTTGCAAGGTGATTTAAAAATGCTACAATATCACATTGGTACAAAACTCTTAAATTAGATTTACCTCATCCTAAAATAGATTTGAATAAATGCCTACCAACAGGAAACCAGAAGTTACTTTTACTCGGTCAAATACGGCGTCCCCAGTTGTTCTGTTTCTACCATCTTCCGAATGTAAAATGCGACTTGGCATGCCTTATGGAACTAAATCGTACTTTATTGTGAAAATATTGAACAACATTAAAATGTCCATAGAAAAATAAAAATCTTGTGTCAAATGATCCACTTGTCAAGTTGTCCATTCGTACCGAAGCTTAGGCATTTTTACTATAATATTGTTAATTTAATGCTTCTGGAAAGCCAGAGTAATTCATGAACAGGAAATGCTTTCAGACGAGACTGAGCTGTTGAATTGAAGACAGGACCCTTGACCAGTGGATGACAAGTCCTGTTTGTCTGTTTGTGAGTTTGAGGGATGGGTAGCCTTTACTTTTTTGTGTGTGTGATAAACTTTTATTAACAATTAAATACCAATGATTAGTGCCCCCCTCCCAAACCAACTCAGCCTGGTAAAGAAACCAATCAAGCAGATTGAGTTTGCCTGAGCTACCCAGAGAGAGGGGCATCATCCACAGTCAGGCTCCATAGGGAGGTTAAAAATGGAAAAATTCATATATTAAGAGTATGCAAGGTCAGTGCACCTGGGTACCCACCACTCCATCTTGAATCCGCTTCATCGCTAGTGTCACACTGGTCCTAAAATTTGGGCTTTGGTGTCAATACCAGCTTTCAGAGTTCAGTACCAGCAATTAAAGGACTCCTCCTTACTCCTGCCTCACTGATACATCACACCATTGCAGGCCTTCCCGATACACCACCGTGCTGCATTTGGCACTTTGTCCTTCTTGAAGCAGTGAAGTCTCGGATTGCGTTGAAGCAATTAGGGAGGGTCCCGTGTAAAGCCTCAGATCGCACTAAAACAATCAGGGAGAGTCCCCTGTGAAGCTGCGATCACGTTGAAGCGATTAGTCAGGGTCCTCCTATGAAGTTGCGATCACTTCTAAGGACCAGTTTAAACTTCACACTCAGAACGCATGTTCATTTGACATGTCCGCAATTAGACAGATAGATAGATACTTTAACGCAACACGTGTGCAAGTTGCTGTACCAGCAAAGAAACCAGGGTGCGTAGTGTGTTCAAGTTGGAACGTGACATCTGAGTCTGTTTATTATCAACATGTGAGAGCAAACTACTGTCCTACAGGATGAACGTGCGTGCTTCGATGTGTGATGAATGGTTCGATGTGGTGAAGCAAATCATCAAACTTAAATTCTGACGTGCAAATGTATTCATGGTGCTTTCTTGTATAGGAAATACAAGCATTGCATATCCCCCATCTTAATGATGTGATACATTTAAAGGTCTCGCATCTCACATACCATCTTCTGTTGTTTTTTTTTTTTTTTTTTTTTTTTACAGTAGCGTATATGAGCCACAAGAAGTTAGGGACGCAGGGAAGAAAAAAAGGTCTGTTTCATGATTAAAGTAAAAATTTCAACTTTAATATCATTGCTTATTTTATCCTTAAAGTAGAATGTTGTAAATGTCATCTTACAATCGAACCAGTTGTTAATCGCTTTGTGCTTCTGGGGCTTCCTCCTGCACCGACAGCAGCGGCAGGCAGCAATAGCCACGCAGAACACATTAAATTTATGATATTCCAGCTCTCTACATATTTGGAATCCTTAGATTTCTACTTGATATCACTTTCATGATGAAATGTGTTAATGCATGTATGTTACTTTTTACTGATAAATCGTTAACTTCTTTTAAATGATTAATTCATGTTTGCGTGGCACGGTGGCGGTGTGGTAGCTCTGCTGCCTTGCAGCAAGTCGTGTCTCTGGTGTTCCCTGCCTGGAGTTTGCATGTTTTCCTGGTGGGTTTCCTTCCAAGGACATGCAGGTTTGGAGATGCTAAAATGATTCTATTGTGTGTGTGTGTGTGTGTGTGTGTGTGTGTGTGTGTGTTTGTGCTTGTATTCCCCTTGTGATGAGCTGTGGAGTTGCTGTACAAAACCTTTCACTCTGACTCCTCAATTCCTGGTACCACCGTCTCCGTCTCCTCGGTTTGTAATTAAACTCCTACATTTACTGCGTTGATTGAAAGCACACAACACACAAGGCCATTTGTCACTGCCATTGTGAACCATCAGGCTGCGTTTTAGCATGCTAACCTTTTAAAGTTCAGGTTTAGAGGTTGTAATGAGGCCACTGTGGCTTACAAACACCGAGTGACATTAAATATAAGACTAAGCTTACAGAATGAAAAAAAGACACTACATTTTTATCAAAAGTCTGCCTCGTGCCCGATGCCTACTGGAATGGGCGCCTCCCTGGATTGATGAACATAATTACTAAACATCCATCTGTTTCAGAGATATATTGTTGTGGCAAGGTGTCATGGGAATTTAGTGGATGTTTCAGGCCATTCACAACGCAACGAAGCTGCTCGTTGTTTTCTCACCGTGATGATATCTCACACTGTCACCTGGTGGAATCCTCCAGAATTACATGAAGCATAAACAGTACACTGCTTGCATAGCAGTAGCGTCCACAGGCGCACGAGTCGTGTTGTGTGAAGAACACCTCAGTCTACCTAAGAAATTAGGAAGGATCCCCTGTGAAGGTGCGATCGTGTTGAAGCAAAAGAGTTTGGTGTCTGTTAAGTTCAGATCACGTCAAAGCATGTACTTGTGTTTTGTGACGTTCTGAACTGTGATAGCGAATGTCGAGGGAAATGGATGGGACGGAAAGCCCAAAATGCTGGTACCGTTCTGTTTTAATAAAATGTGGGTTTTTCGGTACTGGAATATCGTGCGGCTCCCATGTTTCAATGGAGGGGCCAGATGACCCGTTGATCTGTGCGGCGTAGAGCTCAAGTAAGAGTAGCTTATAGAAGGAAGAGTTCCAGAAAGGTAAAGCAGTGGGAAGTCAGGGGATTTCCAGTGAGATGCTAAGATTGTTTTTGCAGCAGTTGTTTCTAAAGAGAATAACATTAAGAGGAAGAGATAAAGATCCATCAAAAGGAGGTGCAATAGTAGAAAGAATGGAGGACTGAAAATTGGCAAGAGCAGACCAGAAGGCCTGAACTGGTGGCCAGTCCCACAATGTATGTATGTATGTATATAGAATGGTAACAAATGTGCAGAGGTGATGGTCAGGATCAACAGTCCGACCCATGGCATCACGCTTGGGGTGGAGGTTTGGTGAACTTTATACAACATGCTTATTTGATCTGGGCAGGCTGATTGTTAGCAACAAAAAAAAAAAGGTCATATTTTTAAAAGCCAATTTCCATGAGACTGAAAGGCTGCACTGCCATTTTGAAAGTCTAGGTGAGGGCCTGTAGGATGCAGCGTACAGAATCGCATACTGGGCAGACCACCAGCTTCATGTGGGGGAGGTGAGCGTTGCGTTGATGGATGTGGTATTGAGCAGCACTTGATCTTTTGAATTTACCCTTTGGTAATGTATATAGCAGCACACTGGGGTCTTTGACTGTGTAGCTTGATTTATAGGAAAATAATACTTGTGCTTAATATGACTCGAGAATCAATGATTCAACATAGTGAGACATTAAAATGAACTTTATCAACTGCCATCAATAAGCCGTAAGGCCTGGTGGGGTGAGCTAAGTTGAGTGTTAAGCTCTCATTTATGGGTTTGGACTGAATTATTGACCCTGAGCAAGTCTTTTAATGTGCAAGTGCTCCCACCATACAACTATGGAGACTGGTGTCCTATTATTCTTTAAGGTTGCTTTGTCTAAACGGATCCTCTAATAAATGTATGTGAAGGGTTCCATCTTCCGGAGGACAATATGGGGATCTGACCAACTGTGTGTGTGTGTGTGTGTGTGACCTCCGTTTGTGTTCATTACACTTCTTTTACGGTGGATGATTTTATAAAGAGTATTGTTGAGTTGTTCAATTCGATATACTTCATGTTTTTCCTATTCTTTCAAGTTTATGAGGGCACAGTTTTTAAAAGTACACTACGTTGCCAAAAGTATTGGGACACCTGTCTTTACTCACACATCAAATTTAATGCCATCCCTTTCTTAACACATCGGCCTTAATATGGAGTCGGCCCACCCTTTGCAGCTCTAACAGCTACAGCTCTTCTGGGAAGGCTTTCCACAAGGTGTTAGGAGTGTGTTGATGGGAATCGGGGCGCTGTGTGGGACAGTCAAGTTCCTCCGCACCAAACTCGCTCCTCCATTTCTTTATAGGCCTTGCTTTGTGCACTGGTGTGTGTGTGCAGTCATGTTGCCACCCAAAACCGTTCTGTACAAAGTTGGGAGCATGAAATTGTCCAAAATGGCTTCATATGCAGGGTGGCGCAGTGGTAGCGCTGCTGCCTTGCAGTTAGAAGACCTGTGGTTCGCTTCCCAGGTCCTCCCTGTGTGGAGTTTGCATGTTCTCCCCGTGTCTGCGTGGGTTTCCTCCCACAGTCCAAAGACATGCAGGTTAGGTGCATTGGCGATCCTAAATTGTCCCCAGTGTGTGCTTGGTGTCTGGAGCTGTGTGTGTTTGTGCCCTGTGGTGGGCTGGTGCCCTGTCCGGGGTTTGTTTCCTGCCTTGTGCCCTGTGTTGGCTGGCATTGGCTCTAGCAGACCCCTGTGACCCTGTAGTTAGGAAATAGCAGGTTGGATAATGTTTCATATGCTGAAGCATTAAGAGTTCCTTCCACTGGAACTAAAGGGCCGAACCCAAAGCCTACAAAACAACCCGACACCATAATCCAAACTTTACACTTGGCACAATGCAGTCAGGCGAGTACCACCAAACCCAGACTCGCCCATCGGATTGCGTGAGTCGTCACTCCAGAGGACACGTCTGCACTGCTCTCGAGTCCAGTGGCGGTGTGGTGGGCTTTACACCACTGCATCCGACGCTTTGCATTGCGGCTGCTAAGTCCTGGCGAGCTATTCATTCTCTGAAGCTGCACTGTTCCTGAGCTTTTGGAGGTCTGTCGCTATCGACTCGGCAGAAAGTTGGCGACTTCTGCACACCGCAGCATGCGCTGTCCCCGATCTGTGGCCTCCCACTTTGTGGCAGAGTTGCTGTTGTTCCCAATTGCTCCACTTTGTTATACCACATGGAATATTTAGTAGCCAGGAAATTTCATGAATGTACCAGGCTTGAATTCACTGAGCTCCTGAGAGCGACCCGTTCTTTTACAAATGTTTGTAGAAGCCGTCTGCATGCTGAGGGGCTCGAGTGGCCATGGAAGTGATTGGAATGCCTGAATTCAGTGATTTGAAGGGGGGGTCCCAATACTTTGGTCAATAGAGTGTATGTACTGTATGTATATGTGTGTATTTTTATATGTATACCCTGTTCCAAAAAAAACGAAGGGAACATGTAATCATGCCAGTCTAATACCAAGTCAGTGAAGCTCCAGGAATATCCAATAAGGAAGCAAAAGCGATTGTGAATCAACGTCACCTGCTTTGGTGCAAATGACTGTGACAACAGGTGACCTGGGGCCTCATGTATAAACGGTGCGTACGCACAGAAATGTTGCGTACGAACCTTTCCACGCTCAAATCGCGATGTATAAAACCTAAACTTGGCGTAAAGCCACGCACATTTCCACGGTAACTCATACCTTGGCGTACGCAATTTCTCCCCTTGGTTTTGCAGACTGGCGGCACCCAGCGTCAAAGCAGTGCTACTGTTCCTGTATGGTTACCCTTTCTTAGATCCACATCCACGGCGGCGGCTTTATCAAATACACTGAAATTAACCGCATATCGTTCATAAATTTAATGCATCTGATTGTAATTAACCTGTAGCAATATAATGGGCCAGGGAATAGCCATAGTATTCCAAATACCATAACTGCTTTAGCGTTGTTACGCTCACTGCGTCTTGTTCTTCTTTTTGCTGCTCCCGTTAAGGGTTGCCACTGCGGATCATCTTTTTCCATATTACTCTCACTGCACCACTCGGAGTATTTATATCACTGTATCTGAGTGTGAATCACAGCAGCAGATGATCGGAAAGAGAATTATCGGTATACAGTTTCAAGTACATACTGTACCTCAACCACGGCAAAAAGCGTCAAAGCCTTTCCTGTACGGACCTCGCGTTTCAGAAACAGTTTCATCCCAATAACTCTAAACGCACTCAATCAGTCCATCAAGTGCTCCTTGTAGAACTGTTTGTACTTATAAGTACAATCACCTCACTGTAAACTTGCACTACAGTTATAATATTGCACAACCTGCGCTACTTTATAAAGCGCGTATGATGACAATATCATTTTTAAGATGAAATGCAGCAAAATATGTTGCTTATAGTATACAGGTAAAACTTTAACTTCATTTAAATAATCTGTATTGTTAATAATTAAACATGTGAGGACACGGTGCCGCAGCGTATAGTTCAAGGATAGCTCCTGCCTTGCGCTGTATTCTTGCTGGTGCTGACGCGACACTGGAAGGATAGACGAATAGAATAATTAAACATGTACTACGAAGATATTTCAGTGTTCCTTAAAAGTTTTGAAGAATCGGCGTTCTAAGCTTACATATGGCTTAACGTCTATTACAGAGCTGATTGTGTGGCGATTGGAGAAAGAAAAGTATGGACAAGAATTGGAGGTTAGTACGTTTGAAAGAGACAGTACTTCTGTAATAAATTATTTCATCGAAGGTCGCACATGGCACCGCAAGCCTCTTGCGTGAGATATGAACAATCACTGCGCCACCGTGTTCCCATGTTTAATAACACGCTTTCATTCCTATCATCATGAACATGATATCACGTATACATCTCAGTATTTTAATTATTCAGAGAGCTGTAATATCTCGAATGTAATGCATTCTGTGTCCTGTCGGAGAAAGAGAAAGAACGGAAGCACGTAGTGATTCACACACATAGAGCACATAGAAGATCAAATACAGAACAAAGACTTTAACATGCTACTTGAGAAACTAGTAAAATAAACGATTTTAAGATGAAGTTTATGATGCTCTACTTTAATGGCAAAATAAACTACGTGATTAAAGTGGAAATTTCGAGATTAAAGTTTCGTGCTTTTTTCCCACTGTGTGCCTGTTTTTTTTTCTCTGTACCCTAATACGCTTTCATATGACACTCAGGCGGTGGGCTACGACTCGCCTTTTCACAGCGACTTTGATATGTGATTTCTTTTTTATTTTGGGCACTGTGCGACTTTGTGAATTTGATCTTTCGAGTTTTTCCGACACTCTGTCACTCGATCAGCTTTCTTTTGTTGATTATACCACTGTTTAAACCAACAAATAGTACGTTTTTCCTTTGCCTCCACTTGGTATTCGCTGAAATTCTTATATTTTCCCCTGTGCTTTTCCCATTGTCTTTTCACAGAAGGCTATTTATATTGATTTGCATATTGAAAGAGGCGTAATTCTGGGAGGAGTTGGGGCGGGACAGAAGGCGCGTGCACGTGCGTTACTTTTCACGCAAATCGGGATTTATGTAGTGGAAGAACGTGAAAGTATGCGTGCGCACAGATTCTTGCATCTGGATTTTTCTGTGCATACGCACAATCCCGCTTTTGTGCTTACGCCATGTTATAGTGTGAGTTCTACGCACGGCGTTATACATGAGGCCCCTGGAGAGGCACCAGCAAGACACCCTCCAAATAGGGAATGGGGGCCACAGACCGTTGCTCTCTCCTTATTCTTCCTGACTGATTCTTCTCTAGTTTGGTGTTTTGTTCATGTCTTTGTCACTATTGGTAGCATGAAGTGGTACCTGCAGCTCATTCAGGTGGCACAGGTGGTCCAGCTCCTCCTGGATGGCACATCCATTCGTGCTGTCACATCCATATGTGCTGTCACAAGAAGGTCCCAAGAGCATGGAGGAGATACCAGGGGATGGGCCTTTACATGAGGAGAGCTGGACGGGGCCATAGAAGGAGGGGCACTGCCAGAGCCCTACAACATGACCTGCTGCTGGCTACTGGTGTGCATGTTTCTTACCAAACTGTCACAGACAGACGCCTTGAGAGTGGCATGAGGGCCTGTCCTCTAGTGGGTCCTGTGCTCACAGCCCATCACCGTACAACTCGATTGGCATTCTCCAGAGAATGCACAATCGACAGCTCTACCATTGGCGCTCTGTCCTCTTCACAGATGACAGCAGGGTCACACTGAGCACATGTGACAGACGTGAAAGAGTCTGGAGATGCCGTGGTGAACATTATGCTGCCTACAACATCATGCAGCATGACCGGTTTGGCAGTGGGTCAGACCTCCACATGCTAGGCAGTGGTACCCTGACTGCTGTTAGATATCGGGATGAAATCCTCTGAGCCATTGTCAGATCCTATGCTGGTGCGGTGGGCCCTGCATTCCTCCTGCTGCAGGACAATCCCAGGCCTCATGTGGCCAGTGTGTGTAAGCAGTTGGCAAAGGCATTGATGTCATTGACTGGCCTGCATGTTCACCCAGTCCTGAATCCAAGTGAGAACCTCTGGGACGTTATGTATCTGATGCCACCAAGTAGCGCCACAGGCTGTCCATCAGCTCGCTGATGCCCTGATCCAGGTCTGGCAGGAGATCCCCCAGGACGCTATCCGCTGTCTCATCAGGAGGATGTCCAGATGTGGTTGGGGGTCCATACAAACACGTGAGGGCCACACACACACACACACACACTACTGAGTCACATTAGGAGTGGCTGTGATGAAATTCAGGCCAGTTGGATCGGCCTGGGATTTCAGTTGTTGACTTTGATTTTTGGTGTGATTTTGAGTCAGCCCCCCAGTGGGTTGGTGATTTTGGTTTCCATTGACCGTTGTGGCATCATTTTGTTCTCAATGAATTACAGAGCGTTACTCAGTAAAGGTTTTCCACTTGAATATTTCACTCATTGAAATCCGATTTGTGATTGAAGTGTTCCCTTTATTTTTTTGAGCAGTGTCTAAACACACACATACAGATCAGGTCAGGTTGGGTGGCATGCCCTGGTACAGTGTGTTGCCGCACCCACTGCACTTACAAAACAGCTTGGGATCCTGGTTGGCAACCAACCCACCCCCCAGGCAGACACGCGGTCGGGTCCCCCACTCCGGAAAGGACCCTCACTATCTGCGGCAAGCCAGGTGTCACGTGGGTGTCTTCTTGGCCTGGTCCAGCCACTCAGGTCCTCAGTAATGAGGATCACCCTCGGGTAATTGTGCCACATGGCCATAGTGCCGTAACTGACGCTCCCTCACAATGCAGGTCATGTGCCTCATTCGGGGCTCTGTGAGCAACACAAAGTCAAACCAGCAGGACCCCAAGGATTCTCTGAAGAGACACCAAAGGGGTCCAGTCTTCGTGTCGGGTCACTGGGTAGCGTCCATGTCTCACATACAGGAAGCACCAGGACTCTAAAGACTTGGACCTTTGTCCTTTTGCAGATATCAGGAGCACCACACACTCCTTTCCAGCGACCTCATGACCCCCCCATGTGACTTCAAAGGAAGATTCACCAGAGATGTGAATGTCATTGCCGAGGTAAGCAAACGTCTCACTGCATACAGTGGGTACGGAAAGTATTCAGACCCCCTTCAATTTTTCACTCTTTGTCATATTGCAGCCATTTGCTAAAATCATTTAAATTAATTTTTTCCCTCATTAATGTACACACAGCACCCCATATAGACAGACAAAAAAAAGAATTTTTGAAATTGTTGCAGATTTATTAAAAAAAGAAAAACTGAAATATCACATGGTCCTAAGTATTCAGACCCTTTGCTCAGTATTTAGTAGAAGCACCCTTTTGAGCTAATACAGCCATGAGTCTTCTTGGGAAAGATGCAACAAGTTTTTCAAACCTGGATTTGGGGATCCTCTGCCATTCCTGCCATTGGACAAGTGATGAGCAGTGCCTGGTTGTCTCCACACATACCTCAGTGCAAGACACATGACAGCCCGCATGGAGTTTGCTAAAAGACACCTGAAGGATTCTGAGATGGTGAGAAATAAGATTCTCTGGTCTGATGAGACCAAGATAGAACTTTTTGGCCTTAATTCTAAGCGGTATGTGTGGAGACAACCAGGCACTGCTCATCACTTATCCAATACAGTCCCCACAGTGAAGCATGGCGGTGGCAGCATCATGCTGTGGGGGTGTTTTTCAGCTGCAGGGACAGGACGACTGGTTGCAATCGAGGGAAAGATGAATGCGGCCAAGTACAGGGATATCCTGGACAAAAACCTTCTCCAGAGTGCTATGGACCTCAGACTGGGTCGAAGGTTTACCTTCCAACAAGACAATAACCCTAAGCACACAGCTAAAATAATGGAGTGGCTTCACAACAACTCTGTGACTGTTCTTGAATGGCCCAGCCAGAGCCCTGACTTAAACCCAATTGAGCATCTCTGGAGAGACCTAAAAATGGCTGTCCACCAACGTTTACCATCCAACCTGACAGAACTGGAGAGGATCTGCAAGGAGGAATGGCAGAGGATCCCCAAATCCAGGTGTGAAAAACTTGTTGCATCTTTCCCAAGAAGACTCATGGCTGTATTAGCTTAAAAGGGGGCTTCTACTAAATACTGAGCAAAGGGTCTGAATACTTAGGACCATGTGATATTTCAGTTTTTCTTTTTTAATAAATCAATTTCAAAAATTCTTTTTTTTTTGTCTGTCAGTATGGGGTGCTGTGTACATTAATGAGGAAAAAAAATTAATTTAAATGATTTTAGCAAATGGCTGCAATATGACAAAGAGTGAAAAATTGAAGGGGGTCTGAATACTTTCCGTACCCACTGTATGTTATGTAAAATATAAGATCACAAGGGTCGGCTCCAGCTGCTCTGCGACTCTGCCCAGGATAAGCAGGTTTGGGGAAATGGGTGGTGAATCAAAAAATATTGAAACACTGCCGACAAGTCGTATGAGCTGACATTCCTTCAAACCAAATGAGGGGCTCTGGGGGACCCTTAAAAGCCGGCAAACCAGACAAAGTCTCAAAAGAATTCCCACTTGTGCGGCCATTTTAATGAAGGTGAGCTACCTAAAAGAGCGTTGGGCAGAGCGAGAGCCCAGTTGGCGTTGCTGGGAACGTCAGACTAGACGACGGCTGGTAACAGCAGTACACCACAACTGCCTCCGACTTGCTAAGATTATCTGAATGAAGTGACGTGGCCTTAACAGAATTTACATCTTTACATTTACATACCGTACTTTAAGTGACGTGCTTTCCTTTTAATTTCCTTAACCAGCTCTCTCTGGGGGTCTCAAGTTCAGTTCTTAGAAGGACATCGTTTTTGCTCCAGCCAGTTTCTTAATTAAAAGCGCGTTTATTTTTGCTGTTAATGAAGCCTGTTATGTCATTCTGTTGCCAGTTGGAGCTCATTCTACAACGCCACACATTTCCAAAGCTGTTGACTTTTTCTTTTTCGAGGGCACCATCAACATGTTTTATGGACCAGAGCTGATGAACGTTTCTCTGATCTTTTCTGTTTGGTTTCACATATTTGATTGACTAGCTGGTCGTCTGTTGGCTCACTTTTGTATGTCATTATTGTTTGTCAGCTGGTTGAGGAAAAGAAAACAGTTAAAGGCTTAAAATATACAAAATAAAAACAAGTCATCTGAAATTCAAGTCAAAGGAGGTCGTTCCACTAGCAGCAGTAATTGGTCGCTAATTAACTCTTTTAGGGCGGATGTCGACTTTTGTCAAAGTTCACGGATAGAGGACGGTAATCAGCTGTAAACAGCGACAAAACTCCCCTTTCCATTTTCGTTTGACTCTCTTTGCTAGAAGGAAAGTTAGCTTTGCTGCGGGGACCTCGATTCCCTGTGCCGTGCACGAGTAGCGAAGAGCAAACAACCTCTAAAATGCGCTAACATCCAGCAAGAGTTCAAGGCGAATGCACTAAACAAAATACCACGTGGACGATGCTTTGTGCATTATTGCTGAATCGGACTTATCAGACTCTGATTTTGACGCAAGTGATCTGGAGATGAAGATGGAAAACGAGGTGCTGATATCAGCTGAACGGTCCCCGGCTGATCGTGATACCGAACACGTTTGTGTAGCTGATGCTCTTATGGCAGTGTTCGCCCGTCGGGACACTTACGATGACAAAAGGTGTAAACCAGATCGCTTTGCAGTGCAACTGATACCCGCTGCATGAAGACAGCCAGGTAGCTGAGTAGCCACGAATTCCTGCTGGCCATTGAGCTGCCCCTGCGCAGTCGGGAGAAACCGCAAATAGGTGGCAACAGCACACAGCGACAGATGTTTTGCCATTGCTTTGTGTGATTTTCAGAAAGCTGAGTTTTTTGGGAAATATTTTCGGCCCTCTAATAGTTAAAGTGGTTGGAGTGAAAGCCTGCAGCCGCCACGGCCCTCCAGGAGTCCCTGCAGGACAATGCCAGGCCTCACGTGGCCAGAGTGTGTAAGCAGCTGGCAAAGGCATTGATGTAACTGACTGGCCTGCATGTTCGCCCAGTCCTGAATCCAAGTGAGATCCTCTGTTTGACGTTATGTAACAGTGTATCTGATGCCACCAAGTAGCGCCACAGACTGTCCAGCAGTTCATTGATGCCCTGATCCAGGTCTGGCAGGATATCTCCCAGGCCGCTATCCGCTGGTGGCCACAGACCGTTGCTCTCTCCGTATTCTTCCTGACTGAGTCTTCTCTAGTTTGGTGTTTTGCTCATGTCTTTGTCACTACTGGTAGCATGAAGTGGTACCTGCAGCTCATTCAGGTGGCACAGGTGGCCCAGTTCCTCCTGGATGGCACATCCATACATGCTGTCACAAGAAGGACCCAAGGGCATGGAGGAGATATCAGGAGACGGGCCATTACACCAGGAGAGATGGACAGGGCCGTAGAAGGGCATCAATCCAGTAGCAGGACCCCGCTGTGTTCTCCTTTGTATGAGGAGGAACAGGAGGGGCACTGCTAGCGCCATACAACATGACCTGCAGCTGGCTACTGGTGTGCATATTTCTGACCAAACTGTCACAGACAGATGCCTTGAGAGTGGCATGAGGGCCTGTCCTCTAGTGCAGGCATGTCAAACATGCGGCCCGCATGACAGATCCTAGTTAGCACTGAACTTGTATAAAATGATTACTATCGTTTGTGATTGAATCGTTCTGCATCTTCGGTGTTACTTATTGACTTTTCTTACTTCTGTCTTCTGACAAAAGCACGTTTTCCCATGGCATTACGGTACTGGAAACGTCATCTGCTAGTATAGCCACGAGCCTTGACCAAAGTTAATGAGCCGCAGCGTCACAACTGAAGTGCTAGGCTGAAGCAGCGGGCAGCAGGGGTGGCCTTAGGCATGTGCAAACTCTGCACCTGCACAGTGCCGCCAAATCCTAAGGGCCGCCACGCCAATATATATTGAATATAAAACAGAAAGAGAAAATAATGACACAGCTGACGGCAATGTGGCCGAAAAACATTGTGTTTCTTGTTAATTAGTACACTGTATTTACATATGTCGCTAGAGTCGGAGCAGTAAGCTATATGTAGTATTATAACGTTCTGCCGTAATGAGAATATCATGGGCCGCCACTTGGTTTTCAAGTTACGGACACGTGCATATAGAAGCACGTCATGAGCATGAGGCGGCTATGCAGTGTCCGCAACTGACGTGGCCATCCACCGTGCATAAGATACCGTATTGACATTGCCAGGTGTAGGGGCCACCGATTCTTTCTCTGCCCAGGGCCGCCACGAGCCTAGAGCCGCCCCTGCTAAGGCTACACTACTGGCTGGGCTGCTGAGACTGGCCACTGGCAGAACTGACCATCACGAGTAGTAATAGCCCGCATATTTTCACGTTTTTTTGCTCTAGTTTCATGTCATTTTGTGCTAGTATTGTAACGAACAGTTAGTGCAGACTCCAGCTGAAGATCTGAAGTGGACACGAGAAGTTGGTGAGTTGTTTATTAACATATTTTTGTGATTTTGAGTTTATAAAATTATTGTAGGTCAGGTGGCTTTTTGCATATCGGCTTATTTTACAATATAAACTTGAAGTAAACTTAGGAAAGTAAAATTTGATTTTTGGAGGATTTGTTTTCCAACTTGAATTACTGAGCAATGAATTCAGTGAGCATTTTCGTGATTTCAGTTCACACCAACAGGGCATTGCGCTGATCTCTTACAATGTTAAGAATGCGCCTGAGAATATCCAAATGGAATTGATTGAAGTGCAGTCAGATTCTATTCTGAAGGCAAAATACAACGAAGTTGGTGTGCCAGGCTTGTATGCTTACCTGCCACCCTCGCATGTACAGATCCGTAAGTTGGCATCGAGAGTACTGTCAATGTTCGGAAGCACTTACCTTTGTGAGCAATTGTTTTCGTTAATGAAAGCTACCAAACCCCACATCGCTCAAGACTTACCGTCGAGCACCTTTCATCCCTCATAAAAGTTGCAGCTGCACAAGATTTCAAGCCTGAGATTGACGAACTGGTTACTAACAAGAGATGCCAAGTGTCAGGACAAAAGAAATAAATCTCACACTGTAAGGCTCCTATATAAGCAATGAATATAATATAATGAATATAATAAGGACCTAGCTAAGAGGCTAAGACTCTAATTCTACACTGTTGTATGGAGACTGTATGGAAATAAATTGCTTTTCTTTAAACTTTAAGTGTTACATTTTTTAAAGTTTTCAGTATTGGAAAGAAAGCTACAGTAACTTTGTATAATAGTATAATAGTATTTGTTACAGTGCGGCCCGCTGACGCACATATGGCAGTCGAAGCGGCCCACCAATGGTAGTGAGTTTGACATGCCTGCTCTAGTGGGTCCTGTGCTCACAGCCCATCACCGTACAAATTGATTGGCATTCTCCAGAGAATACACAATTGACAGCTCTGCCATTGGCACCCTGTCCTCTTCACAAATGACAGCAGGCTCTCACTGAGCACATGTGACAGACTTGAAAGAGTTCCCAAGATGCATTGGTGAACATTATGTTGCCTGCAACATCACCCAACATGACCAGTTTGGCAGTGGGTCAGTGTTGGTTTGGAGGAGGCATATCCTTGGAGGGTTGCATGGACCTCCACATGCTAGGCAGTGGTACCCGGATTGTTGTTAGATATCGGGATGAAATCCTCCGAGCCATTGTCAGACCCTATGCTGGTGCGGTGGGCCCTGCATTCCTCCTGGTGCAGGACAATACCAGGCCTCACATGGCCAGAGTGTGTAAGCAGTTGGCAAAGGCATTGATGTCATTGACTGGCCTGCATGTTCGCCCAGTCCTGAATCCAAGTGAGATCCTCTGTGGGACGTTATGTATCAGTGTATCTGATGCCACCAAGTAGCGCCACAGGCTGTCCAGCAGCTCACAGATGCCCTGATCCAGGTCTGGCAGGAGATCCCTTAGGACGCTATCCGCTGTCTCTCATCAGGAGGATGTCCAGATGTGGTTGGGGGTCCATACAGACATGTGAGGGCCACACACACCCACTACTGAGTCACGTGAGGAGTGGCTGTGATGAAATTCAGACCAGCTGGATTGGCCTGGGATTTCAGTTGTTGACTTTGAGTTTTGGTGTGATTTTGAGTCGGCCCCCCAGTGGGTTGGTGATTTTGGTTTCCATTGACCTTTGTGGCATAATTTTGTCCTCATTGAATTATAGAGCGTTACTCAGTAAAGATTTCCACTTGAATATTTCACTCATTGAGATCCGATGTGTGATTGAAGTGTTCCCTTCATTTTTTATGAGCAGTGTCTAAATATCCACATACTGTACGCACAGGAGTTTGACGTCCCTCGCTGTAGAATGTTGTAGCTCAGGGTTTCAAATGTACGCTCTTGTCTGTAATGCCACTGTACTGGCTTGTGTGGTTCCTTGCAGAACCATCGCATCTCAAAGAACCATTTTAGCCTGTGTTGGGTTCTTAGTGTTTGAATTTGATTTTTAGGCTTTGAGAAGGCTCCTAATATGTGGACAAAATAGAAATCGTCAATGTATAGTCCGCAGATCAATCAAACCCGTTATTGTGTGCAGTGAACCCACTAGCATTTCACAAGGCTCTTATCTGTTCATGGTTACTTATGGGGGCCTGTAATGGATCAAAATAAATGAAGGTGCTTTCTAGAACCTTCACGTGGATGGTTCTTTTAGGCCTTTTGAAATGGACTTCTCCTGACCTGATTTTTGCCATTTTTGTGTCTTTGACGCCCAGAATCGCCGTCACTCCGCCCCTTGGAGAATTGCTGGCACAGGTCATAACGAAGCCATGGCGAGCTTCTGGCGGCTCTGCCTGATGTGGCGGAAGTGCCGCATGAGCACCCGGAAGCACTCCGGGAGTCACTGGAATTCCTTCCATCAGCACTTCTGAGTGTGGCAGAAGTGCTGACGTCCAGGGCTCCACAATCCTACAATACAATACAATTTATTTTTGTATAGCCCCAAATCACACAAGGAGGGCCGCAATGGGCTTTTACTGGCCCAGCCTTGACGCTCTAAGAAGACAATGGAAAAACCCTAGTAGGGAAAAAAAATGGAAGAAACCTTGGGAGAGGCATTTCAAAGAGGTCGGGCATGCAGTGGGCGTCAATACAACACAATACACAGAACAGAACACAAGTCATCCTCAATACAGTATAATAGTGCAATAGAAATATTACAAGTACAGAGCAGAATTCAACAGGAGATGATATCCCATAATAGGATTTGGGTTTGTTCAGAGTCCTGGAGACCTTGGCCATCAAGCTGCCTCCCCCTATTGGCCATTCCACAGCTGAGACAGCGCTGGGCTAGCCAATCAGATGAAAGGACCCGTCGACTTAATGATTCCTGCGAATCAGAGATGACTTTACCGTAGGCAGGCAGGTGAGCAGTGGCACCAAGTGGCACATTTGAGTACCGAGAAGAGAAACCGAACAGGTGAGGGTTAGGAACAAATTAGAACTGTCATATTACTTCTGTTTTAGTGCTAATGACAGTCTGCACAGTTAATCAGCAGCTCTAGTCAGGGTGTGCTAAACTGAAGTCGTGAGTCTTCAGCCCGGGTTTGAAAGCTGAGACCAAAGGGGCATCTCTTATAGTAGCAGGCAGACCACTCCACAGTTTAGGGGGTCCTGTAACTAAAAGCTCGACCTCCCACTGTTATTTTATTAAACTTTGGAATCCTAAGAAGACCGGCATCTTGAGGTCTTAATGTGCGCTCAGGTTTGTAAGACATGATAAATTCAGACAAGTAAGCCGGACCTCAGCCATTTATTGCTTTATATGTTAAAAGGAGGATTTTGAAATCTGCCCTAAACTTAACCGGGAGCCAGTGTAAGGATGAGAGAACTGGAGTTATGTGTTCGTATTTTCTTGTTCTTGTAATAATTCTTGCAGCAGCATTTTGGATTAACTGGAGGCTGAATAAAGAACAGTTTGAACATCCAGTGAACACCGCATTGCAGTCGTCAATCCTACTAGAAATAAATGCAGGAACGAATTTCTCAGAAATATGCTTATTTAGAAAGCACCTTAATTTCCCAACGTTTTTAAGATGGAAGAAACCTGATTTGGACAACTTTGTACTTTTAAATGACCTGCTAGAGTCAAAGCGGGCTGATTCAGTAAAATTAATGGAGATTCCAACAGGGTTAAATGATGACAGAATATTGTTATGATCAGCATCACTCCCTCCTGTAATTAACATCTCTGTTTTATTGGTGTTTAAAGACAAGTAATTCTCATCCATCCACTCCTTTAATTTACTAACACAACTAATTAATGACAACATTGGAGAAGATTCATTTGATCTAAAAGAAAAGTAGAACTGGGTGTCATCTGCGTACAAGTGAAGATGAACATCTAATGAGAGATCCCAGTGGAAGCCTGTAAAGTGAAAACATATTAGTTATGTTTTAGTTCTAATGACTAACAATAGCTAATATCCACTGTATCTACTGTGCCCCCCTTAAGACCCATTTTTTTTTTCTCGATTCCCCCGCCTCGTTCCACACTTTAAAGTTCACATCACACAATTCAGATGTTGCGATTAAAGAGCACATTGCACACTTCCATTTGAGAGTATTTGCATTCTTTTCAGGTCACACTGTGTACAAGTGACACTTTTTCTGCGTGTCTTCTAACAGTTTAAAGGACTCTTAGTGCATAAAGAAATAGATTCTCTGGTCTGACGAGACAAAAATTGAATGTTTTAGGCAGAATTCCAATCTCTGTGTCTGGTGAAGACCAGGAACTGCTCATCATCTGCCTAACACCATCAGGGTGATGGCAGCCTCATGATCTTGGGGGTGTGGGGGAGACTGGTCACAATTGAGGGAAAGATGAATGCCAACAAAAGCAGAGTGGTCCTTGAAGGAAACCTGCTTCACAGTTCGCACCTCCTTAGACCTTCCACCATGACGGTGACCAGTGCTGGAGTGGCTTTGGGTCCAAGTCTCTCAGAATGTCCTTGAGTGGCCCAGAACACGTGTGGAGAGGCCTGGAAGATGGCACTTTACAGACGCTTCCCACGCAGCTTGAGATGATCTGTCAGGACGAGTGGCATAAACTGCTCTAACCCAGGGTGTGCAAAGCTTGTAGAGACCTGAAACTGTAATTGCTTCCAAAGGGGCTTCTACCAAGCGCTGAACTAAGGGTCTGAATGTTTAGATTTCATTCTTTGATATTTTTTTTTTAATACATTTGCAGACCTTTCTGAGGATACGTCTTCACTTTGTCATTTTAGGTTATTGAGATTGATTGGGGATGGATGGGCAACCATGGCAAATGTCAGTCAGTCAGTCAGTCATTCATTCTCCAACCCGCTATATCGTAACACAGGGTTACTGGGGTCTGCTGGATCCAATCCCAGCCAGCACAGGGCACAAGGCAGAAACAAGTACCGGGCATGGCGCCAGCCCCACCGCAGGGCGCACACACCCACACAACAAGCACACACTAGGGACAATTTTAGGATCGCCAATGCACCTAACCTGCATGCCTTTGGACTGTGGCAGGAAAACTCCACACAGGGAGGACCCGGGAAGCGAACCCAGGTCTCCTTACCGCGGGGCAGCAGTGCTACCCACTGCACCATGGCAAATGTATTCATTTAAAATGAAACCTACAACACAATTTGTGCAGAAAGTGAAGGAGTCTCAGTGTTTTCTGAATCTGCTGTAAGTAGCCACAAATCACTTCTAGAACTTTTCCCAGGAGTGGGTGTCACTGTGCCACCTTTGCCAGGGCCCACTAGATGGTTTATGAAATGGACATTTTGCGAAGCGGTCTCAGTACTTCTGAGCCCACTGTATGTTGACTCTTAAGTTTAATTTTTTTTTTTTCCTTTTTGGCTCAGGGCTGAACATTGTTTCCAGACAATTCAATTTTCTGCAAAGCACACAAAACAGTGGTCTCAAACGTAAATCAACATAAAATAGTTCTTTATGACAAATGTCATATGTCCCATGAGCCTCTGCAGTATGTACATTCACATACTCATTCTATACTGGTTTGTCTCGTCACTCATAAGCTAAAAGACACTTTCTTGGGTGGGGGGGATTGGGGGGGAAACAGCTTGAGGTCATCGAGTGGCTGGTAATCCGTAATGTCCACCAGCAGGCTGCGTCGTCTGATCAAGTCCAGTCGCCAGCTTGCCTCCCACAGATCTCGGTCTCTGTCGTCCTCCAAGGGTGAACGTTGCTGTAGACGCGTTAGCTGGGGACCGATCAGCTGATGCAAATCCCTGACCTTCGTTTTGAGTCTCCAGATCACTGGCATCAAAATCGGAGTTCAATATGTCCGAGTCTGTTTCAGCAATAATATGCAAAAAGGAATAAATGAATAATATGAGCTGAGTATTTTGCTTTGTGCATTCTCTTCGCTGCCTCGCCAGATGTCGATGCCATTCTGGACGTTGTTTATGCTGCTCACACACACACACACGCATGCAGGGTTTAGATGTCAAGTCAGCGAGTCAAACATTCCTCCAAGCAAAGAAGAGTTCACCTGAAACGTAACGGCAAGTTTTGTCAACGTTTACAGCTGATCGTTGCCCGCTAGCCCTGGATGTCGACTTTTGTCAACGGCAGACAAACATCGACATCCACCTTAATGAAGATCACCCAAGATCTGATTACATTAGGGCTGTAAAGTGGCGAGGGTCAAGCTACAGTAGGCACAAAGGCAGAGTGCGGTCTCCGATTTAGTATGCTAACAACATAATAGAGGAAGGAAGCTGTGAGATTGGGAGTGAGCTGCGGACCACCGCTTTGCATCGCCACATTACATACCTAATATAAACTGATCCAAAAAATGAAAGGAAGACTTTTTAATCCGAGTCTGGCATCAAGTCAATGACACTTGTGGGTTATTGATCTGCTCAGTGAAGTAGCAGAGGGGCTTGTTCATCAGTTTCAGCTGCTTTGGTGCACTAGAGGGGGGCAACAATGAGACGACCCCCAAAACAGGAATGAATGGTTTAACAGGTGGAGGGAGGCCACTGACATTTTTTCCTGCTCATCTGTTTTGTCGCTCGTTTCACATTTGGCTACGGTCAGTGTCACTGCTGGTAGCATGAGGCCATACCCGGACCCTACAGAGCTGGCACAGGTAGTCCTACTTCTCCAGGATGGCAGGCACGTCAATATGTGGCATTGCCAGAAGGTTTGCTGTCTCCCAGCACAGTCTCAAGAGCATGGAGGAGATTCCAGGAGACAGGCAGGCAGTTCCTCTAGGAGAGCTGGACAGGACCCCTCGTAGAAGGTCCTTAACCCATCAGCAGGACCCGCCAGTATCTGCTCCTTTGGGCAACAAGGAACAGGATGAGCACTGGCAGAGCCTACAAAATGACCTCCAGCAGGCAGGCAGGCAGGCCACCGGTGTGAATGTCTCTGAGCAAACAATCAGAAACAGACTTCATGAGGGTGGCATGAGGGCCAACATCCTCTAGTGGACACCGTGGAACTTGATCGGCATTTGCCATAGAATACCAGAATTGGCAGGTCCACCACTGGCGGGCGCCCTGTGCTTTTCAGAGATGAGAGCAGGTTCACCCTGAGCACATGACAGATGTGAAAGGGTCTGGAGAAGCCGTGGAGAACGTTATGCTGCCTGTGACATCGTGACCGGTCTGGTGGTCTGAGGAGGGAGGCATATCCATGGAGGGACGCATAGACCTCGACAGGCTAGACAACAGTGGGCACCTTGACTGCCATTAAGTATCAGGATGAAATCCTTGGACCCATTGTCAGACCCCATGCTGGTTCCTCCTGGTGCATGACAATGCCCGGCCTCATGTGGCGAGAGGATGAAGGAATTGATCCCATTGACTGGGGCCCCCCCCACACGCTCATTCGCTTGACCTCAATCTAATACAACACCTCTGGGTGGGACATTATGTTTCAGTCCATCCGACGCCTCAGTCTGTCCAGGAGCTCAGTGATGCCCCAGTCCAGATCTGGGAGGAGATCCCCCAGGACACCATCTGTCATCTCATTAGGACGTTGTCAAGCTAGGGGACACCATTTGGAGTTGCTGCAGTGAAATTTTGGCCAAATGGACTTGCCTACCTGCCTGCCGCCACATGTTGTTCCCTTTGATTTTCGGGGTGTCCCTCTGTCGGTTGATCGTTTTCATTTCCATCCTTTTGTTCCTCACACATCACCATATCAGTCCATAGCAGTAGAGATGGCCAGTAGGATTTTATTTTTTTCCCCATTGACATCTGATGTGTTTTCAAAGTGGTCATTTATTTTTTTTGAGTAGTTTATAATCATTCAGTACGCGGACATTGTAAAGAAGAAATGTATTTTTGTCCCCTTAACCCCCTTTTCTTTTCTGGTGAAGTATGCAGTTCTGCCCATTGAATTCAGCATCACCCATGGACTGATTGCAATTTTATCCAAAGCAGACATTTAAGCAAATCGTACTTTGTGCCGTTGCTTTAAGTGTGTACAGTAATTTCCTTTACGGCGTGTTATTTAAGGAAGTCGCCACAGTGATGTATGCGCTCTGATGTGATTGTAAGAGTGACAGTGCACTTGGTGGCTGAGCCGAGAGCCGTAGTTCGCCCTTAAGATTTCATTGTCCTCACTTTCTCATATTCAGCATATTTCAGTTTTGTGCTCCAAGGTCAAGAAAATAAGAAAATACATTCACCGAAATGTCTGACGGCAAAAGAGAAAAAAAATCATTTTGTGCAACCGAATTGTGTCTCTTGTCCTTCATTCTGCCGATTCCCTGGATTCAGTTTGACATTCCAGGGCGTCGCGTCAGCTGCTCTTCTTGCGCACTCTGTAGCCGTCCTTTCTGATGTGTGCCAACGGCGCCTGCAGTGACGTCCTGTTTCTGCCATTTTCAAGGCTGGGTCTGTTTATGTGGCATTTGTCTCTTAAAATCACTTTTTTATTTATTGTTGGGCTCAAAAGTGTCTAAAGGTGGTCACTAGTTGGACCAGCCCCAAAATCCCAGAATATATCCATCTGTTGGGCAAATCAAGCCCTCTGTAATATTCAATAGAAATTACATTTTACATTTTTTTTTTATTTTGCAACTGATGTCTGCTTTTTGTTCACCCAAGTGCAGGGGTCCACCGTCAACGTCTCACAGTGGCTCCAGGTTTTCAGTCCAACCACATTTTCTAATTGGAAGACAGACCATACTTACAATAACACTTGGCATTTCAGTATATGGCTTGTTAGTCTTTTCATTCCTCCCGGATAAATCCGAATTAAATGCTGGGGTTTCCACTTCTGTGAATATCTCTGTGCACCTTAATAAAGGGATAAGTGTCTGTGTGTCCATCCAATTGCTATGTCATGCCAACAGATGGCATGTAACAAACAGTGTTGCATTTTGTCACTCCAACACATGGTGCATCACAAAATATTAACACTGCTTTTACAACTCCCACAGTGGCATGTAATCCCCAAATGAATTATAACAGACATATGCAGTGGATTTGTCATTCCAGCAGGTGGCGAATCGCAAACATTTGCAGTGACGCATTTTATTACTACAAGTGTGTGTGAGGCGCCATGTGTTGGAATGACAAATGCAATTCATTGTATTACTTACAAGCATTACAAAATACTTTCCAGTAAATGGTGCACTGCAAATGTTAACGATTAGTTCTACATTGATTGCTTGGATTTCAATCCATCTTTAAAGGGTAAGTCATCCAATTTAATAAAAAGGCACATGTCTGTCATGACAATATGTGATAACGTGAAATGGTGTGATGGCATGGTGATAAACAGCTGTGGTAGTAAAATGCATTGCATTTGTCATTCCAACACATGGTACATCGCAAATCTTAACACTGCTCTTACGACTCCCATAATTGCATATAATCCCCAAAAGGCATTGGATTTCTCATTCCAACAGATGGTGCATCACAAACATTAGTACTGACCGTACAGTTCCCACACAAAATGGCATGTAACAGAGACATAGGCATTGCATGGTGTGGTGCAAACGATAATGTCTGTGTTGATTATATAGATTTCATCCTGTCTTAGAAAGGTAGCACAGCGGCGCGAGATGCAGATCACGCAGCCCAGCAGCAACAAGCCAGCAGCTGATTGAGCAAAGAGGAGGTAAAAAAAAAAAAAACAACTGTATTTGTTTCCTATTATATCAACGTTTAAGAGGGGGTGTCGGAGGAGCAACCGCGTCTCCTCGGGGTGCATTCAGCCACCCTCTTCACAAGGCGAGTGACAGGCGCATAGTGCAGGCCTGGGGGGTTGGCGAGCGAAGCCCCTAGTATCTTTATATATAATACTCTACCGTGGCTGTCTGTTTGTCTGTCCAGAATTTTAAATCACCTGTAGCTCGCAAACCGTTTGACCTGAAATTTGGTACACATACACTACGTGACGTCTACTGTCCGCTTTCAGGATGATGATTGACCTCCATGGTTATTCCTCTTTTTTTTTATTTTATTTTATTTTATTGTAGAATCAACTCTCGTCAGTGGCCAGCAGGGCAGCGGTGCGGTGCATGTGTACGGGTGCCGTTCTTATCCCTACCATCTTCGCTGTCACTTCCTCTGCCTCTTCATATCTTAAATGATTCTTGAGGCAGATTGAAGACTTAAGTGCCAGCTTAAATGAAAAATTAAAGAAAACGTACTAAGTAACTGCAACACAAACACGGACTTAATCAGGTTTAACGTGAAAAGATGGCAACGGAAGAAGAGAAGAAGTAGGCCGCCTGGGTGGAGATAAGAAGAGCTGCTCAGGAAGCAACAAGTACATCAACCTCTGAGCAAACGAGTGATAAACGTACAGAGAAAGAGCATGAAAACTAGGAATACTCGAGTCAAGTGCATTCACTGCACGTTATCGTTATAGCAGTACGCCGTTACTGGTATAGATATAAAGTGACTAGCTATGCTAGGTGTCTAAGATGGGTTGAAATCTAAAAAATCAACTGAGACCTCGGCGTTTTAACGTTTGCAGTGCACCATACAATACATTTGTCTGTTACATGTCACTTTGCATAGGAATTGTAAAAGCAGTGTTAATATTCGTGATGCACCATCTGTTGGAATGACAAATACAATGCATTCTATTGCCAAAAGTGTTTGTGATGCACCATCTTTTGCAATTAAACGGACATGGCAACCGAACAGACACTTCCAAGGTGGATAAGACGTCCAGCATCCGCATCCGTGCCCATGCGTAATGTTCTCCGGCACCCACAAGAGGGAATGATTGTCTGATGAAGAAAAGCATATGGCTGACATAAAATAATTAAGTGTGCATCACGTTGTCCGGCAACAAGACACTCGAACAGAGAGAGATGCAAGTGTTAGAAAGTTTAGGGGCGGAGTGGTGGCTCTGAGGCTAAGGATCTGCGCTGGTATCCAGAAGGTTACCTGTTTGAATCCCCGTCACTGCCAAAAGAGATCCTACTCTGCTGGGCCCTTGAGCAAGACCCTTAACCTGCAATTGCTCCAGGGGCGCTGGCTGTACAATGGCTGACCCTGCGCTCTGACCCCAAGGGGTATGCGAAAACTAACAAATTCCTAATATGGGAAATTGTTATAAGGCGAAATAAAGAACAAAAAAAAAATTCTCATGAGAAAAGGCAACAAGACGTACAACAAAAGAGGGATGTGAGGCCTAATCTGATGAACGGAGCTTCGTAAACGCGTGACGTGATCACAACGGCCGGACTTAGCCACGGTTACCATTAAGGAAGTTTTAATAAGTGGGTGTTTCAATATGTTAGTCATCCTTGTGTTTTGTGGACAGATTTGCACTTCACAGTCCTTCCCTTTACTCTCTCATTTATCTCCAACTCTTTTTGTGCTCTGATCTTGCCTCTAATTCATTCTACCAATATTTCTTGTGTCAGACCCCACTCTGGCCTATCTGTAGTCCCTACTAGCTTGGCGCTTGCTACCTTTATTTATAGCCAAAGAGTTCACATTCCCTCTCTAAGCGAGGGGCCCATCCTTCTCCAGCTCGTCTAACCTTTGGCGTAATGAACTATTGGGGGTCTCCAGCTCTTACAACATAATAACAGTATATGTAGGCCTAAATCTTTTTAATCCTAACTCTTATATCTTAAGGCCTAGTAAAATATTAGGGTGTTCTTTTGTGCTTATAATACTTTTCTAATACGTAGAGATTACCAATTTTAAGAATACATTTTTCTATAATGGCTGCCGTCTCATCATCCAGGTGGATGTTACACGCTTTTTACGGTTGACGTTGTTCCCTTGCACTTTGAGGCGGTTAGGAAGGCGCTATATAAATGTAGCTGACTAACGTTCTGTCGAGCAGCAACAAGAAATAAGAAGTGCGGGTGTTTTGGAGCTCACAAACAGAAGAGAGGCCCGTCTGTCTGATGTCTCGTGTTTTACACACCACATCAGAATGGAAGAATTAAAAATTAAAAAGGGGCGTGATTGCAGCTGAACCTGTAAACCCCTTTGTACAACTTCCAGCTCCGCCAGGCGAGTGTGTTATTCGCTGGTGGCAGAGAAAAGGACGAGCGCAACTCTGGGAAACCATGCTGGAAAGTCGTCATGCAGTCGAGTCATTTGGCATCCACAGCGATTTCTAGGCGGGCAATGAGACCTGAACCGCAGTCGTCAATCGTGACATCCCTTTGTAATCTGACGTTGGCTTAATCTGAGAATAGCCGAGAGGGGTGTCACCTCAGCACACACTCCCTTTCTGTTTTTTGCGCTGCTTATTTTGAACTTTTTGTGCTCCTGCCTGTCAACAGAAACACTTTTTCCGGATTTTTGAGGTCAAAGAATCCATCGTTCTTGTGAGATTTAAGATTCTGTGCCTTGTTTACATTTTGTACTTTTATTTTGGGCCTTTAGGCTCATCATGGGTGTCGCCATTTTCCCTTTCGGTGGGTAAGGGACGCCTTGTAGCCGGAGTTGAAAGGTCTCCTGATGCAACACTTCGTGTTTACGTGCCGTTGTGCTACAAACTCTACTCTTCGTGACGCGTGTCTTGTTTAAGTGATGATCTGGTTTTTGACTCTGCACCTCCATCTTTTCTCCTGGTTATCCAAAAGCAGGAGGCATTCTCCCGGCCTTGTGTTTTCCAAAGCTGCACATTTTTGGGATGCAGAGGACCCCATGGTGAGAACTCCTTGAGCGGGCAGGTAGTCCAACGCACGATTTGGGCCTTTGTGTCCATGTCTGGGTCATTAAACTTATTATTATTCTGAAACGTTACTGGGATACTTAAATATTATTCTTTTTATGGCTGCTACATCTCTTTGTCTGTGTAAGATTTAACTTGACATGCCCAGTGGAGGCTGGGTGGTCTGTTGGCCTTGGAACCCCTGCAGATTTTGTTTTTATTTTTTCTGTCCTTGCCTTATTATTTGTTGCTTAGTATTGTCTAATCTTATGATATTGTAAAACACTTTGAGCTGCGCCATTTGTATGGAAATGTGCTTACAGAAATGAATGGTAATGTTGTTGAACCAAGGGCTTCCTGCCTTGTGTCCAGTGCTGTTGGGGCAGGCGCCAGCTCCTTGTTGACCCTGTGGTTCATCTGGCCAGGGTGTTTGTCATTTCTTCTCCAAGGGACTTGTTTTTTTTATTGTGCGACAACGTAGTTCTGGCACCAGAGAGCGGTGACATGTGGCACGTTGACGAGCACAAACAAGTGCGGAATTTCACTGGAGCCTGCACACGTGACGTTACGGACCCAATGAACCTTTTTAGGAGTTTGTGTGTGTCTAGCACGCCATCATGTCTTCGACAGCCGAGCTCCAGGTCTCCAGCAGGTTGGCGTCTCTGCGGATGTTGCACCTTTCTCGTGGCCCACTTTGGTTTTTGTGCACCTTGGTACTTAGTCGGCGGCGGGGGTGGGGGTCTGCTGTGGTTTGGCTCCTTCTCAGTCCCATTAGTGGAAGACTTGCTGGAAACTCCTATTAGTGGGCTGTTATTCGTTCATTTAACTACAGAGTTGGTCTGGCAGTGGCAGAAGGGAAGTTTCAAATTAGTTTGATTCTTCAGAAATTCTTTTCTATTTTTAGGTACTTGCTGGGGCTTGTAAAACGTCTTGAGGTTTAAAACAAATGTGGAAGTTTCCAAGCAACATTAAAAGAAGACCTCATGTTATGGGGGTGAAATGGGTAGATACCAAACCACACAGAATATATTGTTAATGATGTGTGTGTGTGAGTCGACGTCCATATCAGAAAAATCCACTCGGCCCTCTTCAGATTGGATCTGCACAGGCAGACGAAAACACTCAAGCTAACGGGGCCAGAAAATGAAATGTCATTAACCCCTCTACTGTGCGCTCTGCTCTCTGACCTAAAACGTTACGAGTGCCAGATGCAGGATAACCACATGGCAATAATCTGTCAGTCCTCAAACCTCAAAGAGCCAAGTGCTGCTCAACAGAAAACGTGAGCGGACAAGAAAGATCGAAAGAATGAAGCCCCCGACCTCCACCCTCTGCCAATATTGGTACCCTCAGTGATTAAAATGGAAAGTGAGGCTTTATTAAATAGATAGATAGATAGATGGATAGACAGAACAAAGTTTACTGTGTCCTTTACTTGGCTTTTTTACAGAAGCTCTTTAAATTAATAAATACATAAATAGTCAGATCTCTCTCTCTCTCATATATACACAGGGTGGCCTATATTTATGTGTATGATTGAAAAGGCGCTATTGTCAGGAAACTACCAGTGTTACCATCAAGTAACATAATGGAACATGAACATTAAGAACCTTACATGTTTTTTTTTCCCCTGTTCTCCTTGACGTGGCCCACCAAGATCGCCATCCAGATCGATACACACCTGAAGATGAACTGCAACGTTGCCACAGGCAGACTTGGCACATCTGTACTGGCATCCTTTGAACTTCTTCTGTGATAGCTACACGTAGCTCAGCCACATTGTGCATGCGATGTTGATACACTTCGTTTTTTAGGTAACCCCACAGGAAAAAAGTCTGGTGGGGCCAAATCGGGAGAGAGCCATTCCACAGGCCTGCGTCGGCCAATCCAATGTTGTGGGAATGTTTTGTTCAACCACTGTCGCACTGGTATGGCGGAGTGTGGTGGTGCCCCATCTTGCTGCCACCACAGATCATCAATGTCCGGTCATTGTTACTCCCCTTCTCAGGCTACATAGTGATGCCATTTTCGATACTTTTCACGCAGTAGTTTAAATGCTACAGCCACCAAAACGTCAAATATGTGCTACCCTGGGTGTGTGTGTATGTATATATATATATATATAATATAAATCCATCCATCCATCCATTTTCCAACCCGCTGAATCCAAACACAGGGTCATGGGGGTCTGCTGGAGCCAATCCCAGCCAACACAGGGCACAAGGCAGGAACCAATCCCGGGCAGGGTGCCAACCCACCGCAGGACACACACAAACACACACCAAGCACACACTAGGGCCAATTTAGAATCACCAATCCACCTAACCTGCATGTCTTTGGACTGTGGGAGGAAACCCACGCAGACACGGGGAGAACATGCAAACTCCATGCAGGGAGGACCCGGGTCTCCCAACAGCGCTACCCACTCCGCCACTGTGCCGCCCCTACATATATATTCACGGCATTCGAAGTCTGTGTCACAATCTGATTGTATGGGTGGTTACCTACCAGGTAACGCTTGTGGTTGGCCAGCAATCTGCTAACATCCGCCACGGTGCCCTCAGTTTGTGAGGAGCAGATCATAGAATGGTTGAAATAGTTTATACTGTCAAATAAATGCAAAGAGTACGCGACACCTGTTTCGCCCTCATTCTGGGCTCATCAGGTGTACACACTCCACTGCACTCTCTCTCGGGAATCGAACCTCGGACGAAACACGTGTCGTGTACTCTTTGCATTTATTTGACAGTAAACTATTTCAACCATATATATATATATATTTTCACACACTAGGGGGTTTGCCCCCTGGTTGCTTTACTTGCAAACCCCCCGGCCTGCACTATGCACCAGCCACTTTGTGTCTCTGTCGTGCCATTGTGAAGGGGGGGGTTGCGGGCTGATCGCACCCCAAGGAGATGCAGTCGCTCCTCCAAAACCCCCTCTTATATGGTGATACAACAGGAAACAAATACAGGTAGTCCCCAGGTTACGGACATCCGACCTACGACTTACGAACGTGGCCGCAGCTGTGACGCATGCGCCTCATTAACTGCCGCTCCATCATCTTTGGCCTGGGGATGCTGCAAGCAGTGGCTGGAGGGGGGTGATTTCGCTGCTCGCGCAGTGTAGTGTCCCTCGGGCGGCTCCCGGCGGCAAGCAGTGATCCGTGGTCCTTAGTCACCGGGGCCACAGCTATCGCTCGTGTGCAGGACGGAGGCTTGATGGGGCGGTTTGCTCTCTGCCCACTACGCCGCTGCAGCTACTGCTCCTGACTGGACGCAGGCTCGATGGAGCGGAGGGGGGCGTTTCACTGCCCATCCACTACACACGGCTGCCCTGTTCGTTCTCGGTGGGGGGCTGGTAATGCTGCAAGCGGTGACCCGGTTGTGGCCGAACGGAGGCCATTGAGGGTGAATGGGGCGGCGGAGGGTAGCATTGTAGTGTGCTTCAGGTGGCTGCCTATTGAATGGGGGTGGTGGTGGGTGATTCACTACTCACCTTTGGCCGCACCCTGTTCATTCTTGGTGGGCAGATCCTGCAGGCAGCATACTGTATGCAAGTGGAGGGGACTGTTTGGTGGGCGGGTGGTGAATCGCCTCTCATCACCCCCATTCATTCTCAATAGCAAGCCTGCTTGTACTGTTATGTACATAGCAGGAAGTTGTCTCTTGTTCAGTATGCCAGACGTGCTGGCGAGGGGTGCCTTCCTGCTGTGATAGCGTGTCCAGTGCTGTGCAGAAGAGCTCATCTTAACCTTTTGTCTTCACCCTTCAACAATGTCTCTGAAACATAAATCTGATGCAAGTGCTGGTGATACAGTAAAGAAGAGAAAAACCATCAACATATAAAATAAAGTCAAAATAATAAAAAGGTCAGAGAGAGCTGAAACTCCATCATTCATTGGCAGAGCACTTGGTTACAGTCGGTCAACAATAGCATTTATTAAAATAATGGACCTGTTCCGACATACAAATTCAACTTAAGTACAAACCTACAGTCCCTATCTCGTACGTAACCCGGGGACTGCCTGTACCGTTTTTTTTTTTTTTTTTACCTCCACTTTGCTTGATCAGCCGCTGGATTGTGATCTACTTCTCACACGGCACTTGGAACATTTAAAGTCTGTACAGCAGCTGTCCTACTCTTTGTCTTTTATTTCCGGCCTCGGGTGCAGTTAAATCTCTTGGCACAAAGTCTCGTCTTGCGGGACGTGAGAGTGTCTCTCTGAAAAAGATCAAAGTCTCGTCTCCTTCCAAGATTTTTTTATTATAATAGAAAGATTACACATTTCATATTATTATTATTATTATTATTATTATTATTCATTGCATTTTATGATTATTCATCATCATCATTATTTCACATTTCATATTATTATCATTATTACACATTTCATATTATTATCATTATTATTACACATTTCATGTTTTTATTATTCATTATTATTTCACATTTCATATTATTAATCATCATTACATATTTCATATTATCATTATTACACATTTCATATTATCATTATTATTACACATTTCATGTTATTATTATTCATTATTATTACACATTTCATATTTTTATTATTCATTATTACATATTGTATATTATTATTCATAATAATTTCATATTATTATTATTCATTATTACATATTTCATTATTATTATTCATCATTATTACACATTTCATATTATGATTATCATTATTCATTATTGTTGTTACACATTTTATGTAAAAATAATATGAAATGTGTAATAACGATGATGAATAATATTATTATTCATCATCATTATTATAACATATTTTATATTATTTCACATTTCATATTATTACTCATTTTATATTATTTCACATTTCATATTATTATTATTCATCATTATTGTTATTACACATTTTATGTTATTATTATTATTCATCATCATTATTACACATTTCGTATTATTATTCATCATCATTATTACACATTTCATATTATTATTATTACATATTGTATATTATTATTATTCATCATCATTATTATTACATATATTTCACATTTCATATTATTATTATTCATTATTATTGTTATTACACATTTTGTTATTATTCATTATTACACATTTTATATTATTATTTTCACATTTCCTATTGTTATTATTATTATTCATCATCATCATTATTATTTGTATCATTATTCTCCTGTTTACACTTCTGACTTTATAGTTTTAATGTTTTGTACCTTTTACAGTAGAAGGATGAGATTTAATAGAAATATTATTTTGAATGCCAGGCTTTTGTATTTTTTGAGACAATACTGTAATGTAATGCTAAGGGTTTGAAGTGATGTTTCTCCTACAAGCACCCAACAGAACCTGCACGCACACACACACACACACACACACACACAGAGTAAGTAAAATCCCGCAGACCCCGTTTGTTGATCCCTGGGAGTCCAGTCGTCCCTCCTGCCAATCACTAAACCCTTTAGGATTAACGCATCATTACGTCTGTCAGATTGGCCCTAAAATAAGGTTTGAATATTCTCATTAAAAAGTGAGTCTGCATATTTGAACTCCGCTCAGTGACTGTGGATGTTGAATGTTCATCTGTATGTGCTTTTTTAATCCTTTATTATTATGATAACGCCTGCAGTGACATTAAAATTAGAAAGAATAACAAACTACAGTCGCAAACATTTCTAGCAGTAGTCAGGCAACTGTTCCTTAAATATAAGAGGCATTAAAATTCTGAGTGTCTGCTCTGCCGTATTTCTTTCAGTCCTGTAGTGATGGCCGGATGCTCAAGTCCTTCTCGGGACAGTGAGCTTAAAAGCTGCCATGGAAAGGAGCCTTGGACACGCTGGCACTGCACTTCACGTCGCCGTTATTAATACTTATATTTTTTTACATTTTTTGATGATGTTATGAGGGTCACATTTGTTACATTCAGCAAACGTCATGCTTGGTGCTGTGAGGAGTGAAACGCAGAGTTGAAGTGTAGCCCAGGAGAACCCCATCTTGTGAGGGTACAACTCTTTCAAAGTGGGTTCCAGGGATGAAGACTAGTGTTTTGGTGCCAAACAGGCACAATCAGGGGGATGAGAATAGCAAGCGAAGTACAAGAGCTGAGAAGAGGCAGGCGGCCATGTTTTATTATCCAGTGGCCGGCAGCAGCATACCCTTCATATCACACCATTCCAGAAAAGAAGCTGGCTGGCATCTGTAGACTCACCTGGCAAAGCACAGATGTCACAGTATCAAGTCAGGGTCCACACAGTCTGTCTACAGATGAAGCAATATTTTAATAAAGGTGGCCAAATACATTTAATTTTTTTTAGGCATTATGTGTCAAAGCAGCAGCCACATGAAGCGCACACTTAAGTGTGTTGACTGACAAGATTCTTCAAATGAAGGATTTAAAGTGTTGTGATAAGCGGAAAATCAGGACTTAGGACACTTAGTTATGTGCCCTTTGCTTTAATGAGAAGCTCTTAGCATGAAACAGCAGTCAGGGGTCCTCGGTGTAAGAGTGACCGAGACCGAAGGAGGCGCAAAATGGCTGGAAAAGCGTGTAGAAAAACTGCTCTCTGTACACTTGTAGATCAAAGGGCCGAGTAGTGGGATTAAAAAGATGAAAAGTGACGTTTTAAAGGGGTCCAGATGTACATTTCACTAATGCAGGTAAATGAGCTAACCATTCAAAATGGCTGATCATGGAAGGGAAGTGCAAAAACACTGCAGCTCTGAAGTAACACGATGCCAAAACGAGTGCACTTTGATAATCCAGTGGCCATCTTTGCCTTTGAATAAGACCTCTTTGTTTTGTTTTTAATACTTAAATTGCAATGTATGACCTGACAGCTCTTACACACACACATACTGTAAAGAGCAACGGGGCCTCGCCGATGCCTCGCTGGGACGGTTGACCGCACTTTGTGTCTTTAGCCAAGTCTGAAGTTTTTTAATCATTTTGCTGAGGTGTCACCCGTCACACGGCTGCAACGCACAGTAATCAGTGCAGGCTCCCAACCTCCTAGTGTGTATTTTTGTTGGGGGGCATTGTTTGTTATAATAATATTTATTTAGTTATTGAACTTCTGTAAAAAGCCACATTGTCCTCTTGGGGACCAATCACGTTCTCCCTATTGGTTGGTCTGTCTGTCCAAGCAGATTTAAAAACTCCTTGTAGCGTCTTCTGAGTTAACAGTAATTGAGACATCCCGCAGCGTGTTTTCAAGAGGATTTTCTTGTATTATGTCATCTTTTTAGTTCTGGGTACAAATCTTTACGTTGACCTCAAACTAGGAAAATCCAGAAGCGACCCTTTGTACAGCGAGCCTCTAAACCGGTGATTCCCAACGTGGGGTGCACTTTGATTTTCTATGGGAGCAATTCGAGAATTTAGGTATGTTAAACAATATTTAAAATGAAAAAACAGAAATTCACTGTTAAAAATGATAGAAAAAAATTATTTTTATTTTTATTTTTTACATAGACATTTATATACATAATATATATGTATGTTCCAGCATCACTTCTGAACGGCTGGAGCGATTTCCATGAAACTTGGTACACATGTTTCTCACTGGTTGACTAAAAATACCATCGGGGGAAATCAACCCTAACCCACCTCCTTCTGGGTAGGGTGGGGGGTGATCTTGTGGTCTTGTATGCACGTTATCATCCAGTTGACACTCGGAACGACCACCAGAGGGCGAAGTCGAGGTGACTGCCAGCATTCTTTATGCTTGAGTATCACCACTGCGCCCGCGTATTGCTTTTGAAATTAAATAGAGTTGGCTGGTTTGGCATCCCAACTATTTTTGGGACTCATTTTGTCTTTGTGACTCAAACAGCCATATATATACCTTATATATTAACGTCTACGTGTGGAAGTGTGTGTCTCTATCTGTCCTGAGTGTGAAGCCTGAAGTGATTTTGTGGAAGTGACAGGTAAACTTGGGGTAAGGGCTCCAGCTCCAAGGATACGCAGACGAGGCCTCCGAAGAAAGACAGTCGCTTAGCTGCTAATGCACAAACGAAGCAAGCACGTCGGCAACACGAATCCTCCTAGGAGAGAGATGCCCAGAGTAGTTCTGACGATTTCAGTACTTTCTAGGATCCCGTGCTGTCATAAATCTATATATATATATATATATATATATATATATATATATATATATATATATATATATATATATATAGAAAAGCCAAATACCACTGATTCACTCATCACAAAATCTCCCGAACCATGAGGACTTGAAATTTGGAATGTAGGTTACCCTTGGCCCATAGGTGCTCGCTAAAAAACGGTTAAAAAATGTCATGGTCCAAGCGCGTTCTGTCTCTATGTGTGTCCGCTTTTCACGAGAGAATTACTTAACGGATTTAGATCTGGTTGTTTTCTATAATTTGTTTGAACTTTCCGGTTGATTTTGCCGTGTCACCACGTGTTGGAGTGCACCTCGCCTCCGTTTAGCTAGCGATACCTGTTTGTTCAACAGACATTATCATCTGCAGATTGTTAAGGAGTAACGTTTGACATTTTTGAGAGAGAGAGATCAGAGCTACGTGTGTTTTAGAGGGTAGCTGGTGATCGCCAGAGATATCATGGCCATGTGCTTTTCTCCCCACTTGGGAAACGCTTTCCCGTCAGAGCTAAACACGATCAGATACGGTGCCAACGTCTATTGATTTTTACAGTTTGTCCTGTTTCATTAAGTCAGCGTATGTGTGTGTGTGTGTGTGTCCCAGCATCACTTCCGAACGGCTGGAGCGATTTTCATGGCACTTGGTACACATGTTTCTCATCGGTCGACTTAAAATACTGTAGTGTGAAATCAGCCCTAACCCACCTCCTTCTGGGTAGGGTTATCATCCAGTTGACACTCAGAATGACCACCAGGGGGCGAACTCGAGGTGACTGCCAGCATTCTTTTTGTGGGTATCGCCACCGTGCCCGCCTGGTGTTTTTGAAATTAAATAGAGTTGGCCAGTTCCAAGCGTCAACTGGATTATAACATACACACAAGACCGCAAGACAAACACATTAGTGAGTCTTCATTGTTTGTTAATTTATGTTTATTTTTAAAGTTATGTTTTTTTTTTTTGTTATATTGTTCTCAAACAATTGAAAAAAAAATAAAAACAAACTTTATTTTCTTCCTGGGCAACGCCAGGTATTTCAGCTGGTATTTATATAAACATAGAAGGGATGGTGAAGAATCCTTTAATTTATTCCCCTAAATGCCAATAGGGACTCTGCTCTGTTAGGCCCTTGAGCAAAGTCCTTAACCTGCAATTGCTGAGCGCTTTGAATAGTGAGAAAAGCGCTATATAAATGCAAATAATTAATTATTATTATTATTAAATCGTTTTTACCATTAAAATAATATGAATTGTAACAATGATTGTAAAATTTTGCAATATAACAAAAATATAAAATGATCAAAATATTACAGAAAAAGCTGTCATTAAAGTTATTTTATATTTATGAATATCACGTCTCTTATTATATGTTTTCAAAACTGTATTTGCTGTATTTTCATATTACTTCATATTATATCTTTTTGCCGGTACTTCTTCGACTGTCCTTTCCCTCTTTTGTTTCCATGTTCTTGTTTAGACCAAATTAATGACATTATGGGCTTCCTCAACGTGAGTAGGAGTTCACTTCTGAATTGGTAATAATAAGAATAAGGTGTATGTTACAGTGGGGGACATCGTGATTTTAGAGAGACCTAGGTGGGGCATGGCCAAGAAAAAGGTTGGGAACCGCTGCTTTAAACAAACTTACTAGTTCAAGACATGAAAACCCACGCAAAGAATATGAAAAAGAAAGTGGAAAGAGAAGTGCTGTTGCCAAATAATTTTGAAGAAATGGCAAACTTTCGATAAAATAAAATAGAGAAGCAATTAGAAAAAGCGAAATGAAACAGCAGCGGGTCAAGGGAAATCATATAGACAGACGGGATGACTCAGGGGGGAAAGTGCTGCGTCATAACTTTCAAAAATATTTGAGGAGGAAGAGCGCACAGACATCTGCACAGAGCAGACATATGTGCGTGTGTGTGTGTGCTGGATCTGCAAAATGAGGACGAGAGCTAGAGAAGAGCACAGTTGGTGCATGTTGATACCAAAATCGGGAAAGCAGAATGTGCCAGAACAACATGCTTCAGACCACTAGAACATCTGGACGAGGACATGCCATTCAGCCCAAGAAAGCTCACCAGTCCTGTCCACTTAATTCTTCTAAAGTAACACACAGGCGAGTTCTGATGGTCCCTAAAGTCCTACTGTCTGCCCCACTGCTTGGTCACTTATTCCAAGTGTCTTCTCTATTTCCTCAAGTTTGTATGAAATTTTCCCCTTCACAGGTTTCCAACTGTGACCCCGTGTTCTTGATGAACTCATTTTAAAGTCACCGTCTCGATCCACTGCACTAATTCCCTTCATCATTTTAAACACTTCAGTCAGGTCTCCTCTTCATCTCTGTAAAGGCTCAGCTCTTTTAATCTTTCCTCATAACTCATCCCCTGTAGCCCTGAATCAGCCTAGTCGCTCTTCTCTGGACTTTCTCCAGTGCTGTTATGTCTTTATGGAGACCAAAACTGCACCCAAGACTCCAGATGAGGTCTCACCAGTGTGTTATAAAGCTTGAGCAGAACCTCCTGTGACTTGTACTCCACACATCAAGGTGCTATATAACCTGACATTCTGTGAGCCTTCTTAATGGCTTCTGAACACTGTCTGGCAGTTGATAGTCCTAAACCCTTCTCATGAGCCGGACTTTGGATTTTCAGACCTCCCGTTGTGAATTCAAACCTCACATTTTAGTTTCCTACACGTAACACTTTCCATTTACTGAAATTAAACTTCATCTGCCACAACTCTGACCAAGCCTGGTCACTCAGGACCCCAGATGAGGCCTCGCCAGTGTGTTGTAAAGCTTCAGCGTCACCTCCTTCTTGTTCTTGCACTCCACATATATAACCTGGCATTCTCTGAGCCTTCTTAACGTTAGTTGTAATATTTAACTCTTTTAGGGCAGATGTCGACTTTTATTGAAATTCAGAGGTAGAGGACAGTAATCGTCTGTAAATGGCAACAAAACTCGCTCTTATGTTTTAGTTTGACTCTGTTTTGTTTGAAGGAAAGGTGGTTTGGTTGATTTGACCTCGATTACCTGCACATGCATGAGAAGTGAAGAGCAAACAACCTCTAAAATGGCATCGGCATCTGACGAGAGACCAGTCAACGTGCAAAGCAAAATACTCTGTGGGCGACATTTTACGTATTGTCGTTGAATCGAAACTCTGACTTGCCAGCCTCCGATTTTGATGCAAGTGATCTGCAGATGGAGATCGAAAACGTAAGTGAGGTAGCGGCATCAGCTGACCGGTCCCCAGCTGACTGTGGTGCTGAATTTGCTCGTGTAGCTGATGCGCCTATGGCAACGTTCACCCGGGAGGGCCCATCACTTAACAATGACAAGAGGCACAAACCAAATTGCGTTGCACTGTGGCTGCCACCGCCACGTGAAGACAGCTAGAAAGCCAGCCTGCCGCCCCACACGGCCTGCAGAAACAGCGAACAGGCAGCGAGAGACGTTTTATGTTGATTTATGTGTGAAACAATTGTTTTGTGTGCTTTTCAGAAAACTTAAGTTGTTTGGAAAAAAATATTCAGCCCTCAAAGAGTTAATATCAGAAACCAGTAATGGCGTACTGTACGATAACATGCAGTGAATCCACTTGACTTGATCATTCTTAGTTTTAGTCTTTTTCTCTGTACGTTTAGCATTTGTTTACTCAGAGATTGATGCGCTTGCTGCTTCCTGAGCAGATCTTCTTATCTCCACCCGAGCCGCCCGCTTCTTCTCTCCTTTCATCAGCATCTCTTCGCGTTAAAACTGATGAAGTCAGCGTTTGTGTTGCAATTACTTAGTATGTTTTCCTTATTTTTTCATTAAAGTTGGCACTCTTAAGTCTTCAATCTGCCTCAAGAATGATTTAAGATATGAAGAGGTAGAGGAAGTGATGGTGCAGGTGGTAGGGAAGAGAACGGCGCCCGTACACATGGCCACCCTGCTGCCCACTCTACAATTAAATAAAAATAAAAAGAGGAATAAAAATCATCACCCCAAAAGCGGACAGCAGACGTCACGTAGTATATGCGTACCAAATTTCAAGTCAATTGACAAACGGTTTGCGAGCTGCAGGTGATTTAAAATCCTGGATAGACAAACGGACAGCCACGGTAGAATATTACAGGGGTCGCCAACTCCAGTCCTGAAGGACCACAGTGGCTGCAGGTTTTCATTCTAACCCTTTTCTTAATGAGTGGCCTATTTTTGCTGCTTATTATCTTCTTTTTGATTGACCTGCTCTTGAAGACTCAGACCCCTTAATTGTTTCTTTTTCTTTAATTAGCCGCCAAGCAATAATTTGCACCACAAGAGCAGCAACAAGCCATGGAATTAAAGAACGGGTTCAATTAACGACAAGAATTGGCACCTCATTAAGCAGCTGGTTGGAGTTTGAGGCTCTTACTTCTGTTGGCTCCCTCACTTCACATTTCATTTCTGTTTGGGTGCCATTTAAGGAAAGCAATGAAGAAATTCAGGAGAACGATGAAGAAATACAGGGGAACAAATCTTAAAAAACAAGTCCATTAAAATGAATTCACAAGAAGTTAATTAGCAGCACAAACAGGGCACTCATTAAAAAAAGGGTTAGAATAAAAACCTGCAGCCAGGGTGGTCCTCCAGGACTGGAGTTGGCGACCCCTGGCGTATTATACAGTCATATGAAAACATTTGTGAACCCTCTCAGCCTGCATAATAATTGACTCTCCTTTCAACAATAAAGATAACAGTGGCATGTCCTTCATTTCCTAGGAGTACTGCTGTGTTTGCCAAATAAAGATTTCTAGTGACGCAGTATTTAGTTTTATGAAATTAAATCAAATGTGAAAAACTGGCTGTGCACAAATGTGGGTCCCCTTGTCATTGTGCTGATTTGAATGTCTGTCACTGCTCAATGCTGATTGGTTGATGAGCTCGTTACGCCTTGAACTTCATAGACAGGTGTGTCCAATCATGAGATATAAAGGTATTTAAGGTGGTCAGTTACAAGTTGGGCTTCCTTCCCTTTGACTCTCCGCTGAAGAGTGACAGACAGCATGGGATCCTCAAAGCAACTCTCCAGAGATCTGAAAACAAAGATTGTTCAGTCTCATGGTTTAGGGAAAGGCTACAAAAAGCCATCTCAGAGGTTTAAACTGTCAGTTTCTGTAACTGTAAGGAATGTCATCAGGAAATGGAAGGCCACAGGCACAGTTGCTGTTAAACCAGCAGGTCTGGCAGGCCAAGAAAAATACAAGAGCAGCATATGAGCAGGATTGTGAGAATGGTGACAGACAACCACAGATCGCCTCCAAAGACCTGCAAGAACATCTGGCTGCAGATGGTGTATCTGTACATCGTTCTACAGTTCAGATATCTGTATGGCAGGGTGATGAGAAAGAAGCCCTTTCTGCACTCACGCCACAAACAGAGTCGCTTGTTGTATGCCAATGTTCATTTAGACAAGCCAGATTCATTTTGGAACAAATTTTAGACAAAAATTGAGTTATTTAGTAATAATAAAAAGCGCTTTGCATGGCGGAAGAAGAACACCGCATTCCGAGAAGAACACCTGCTACCTACTGTCAAATTAGGTGGAGGTTCCATCATGTTGTGGGGCTGTGTGGCCAGTTCAGGGACTGGGGCCCTTGTTAAAGTCGAGGGTCAGATGAATTCAACCCAATAGCAACAAATTCTTCAGGATAATGTTCAAGCATTAGTCACCAAGTTGGAGTTACGCAGGGGTTGGATATTCCAACAAGACAATGACCCAAAACACAGTTGGAAATCTACAAAGACATTCATGCAGAGGGAGAAGTCCAATGTTCTGGAATGGCCGTCACAGTCCCCTGACTTGAATATCATCGAAAATCAATGGGATGATTTGAAGAAGGCTGTACATCAAACTGAACTAAACTAGAGAGATTTTGTATGAAGAATGCACAACAATACCTCCATCCAGAATCAGACACTCATCAAAGGCTATAGGAGGACAGCGTCTAGAGGCCAAAAGGAGGCTCAACTAAGTATTGATGTCATATCTCTGTTGGGGGGCCCATATTTCTGCACCTGTCTAATTTTATTATGATGCATATTGCATTTTTTCTGTTAATCCAATAAACTTAATGTCACTGCTGAAATCCTTCTGTGTCCATAAGGCATGTCAGATATTAAAAGGAAGTTGCTACTTTGAAAGCTCAGCCAAAGAGAAACAAAAATCCAAAGAATTAAGAGGGGTTCCCAAACTTTTTCATATGACTGTATATAAAGATATACAATGCATTCAGAAAGTTTTCAGACAGCTTCTTAAAGGATTGCATATTTATTACAAATCAAAACACCGATCTCTCTCATTGCTTGAAGTATTCGGACCCTTAATTCAGTATTTTATAGAAGTCACTTTGTGTACGTCTCTACAAGCTTTGCACACCTGGATTTGAGCAGCTGATCCCATTCTCCTTGGCAGATCCTTTCATGCTCCCTTAGACTGATCGTCTGTAAGCTGCCATCTTCAGGTCCCTCTGCACATGTTCTTTGAGGTTTGTGACTGGGCCACTCCAGGACTTGTCCCCATGTATGACATTGTATTGGCTGCCTGCTTCAAGTCACTGAACTGTCACCCCAGTCTGAGTGTCAAGTTTCAGCCAGGGTTCCTCCATGTTCTGTTAGCTCTCATTGTAAAACACAGGCGAGGGGAAGATGTATAGAAACCACTTAACTTTAAAACGTAATTTTACGTGGCTAATGCACATGTGTGCCTTGTTTGTGAAAAAATAACTTGGACTTGGAAGATCCCAAACGTGTCCTTTAAATTGTTTAGGCATTGAGAGGAGGTGTGTGCAGCTTTAATAGCCCTGCATATTTAAAATGTGAACTTTCAGCACATCAGGTACAGTTGTCCCTCAGTATCCACAAGCGATGGATGCCAGGGCCCCCTATGGGTACTGGGTGCTCAAATCCCTTATATAAAATGGTGTAGTATTGATCCAAAAACCTTTGCACATCCTCCTGTATATCTTTAGATCACTTCTGTTACAAAGTACTAGAGTGTTGTACCATGTTAGTCATTATGGACGTAGCGAGAAGTCAAGCAAAAGGACTACAAATGATTACAATATGCAAGCTTTCAAGGCGACTCCGACTCCTTCTTCAGGCAGGCAGGCAGGCTGTAGTGTAATGCAGGTTGTAATGCCTGAAGAAGGGGCCGAAGAAAGCTTTCATATTGTAATCTTTTTAGTTAGCCAATTAAAGGGGTCATTTGGCTTGACTGCTGTTACGAAAATAATGCAAATGCCATGTAAATGTTGTTGCGCTGCATTGTTTAGGCAATAATGACAGGCGAGAATTAGTCTTCACATTTCCAGTAGAGATGCAGCCATTGTAGCTGAACTCCAAAGTACACGTCGGTGACAGCGTGGCATTTACTTTCACTCAGCACTTACAGATCGTTTTTGGTTTAATGACCTGAAAGAGAAATCCAGTTGACTCTGTGTAAGTGCACGGCCTCTGGACGAGATCGCCACGTGCACTTAATTGGAGTGCAACATGTCAGTCGTAAAAGTTACCCCTACTAGCCTGGTCAAACACAATAAAACATTTATTAAAATAGACTAACTATGGTGAAGAATAGAGTGGATACATGTGCTGTACTGTATAATAAATACGGTATCCGACCCCCTCTAGAAAGCCACCGTATTTCCATCTTACATCATTACAACCTATAAAAATCACACATGCTGAGTATCAGAGTGAACTTTTATTTCTCTCTGTACATATTTTGACACATTTAGAGCTCGGTGAACTCAACAAATGCAAATTGACAGTCATGTTGTGAAAAACGCTGTTGAAAAAGTAATGGACCCTTTCACATGACAGCCAGTCAATACTTGGTAGCAGCACCAGTAACTGTTTGCAAATCGCTTTGGATAGCCATCTACAAGCTCAGCACATCTGGATTCCTCCCATTCTTCCTTGCAGAACTACTCCAGCTGGGCAAAGTTTGAAGGCTTTCGTTTGTGAACTGCAATTTTGAGATCACACCACAAATTTTCAATCGGATTCTGATCCGGACTCTGGCTAAGCCACTGCAAGACCAGGATGTGCGTTTTGCCAAACCATGCTTGGGTTACTTTGGCACAGTGTTTCAGGTCATTGTCCTGCTGAAAGTGCTAGCGTTGTCCGAGTCCCAATTTCAGTACTGATGCTTGAAGGTTTTCTTCCAAAATCTGGTTATACAGTGGGTATAGAAAAGAATCCCCCCCCCCTCGAAATATTCCCATTTATTTTTGCTTTACAGCCTTAAATGAAAACGCACACAAAAATATTTCTTCCCAGCTTTACTTACTCAATATAAATAGCCATCACTATAAAGCCGCTCCTTCATTTTATGTTGTGATGATGGCTGTTATCTCGGCCTGCATCAGTGCCACTCAGACTTGATTGTTAGTTTCTGCTTTGCTTTTGCCGTTTCTGTCGCCATGTTAGTTTTTTGGCTCCTTGTGGGGACAGAGAAGTGTCTGCTTTAGTGCCTTAGCTCTGGTGGAGAAATGCCTGGGGTGACTGGTATGAGGCTGGGATCGTTAAGTCTTTACATTTCCAAAGGGAATTTGGTAAAATCATTGGGTGGTGTGGGAATGAAGAAGCTGAAGAGACCAGGGAGCTGAAAGGTGGGATGGATTTTCAGTAATTTATTAGGAAATCCAGTTAATGCTGGACTCTTTATTCAGTTGGTCGCTGGCCACTCTAAAACTAATGTCTGCAGAAGCCACTCTTGAGTTTTTGCTGAAGATTCTACAAACCCAAACTTGGATGGTGGATTTATGGCACACTCACTTTTCTACTTAAATGTGTGGATAGCGCTTTGAGTACTGAGAAAAGCGCTATATAAATGTAATGAATTATTACATATCAAAGACCCTCGATTTAACAGCATGATTGGAAGGAAGGGGATGTCTGTTATTGCTGAAATGTCCATTAAATCAAATGTGTTTTAAAAAATGCATGCAAGTAACCCTGCTGGGCGGGGTATACTGTACGGTCACAGGACCCCCCGCGGATGCTCAGGATTTAAATAAAAGCATAAAAACAGTTGTGTGCATGAAGCGACCGTGAGGGCTGAGAGAGAGCGGCACTGAGGGTTAGCTGGGCTTGGGTACGCCGTGTCTGAGGGGCATCAGCCCGCGCATGCTGTTAGTGGCCAGCACTTGTTCTTTTACAAGAATATTTTTGATTTATTTTTTAAATAATTTTGTACCGTGGTGGGTCAAACCTACAGATAAGGCAGGCCAACTATATTAATAATGGGACATCAGTGAGGGTGTTTGTAAAGATATCAGTGGACAGTAAAATGATAGTCACACATAATAAACATGCAACCTTAGATTACAGTCTCTTTTGTTGTAATGTAGTATGTAGCAGTAATGAAATATAATAATAAAAAACTTTGCCATTGCATTTGTCATTCCAACAGATGGCACACCACAAACATTTGTAGTAATAAAATGCATTGCATTTGTCATTCCAACAAAGGGTGCATCACAAATATTTGTAGTAATAAAATGCATTATTACAAATGTTTGTGATGTGCCATCTGTTGGAATGAAGAACACAATGCCTATGTCTCTGTATGTCTCTGCCATTTGTTATGGGACTCATTTTACTACAAAGGTTTGTAATGTGCCACCTGTTGGAATGATGAGTGCAATATGTACAGTGTGTCTTTGTTATATGCCATTTGGTATGGAATTCTTAAATACTAGAAACGTTTGTGATGCACCATCTGTTGGAATGACAAATGCAATACATATGTCTCAATCATATGCCATTTGGTATGGGACTAGTAAAAGCGCTAATGTTTGTGATGTGCCATCTGTTGGAATGATAAATGCAATATGTACAGAATGTCTCTGTTATATGCCATTTGTCATGGAATTCTTAAATACTACAAAGGTTTGTGATGTGCCATCTGTTGGAATGATGAGTGCAGTACGTACAGTGTATCTCTGTTATATGCCCTTTGGTTTGGAATTCTTAAATACTACAAATGTTTGTGATGTGCAATGCCTATGTCTCAGTTATATGCTGTTTGGTATAGGACTCTTTTTACTACAGAGGTTTGTGATGCACCGTCTGTTGGAATGACAGATGCAATACACATATCTCAATTATATGCCATTTGGTATCGGACTAGTAAAAGTGATGCTAATGTTTGTGATGCGCCATCTGTTGGAGTGACAAATGCAGTGCATTTTATTGCTGCAAATATCTGTGATGCATCTTCTGTTGGAATGAGAGAGACAAGGAACTGGTCAAACACACAGACACCTGTCCTTTGGTTAAGTCAGATCAGGTATGTGACATCAGAGCAGAGGCATTTTGCAGTTTATATGGAGTTAGCAGTGCCCCTCGTTTAAGACGGGTTAAAGTCTAATAAGTAATCAACGCAGACCACAGTGCTAATGTTTGCAGCACACAATGCAATGCCTGTGTGTCTGTTATATGCTGCTTGGTATGGGATTTGTAATAAGTAGTGTTGCTGTTTGTGATGCACCATCTGTTGGAACGACAAATACAATGCCTCTATCTCTGTTATATGCCATTTGGTATGAAATTTATAAAAAGTGATGTGAATGTTTATGATGCGCCATCTGTTGGAATGACGGAGACATAGAAAGAGACACTTCTTTTATTAAGGTGGACTAAAAATTTTGTGGTTCAGATGGTTTCTTATAAACACAAAATGTCTCTGGGCTTTGCCTAATCCTGAAGTGGGATGTGAAGCTTGGATTCAGAGTGAAAGCAGTGCCATCTCGCGCAGCGTAGAGGAAACAGCGATGATAAATGGCATCATAAAACTGAAGGCTGGTGTCGGCATCTCATGACCTTGAGATTTTAGCTGTAAACACAGAAGTCCTTTCACCGCATGCGCTCTGCGTGCGCGCTGTGCTTGTTAGGCTTTACCTGCCGACCTCTTGCATTTTTTTTTCTCTTTTATCTGGTTGATGTTTGCCTCCCAGCCTTTTCACTTTCAGTTCCTCGGTTTCGCCCGACTTCTTTCAACACGCCCAGGGAGTGGCAGCAGCACCAAGCAACCCAGAGAGCCGTGCAGCTCATTCTTTACCTGTGTGCTTAGGGGGTGTAGAAACAAATGGAGTGCTCTGTGTTGTTGAGTGTCCTTTGATTGGGTGTTACTGGGCACAGCATATCGGTGAAGAAGAGGAGCTCGTTCACTTTGTTATACTGTGTGTGGTGGTTTAGATTGATGGGAATTAAAGGCAAAGATCAGAGCTTGAGAGCTTTGAGTTCTTTTTATATGTTAATATGTCAGTCTTCCTCAGATTGCCAGCTGCTGGCCTTGTGTTGTTCTACCTTGTAACACACACACACACTCAGTGGCCGTATTATTAGGTTCACCTCGTCATTAACTCTTCTAGGGCTAATTATTTATTTTTTTTCTCTTCTGTCCCAGGGCTGAATATTTTTCTAAAATCATTCAGAAATCAACATAAAATACTTATTTTTGACAAATATCACTCTGTTTTATGTTCCGTGAGCCTCTGCAATATGTAATTTTAATAATAATAATACGTTTTATTTATACAAAGGCACCTTTCTAAGCATCTCAAGGACACTGAATACAAAAATAAATAAAAAAGCACATTAGAAACAAAACTTAAAACATCAGAAAATGTCAAAGTTAAAACCAAACAAAGCCACTTTAGTCATCAAGAAAATGCCATTTTGAGCAGATGGGTTTTAGGTTTACATTTGAAAGTCGAGAATGATTCAGTGTTTCTGAGCTCAGTAGGTAGTGAGTTCCAGAGCAGCTGAATACTCCGCTCCCATTGGTGGTGAGGCGGGCGAGGGGGGCGGTCAGGTGGGCGGAGGAGGAGGAGGAGGATCGAAGGTTACAGGAGGGAATGGCAACATGAAGAAGGTCGGACAGGTGTGGAGGGCAAGATCAGTGCCACTCGGGGCAGGCGGTGCTTCAATTTGCCACCCTCCAACATATCTGAATATGTTATCCTATTTAAATAGAAAATTAAAATGACGAATTAAGATACATTTTTGCATAGACTTATTCATATATTAAGAAACAGCAATCATTTTTCACATTTAATTATTTATAAGCATGAACTAGACTAGAATATAGTATAGACGCTGCACTGATAAGCCGTATTCTAATTATTAGTTTAATATAATTACGCTGCGAAAACCAGAACCAGTGTAGTGTACAAGTGAGAGGTGGGGATGAGCAAGAACTCATTCAGAGCGATAACGCAATGAAATTCTAAATTGTAAATGAGTGGTTTCGGTGTCATGTTTAGGTTTATTTTTGTTATTTCCTCCTAAATTTCAACTCCTGTGTCTGATGCCGTCGCACAAAGACAGTCTGAAAATTATTTTTGAACCATTTGTGGATAAAAATCGAAGACTTCGACTTTTTTCATTCATGAGTGATATTTTTCCATGCCCTGCTGCTTACACATAAATTGTATTGAGCCTTTTGGCCAATAATGCCGCCCCCAAAAATGTGTGGACCGCCCCCTCTGCCCACCCCTAGCTACATCACTGGGTGAGATTATAAATAAATACGCACAGAGTGTTTTGCTTTGTGCATTCACTTTGCCCTCTCGTCCGATGTCTCTGCCATTCTAGACGTGGTATTCTCTATGCTACTCAGGGAATTTGATGTCAGCTCAACGTTCCTCTACCCCTTGTGATCCGCCCTAAGAGAGTCGATTCAAAGAGTCTGCTTCTCCAGGCAGACAGTTGCATGGCAGCCAGGCCTTATATGCCAGAGTGTATAATAATAATAATACATTTTATTTATATAGCGCCTTTCCCATGCTCAAGGCTCTGTGGCGCACGCAGACCTGACTGAGGGTTTGTTTCTTAAGCTGTCTCTAATCTCTACTTGGGTCACACTTTCAATTGAAGGGTTTCGTGAGTGGTTGGCCTAAAGAATTGTGGTTGCTTGACATCAACCCCGGCCCACTGAAACAACCCGCAGACCCTGTTCATGGGCAGATCCCTCTCAAGGGAGAATCTGGACGACATGCCCTGCTGATTCTCCAAGTTTGGAAAAGTGCTCGGCGGCGATTCTCCAAGTGGGGGACCAACAAGGATGGCAGTTGGCGGTGATTCCCTAAGTGGGACATGTAAAAGATGTTTGGGGGGGGAACACCATAAGTGCTCAGCTGCTGTTTTGCAGTGATTAACGGGTCACGAAGACACACACTTGGCAACACTGGGTCACAAGACACAAAAACGTTTAAGGGCCACTCAACTAGACCGGAGGTTCTTAATCTGTGGGCCCCTCATTTTCCAAAGATTCTCAAAGGCGGACCCCTTCATGGATGGGGCGGTTTTCTTTGACTGGGGTCCCAAAGACACTAAGAATGGGCGAGATTAGGTCCCAAGGAAAAGAATTTAAGAAACACTGGAGTGGACTGTTGAATGGACGAGGCGTGTGATTGAAGAAATGTCGACTGCAGCCTGATTGTTGTCTTCCACTCCTGTTTTTTGGAATAACTGGCCGTCTCAGTTGTAGTGCCGTTAATGCTTTATATGTGTCACAAGTTCTGCCTAACTAAGTACTCTTCTGTATACAATATATATATATATATACTATCTAAGATGATGAGTTCACACAAGCTGCTTACTGTTGACCACTCTACACACAGTCCTGGGTGCCATTGGTTAGTGTTGGCCTCACCAGGCTAGCTGACGTCAGGGTCTCCCACATGCCGTTTGCCAAACTCTAGCCATGCATTTATTTATTATTTATGTGGTCTCCTCGGCAGCTGGTGAAGTGCAGTCATGGCCAGAAGTTTGGAGAAGGACCCAAGTGTTGGTGTTCACCAAGTCTGCTGCTTCAGTGTTTTTAGATCACTTTGGTCAGATGTTTCTGTGGTGTACTGAAGTAGAATGACAAGCAGTTCAGGCTTTTATTGACAATGACATGACGTTTATCGGCAGTGTTGGCCCTTCTTTTTTTTTCAAGACCTTTGCAATTCACCCTGGCTGGCTGGCAATCAACTTCTGGGGCAAATCCTGACTGATGGCAGCTGCCCATTCTTATATAATCAATGCTTGGAGTTTGTCAGAATTGGTGGGTTTTTGTTTGCCCACCCGCCTCTTGACCCCAAGTTCTCAATGGGATTAAAGGTCTGGTGAGTTTCCTGGCTATGGACCTAAAATTTTGATGTTTTGTTCCCTGAGCCACTCAGATGTCACTTTTGCCTTATGGCCTGGTGCTCCATCATGTTGGTCACCAAACTGGCAGAGGTTGCTCTCGGTTGATGTTTTGGTCCCATTCTTTATTCATGGCGGTGTTCTTAGGCCATATGGTGAGTGAGGCCTGCACTCCCTTGGCTGACATGAATGGTCTCAGTATGCTTGACTGTTGGCATGACACAGGACTGATGGCAGTGCTGCTCACCTTTTCTTTTTTCCGGATGCCCCAAACAGGGGATTCATCAGAGACAATGACTTTCCCCCAGCAGTCCAATCCCAGAATATCAGTCTGCCCCTGATGGCTTCTCTGCTGCCCTTCTTGACACCCAGCAGGCCATCGTCCAAAAGCCTTCACCTCTCTCCCACCTGCCTGCTGCCATTTCTGAGCTAGCTCTTGCTTGGTGGTGCCCACAGCTGGATCAACTTTAGATGAGCCTGGCGCTTGCTGGACTTTCTTGGGTGCCCTGACACCTTCTTCACCTCTCTATTGTAACTCCATCAGCGTGACAAAGTGACCTCCAGGCTCGTCCTCATCACTCTCACCCGTGTGAACGAGAGGATCACTGAAGTGACGTCCGCAGGTCCTTTGGTGGCAGGGCTGACATGCAGTGTTTTTTTGCGATGGAAGTTCATTTTTGTGGCAAAGAGAGACTTGGCAAATCATTGCAATTCATCTGATTTGTTCGTCAGAACATTCTGGAGTCGATGCAAATTGCCAACATAAAAACTCGGGTACAGTCGTTATTTGTCCCATTATCTCCACTCTGACTCACTGTAGCTTGTAACTCCTTCTTCAGAGTTCTCAGGTGTCTCTTAATGGCCTTCCTCACTCATCTACTTGAGTTTTTGTGGACGGCCCGCGCTAACAGATTTCCAGCTCTGCCCGACTCTTCACATTTCTTTACGATTTGATTTCATTCGACCAATTTGGCGATTTTCTCGTCTCCATCCCCTGATATTCATGGGGTTGCTTGTTGTGTTCTTCTGCCTTCATTGTGCAGGTGAGGCCACCATACTGACTGACCACAAGTCTTCCAGATTGGTGCCCTCCATTGAAGTAATGAGCTGGGACTTCTAAAAACCAGTGGCCTGCCCCAGTAGTGTGTCATATTAAAGCCATCAGTTCTTTTGTGTTTTATATTTGTCATTCATTTTGATTACTTTGGAGAAATGTGTTTTCACTCTGACATTAAAAAGTATTTTTTTTCTGTTGGTCAGCGTCATAAAAGGCAAATGAAATCCACTGGGATTTTAATGTTGTAAAAAAATTAAATGTGAAAATGTCCGAGGGGGTGAAGACTTTTCTTTGTTTTACAGGCACTGCATTTACTGATGAAAACACGACACAGAGTCCGCATTGTTAGAGTGAAGTTTCAGCACCCCGTGCCAAAGCTAACAATAAACAAATGAGAATAACCGGAAACCAAAATGGCACAACAGGAAAATCAAACCAGCTGTCGTCATTAACAAGAGTCGTATTGTAGTCCTTCACGTCTCGGTGAAGCACCTGTGGCCGCCACCACTGCTCGACACTTCCAGAGAGCCTCACGGTCTGCTGTTGTGGGATGTCATCTGAGACCTGCAGAAAGGCCTGGCAAAGCTGTGGGCCATATGGCAGGCAGAGGGTCACGTCAAGGAACAGGCACTGGACTTCTCCAAGAAAACGGGGACACATGCAGGCTTGTCAAGGGGAAAATTTCAAACCTGAAATACATTAAACCACAGGCACGTGGAATAAGTTAAGTAGAGTGGGCGGCCACGTTAAGGACCCTCAAGACTCGACTTGTTGTTACTTTGGACAAAATAAGTGGATGGGATTGGCAAGCTTGTTGGACTGAATTGTTGCCAAAATGGTTCTAATGGTCTAAAAAAGAATCAGTAAGAGTATCCACCTTAATAGGTGTCTGATTGTGTGCCTGTCCAGTTGCTACGTCTTGTGTCATTCCAACAGGTGGCACATCACAAACGTTAACACTGCTTTTACAAATTGTATACTAGCTGGAATATAACAGAGACCTCATGTTACTGCATGCTTCAGTCCAACAGGTCAAAGTCAAAGGGAACTTTATTGTCATCTCAACCATATACAAGTATAAGGAGAGACGAAATTGCAAAGCTCAGGGTCCACAGTGTAACAACATGAAGTGCAAATAATAAATTAAAAATAGAATTAAAATTTAAATTTAAAATTAAAACACAAACAGGACATTGTGCAAAGACAACACAAAGAAGTAGCAGCAACATTGACGTGTAGTTAGCAATATTAACGTTGATGCAATGTATGGTATTTGCAATCTAGATACATAAATATAGTCAATAGATACGTAATATAAATAAATAATAAATGATATAGATCATTTAGAAATTACCAGTGTATGATAATAGTTGCTTAAGACATGTATAAACAATGACAATGTCACTTCTTAAACTATAAATCCCATACCAAATTGCATATAACAGAGATTTGTCATTCCAATAGATGGCGCATCATAAACATTTGTAGTAATAAAGTACATTGGATTCTCCATTCCAACAGGGGGCGCATCACAAACAATAATATTGCTTTTAAAAATTGCAAACCAAATGACAACAACAGCATTTATAGCATATTTTTATACAAACAATGTAGCTCAATCCCTGCTGGGAACCCCTGATGTAAATTATTTGACCACCGGCTAATTGTTCACGTCTCCACTCCATACTTTTGACAAGGACAGACCATTCAGGCCAACAAAGCTGGCCGGTTCTGTCCAGTTAATTCCTCTAAAGTAGTATCCAGTTGAGTTTTGAAGGTCCCTAAAGTCCTGCTGTCCGCCATACTACTCGGTCACTTATATCAAGTGTGTGTAGTTTTTAGTCTTTCCAAATATTGTGGTGCAGGGCGACAGAAGGGATGGCAGGCCAAGGCCGGACCTGCACACAGTCCCCCACAGCAGTTGTATCGGTCCAGGTATTGTACGGTCAGACATCCGAGTGGCATGAACAGAGACCCTCTGACAGGCTGTGGCTCTGTCACTTATGTGGGCATTGCGTCTGCCAGCAGTTTAAACAGCAGCGGCAGCATGGGCGGCACATCCTCAGGTGGTCCAGTCTGATGTTGTCAGTCCTGCTCTGGGGCGGCCACTCGAACACAACCAGATTTTGGGTGGTCATCTGTCCTGCCATTCTGCTGAACCCCCGACAGCAGTACAGAAGTGGTGGAGTGGCTTCATCCGTAGCGTCTGACCCCACTGGCATGTGACATTCCTGCCTGTGGTGTGGCAGTGTCCCTCTCCCTCGTTTCTGGTGGCCTTTGTCTTGGTTTGGCCGTTTCTCCTCGACCTTGTGGGGTACTTAACGAGCTTTTTGTCTGTTTGTCAAATTGCTTTTTCAATGGCAACTGTTTGTCAAAGTACAAAAGCTGCTAACTCTCGAACTCCGGGAAATGTTCTCATTTTTTTTATTAGTATATAAACACTAAAGCCTGAGTGGATGCTATTTTCAGATATTTGTTTACTTAGCTATAGGCCTAATGCATAATTTATATCAAATTACTCGGTAGGGGGTCCGTATGAAGACACAGACAGCAGAATTGGCGCATCGTGGCCATAGGAGCCCGGCGGGAGACCCAGCTGTGCTGCCTTTTGTGTGGAGTTTGCTCGTTATCTCCACGTTCACACCGGGCTGCCTCCCACGGGCCAGAGACGCGTCAGCAGCTCCGCGGCCCACTTTGTAGTTTGTGTGTCCTCCCACCAGCTCGTATTCTCATACGTGGGACCTCTGAAATGGATTCAGCCTCGTGGGGCCACTGAAGGCTGGGGGGATAAAGAGAATTGGTGGCTGAATTGAGGGGGTCCTCCGGTAATGTGAGGCTAACACCCCCTTTAACCTGAGGTGGACTTGGCTTTCTAGGTGCTGCTTATCCAAGTGTCGTTGGGCATTGCGCTATTACAGTAACTCTTAGCAACATTTTGAAACCGCCTGAGCAAAAGGGGAATAATAATCAGTAATAAATGCGTTTGCTTTATTTGTCGTTTGTGGCTTTTGTACTGTAGCGAGTGTTGCTATTCAGACTAGACCACCAGAAACATGCAAAACAGCACAAGGCTACCTGTCCTGTGCAGAGGGTCTCCAATTTTTAATTCAGTTTACAGACGATCAGTGTCATAGACTCAGGGTGCGAGTTAAAAACGTTTAGACGTTTAACCGGTTTGAGTGAGCCAACGGCAGGCCCGGTGAGCCGCAGCGGCTGCAGGTTTTTGTTGCATCCCCATTGCTTAATTAGACACCAGTCCATGCCAGTAGCGGATCTTATTTAATTTCTTGACTTGTCAGGTCACTTCTTGTATTGTTTTAATCTTTTCATACAAATGAGCTGAAGCCTAAAACAGACGAGCCCTTCCCAGTCCTTCACCTCTCCCCAGTTTTCCTTCTGTACATTTTAATACACCAGACGGTTCCTGATGAATACACACAGGCGTGAGTAGAAACACGTTAGACGGAGAACTGAACATTAATGGAAGGGATTATTAAGGACTAGCTGTGTAAAGAGCCGGGGGTCCTAGAAACTATTGAACTTGTCAGAAAACAAACTGAAATGTAGAGATGTCAGGTAATTGAAAGGAACGACTCTCATCTGGGAGGATTCGTTTGGCCGACGCGCTCGCCTCGCTTGTGCATTAGCAGCGGGAGGAAAAGGATGTTAGCGGCTAAGCGACTTTGCCTTTCTTCCAAGGTTTCGTTTTGCCGACGTGCTGCCCTCACTTGTGTTCTTAGCGGCTAAGCGAGTTTTCTGTTTCCTCGGAGGCAGAGCTCTTACCCCGACTCCACGTCTCTCTTCCGGGCCGCGCACACACACACTTCCACGCATAGACGTTTATATACAGTATAAGATAAGATTGAGCAACACCTGGCAAGTACAGGAGATTTACTGAACAGTCGGCATGGGCTCAGACGAGGAAGGTCGTGTTTTACCAACAAGCAGGAATTCTAAGAGGAAGCAACATAAGGATACGACCAGAGTGGAGCAGATGAGATTATTGATGTGGACTTTCAGAAAGCATCTGATGAGGTGCCACATGAGAGGGTGGGCATCAAACTAAAAGAAGTGGCAGCTCAGGGTGTGGTGTGTAGATGATGCATAATTGGCTCAGACACAGGAAGTGGAGGATGATGATGGGAGGAACCTCATCAGGATTGGGTGATGTTAAGAGTGGTGACCAGCGTGGGGGGGGGGGGCTAATGGTTGGTGAGTGCCGGGGCTGCTGCTATTTTTAATATCTACACATGATTTGGATAGGATTGTAAAGAACAAGCTGGTCAAGTTTGCAGGAGATACCAAGATAGGTGGATTGGCAGCTCATCTCAAAACCATTGAATAATCACAGAGGGGCTTGGTGAGCAGACAGGTTGGGCAGATTTATGGACGATAAAATTTAATGTCAGTAAATGTAAAGAATTACATGAGGAAGTAAAAATGTAAGATCTGAATAGACAATGGGAAGTCTGAAAGCACACCTCAAGAGAAGGACCTGGGAGTCACAGTGGACTTGTCATTATCTTCATCCAGATTGTGTTCAGAAGCCATTAAGAAGGTTAACAGAATGTCAGGTTATATAGCGCCCTGCCGTGTGGAGTACAAGTCCAAGGAGGTGACGCTGAAGCTTTATGACACACTGGTGAGACCTCATCTGGAGTCCTGGGTGCGGTTTGGGTCTCCAGGCTACAAAAAGGACACAGCAGCACAAGAGAAGGTCCAGAGAAGAGCGACTAGGCTGAGTCCAGGGATACAGGGGGTGAGTGATGAGGAAAGATTAAAAGAGCTGAGCCTTTGCAGAGATGAAGAGGAGACCTAACTGGAATGTTTAAAATGTTGAAGGGAATCAGTGCAGTGGATAGAGAACACAGGGACACAGTTGGGAACTTGTGAAGGGGAAATTTCATACAAACATTAGGAAGTTTTTCTTGACACAAAGAACGATAGACACTTGGAATAAGCGACCAAGTAGTGTGGTAGACAGTAAGACTTTAGGGACTTTCAAAACTTGACTTGATGTTTTTTTGGGAGAAATAAGTGGACAGGACTGGTGAGCTTTATTGGGCTGAATGGCCTGTCCTCGTCCAGATTGTTCTAATTTCCTGTTAAAAATGTTGCATGTTTATTTGCCCGCGAGTGTGCCATTTTGAGCTTCTGAAGTATGAAGATATTGATATAAGCTGGTTTCTTGTTTGAACTTTTCCTGTTGAAGTTTTCCTTCCTGTGCGTTGCGCATTCCCCATCGTACCGACGTGATACATTTAAAAGTCTCGCACACCATCTTCTGTGTCGATGTTGCCGTCTTTGTTTTCACCTTCGCAAACAGCATCGGAATACAAAGAATTTTTATCTTCAACATAACTCACAATGCACCGAAAATGAGTTGTTGTTTTCTCACACTGCCACCTGGTGGAGTCCTCCAGATTTACATAAAGTACGCACGAGAGTACAGTCGGTGCACCACTTGCATAGCGGCAGTGTCCGCGTGCATCCGAGTCGCGTAGCGTCCGGTGTTTCACGCCCCTAACAGGTTTCAGGTAAATGGTATTCGTTTTCGGAGAATTGATTTAGCCTGAATGATTCATGTATCTGTTTAGCGTATCTTAACTCCTGAGTATTGATCATTAATTTGTGTTTCTTTTGTTTTACAGGATAATCATGAAAGTATGGAAGTAGCTGCGGGAAAGCAGATCCATGCCCTTGAAGCAAAATGAAAGTACGGCATTGATAACCCCTTGAAATGGAAAAAGAATGATCGGCAGGCTTGAATCCGTTGATGAATGTAAGACGATGACAGTGGGACTATAATGGCAAAAAACAAGGAGCCGCGCCCCCCAACCTATGCCATTAGCGTGGTTGGGCTATCTGGAACCGAGAAGGAAAAGGGCAACTGTGGAGTCGGGAAGTCCTGCCTTTGCAATAGATACATACGGCCCAAAGCAGACGATTATTACCCGGAGCATACCTCCGTCTTGAGCACAATTGACTTTGGAGGGCGCGTCGTTAATAATGATCACTTTTTGTATTGGGGTGAGGTAACGCACAGAGGTGACGATGGCCTTGAGTGTAAAATTCATGTCATTGAGCAGACTGAGTTCATTGACGACCAGACTTTTCTTCCTCACCGCAGCACAAATTTACAACCGTATACGAAACGGGCGGCCGCCGCCAAACTGCAGTCGGCGGAGAAGTTGATGTACATCTGTACAGACCAGCTTGGCTTGGAACAAGACTTTGAGCAGAAGCAAATGCCGGACGGGAAGCTTAACATTGACGGCTTTCTGTTGTGTGTAGATGTTAGTAAAGGGTGCAATAGGAAATTTGACGACCAGTTGAAATTTATAAATAATCTCCACGCACAATTGGCGAAATCCAAAAAATCTATTGTAATTGCAGCGACAAAATGCGACGAATGTGTAGACCAGTACTTGCGGGAGGTTCAAGCCTTTGCATCCAACAAGAAGAATCTCCTTGTGGTGGAGACCTCTTCGCGTGCCAGTGTGAATGTGGAGTCATGTTTTCATGCGTTGATTCAGCTGATGGATAAAACCCGAGGAAAACCTAAAACGGTTCCTTATCTCGATGCATACAAGATTCAGAGGCAGCTAGTTGCGACCGCGACGGACAAGTTTGAGAAGCTGATCGTGCAGTCTGCTAAAGATTACCACACGAGCTGGAAAGCGGTTAGTAACAAGTTAAAAAACCATCCCGATTATGAGGAATACATAAACTTGGAAGGCACGAAGAAGGCCCGAAATACATTCGCCAAACACATAGAACAACTCAAACAGGAACACATCCGAAAGAAAAAGGAGGAATATTTGTCAACCCTTCCAAAAATTCTCAATAATCTCCTAAGTGACCTGGAGGAGGTTGAGCCGTTGAGCTGGCCGGAAGCTCAGAACCTTTTGAAGAGTCGGACCGAGTTTCCATACTGGTTTGTCATTTTAGATTACACCCCGTGGAATGAAACTGACCACATAGACAAAGTGAATGACAGGAGGATTCCCTTTGACCTCCTCGGTACACCCGACGGGGAGAAGATTTACCAAAATCACGTGCAGCATTTAATTTCAGAGAAAAGAAGGGTGGAGATGAAGGAGAGGTTCAAGAAAACGTTGGAACGGGTGCAGTTTATCAGCCCGGGGCAGCCGTGGGAGGAAGTCATGTGTTTCGTAATGGAAGATGAGGCCTACAAGTACATAAGCGAGGTCGATCGGAGAGACGTCTACAGTAGGCATCAACGGGAAATCGTGGAAAAGGCCAAAGAAGAGTTTCAGGAGATGCTTTTTGAGCACGCCGAGCTTTTTTATGACTTGGACCTGAATGCGACCCCCAGCTGTGATAAAATGAGTGAAATTCATACCGTTCTGAACGAAGAGCCGAGGTACAGGGCACTGCAGAAGCTGCTGCCGGACAGGGAGTCTTTACTACTAAAGCACATTGGGTTTGTTTATCATCCCACTAAGGAGACTTGCCTCAGTGGCCCAAACTGTATTGACATCAAAGTCGAGCACATCCTCTCCAATAGTCTTGTTCAGCTAGACCACGGGCGGTCAAACCTTTATCACGACTGTGCCAACATCGATAAGGTTAATCTTTTCCTTTTGGGTCGGGAGGGCCTTGCACAAGAACTCGCAAATGAAATCCGAGCACAGTCGACGGATGACGAGTACACTCTAGACGGCAAAATCTACGAGCTAGACCTTCGGCCGATTGATGCAAATTCCGCACTCCTTTTGAGCAATTTATGGACCTCTTCCTTTAAACCTCACGGTTGTTTTTGTGTTTTCAGCTCTATTGAGTCACTTAATTTTGTGGGTGATTGCATCGGAAGAATTAGAGCAGAGGCTATGCAAAACCGGAGGGATCGAAACTCACCTCATTTACCGTTTATTTTAATATTAGCCAACCAGAGGGACAATGTGTGTAAAAACCTGCCCATCTTAAGGCATCAGGGCCAACAGCTTGCCAACAAGCTACAGTGCACTTTTATTGACCTGCCTTCTGGAACGTTCCCACGTAAGTTTAGCGAGACCCAAATCAAACAAGCGTTGCGCGGAGTCCTGGAGGCACTAAAGCACAATATTGATACCATGAGCCCCTTGCCTTCCATTAAGGACTTGTCGGAGACGGATTTGCGGATCGTCATGTGTGCCATGTGTGGAGACCCGTTTAGCGTAGACCTCATTCTCTCGCCTTTCTTGGATTCCCATTCCTGTAGCGCGGCTCAGCCGGGTCAAAACAACACGTTGATTCTCGATAAAATAATCGGCGATAGTCGACGGCGTATCCAGATCACTATTCTCTCATATCATTCCTCTATCGGAATTAGGAAGGACGAATTGGTACACGGCTACATCCTGGTTTATTCAGCCAAGCGCAAATCCTCCATGGCGATGCTTCGAGCCTTTCTCGCAGAAGTGCAGGATGTCATCCCGGTGCAGATGGTGGCCATCACGGATAGTCAGGCTGACTTTTTTCAGAACGAGGCCATCAAGGAGTTAATGACAGAGGGCGAGCACATAGCCACAGAAATAGCCGCCAAATTTACCGCGTTGTATTCTTTGTCACAGTACCATCGGCAGACGGAAGTCTTTACCCCATTTTTCAGTGAAGTTCTAGAAAAGAAGGCCAACATTGAGAGTTCGGTTATATTTGACAAAACACGAGATTCCATGAACCCAGGGGAAGATATGTTCCCTCAGTCACCACATGGAAATTCACCGGTCTACAACGACTATCCCGATTCAGATGACGATACCGAAGCACCTCCTCCGTACAGCCCAATAGGAGATGACGTACAGTTGCTTCCAACGCCAAGTGAGAGGGCCAGATGCCGGATAGATAACGAAGGGAATGAGTATCCAATTTACAGCACTCCAGTTAACATTCACGAGCATGAACGCAACCACAAAGTGCCTCCCCCTGTCAGGCCTAAGCCAGCGATGGCCAAGGCCAACGTCAAAAAACTGGATCCAAACCTCCTAAAGACAATTGAAGCAGGGATTGGGAAAATACCTAGGAAACAGTCACGGGTTCATTTGAGCCACTCTGAGGATTTAGAAGCCTCGGATAACTATGCCGAGCCCGCCGATACCTTGCTAAAATCGAAAGGGTTGAACGACGATATTTACACGGTCCCGGAGGATAGTCAGTACCGTATGTTTAAAATCGGAGGCATGCACAACTCACGGGGTGACGAGGAAAATGGTTTTGATCGGATCGCGAGGTCGCAGGGCGGGAGGAGGCCATCTAAATACAAGCATAGGTCGAAAACTCTCTTTAGTAAGACGAGAGCCTATCATCGAAGGACCCATTCGGACGCCAGCGATGAAGAGACTGGACTTTCGGTACAAAAGAAGAAGAAGGGCCGGGGTCACCGAGGGAGTGAAGAGGATCCACTCCTTTCCCCTGTGGATCCGTGGAAGGGAGGAATAGATAATCCCGCCATCACATCTGATCCCGAACAGGACGACAAGAAACTGAAAAAGAAGAAACAACCAAAGACCAAAGAACCCAAAAAGGTACGTCACGTTTCTTTTATTTCTAATATTTTACTGTGCTGCCTGAAATGGGTTGTTTTTAAGGTTGACAGGTTACTTGGAATTTATTCTAATGTCACTGTGAGTACCACAAAAATCCAAAATGAATGAATGCGTGTACAAGAGATGTCACGGTACCACGTTATTTTTTTTGCATTTTCGAGATCAATACCAGTGAAAATTCATGTTAACAAATGGAGAGGCTCAATTCATCGATGGCTTTGACGAACCAAATGGCTGCTTCATTTGAGACTTTTTACTGGCTACAACTGTTGTCAAATCTGTCGTTGTGAAGTTTCCCCACAGTCCTATATCCGTAACTGTGGAAGTGTGCATGGTTTTCCCCTTGACCTTGAACTGTATCTGGATGGATGCTTGGACGGACATGTGTAGACGTACGCGTTACAATCGAGAGTCTTGTTCTGTATACTGACGAGAGGAGCTTTAGGAGGCTTGCATTGCTGCAACCTGCACCTCAATAGCTAAATAAAGCCACCTCAGTTGGTGGAGTGGTGGCTCTGAGGCTAAGGGTCTGCGCTGGTATCCCGAAGGTTGCCGGTTCAAATCCCCGTCACTGCCTAAAGAGATGCTACTCTGCTGGGCCCTTGAGCAAGGCCCTTAACCTTTAATTGCTCCAGGGGCGCTGTACAATGGCTGACCCTGCACTCTGACCCCAAGGGGCATGTGAAAAACCAAGTAATTTCCTTTGGGATTAATAAAATAAAAATAAATAAAATAATTAAACAATCAAACAAAATTTAGTTGTTGATAAATGGGTGATTACCGTAAGACAAAACCAAGAAAAATCAAAAAACGAACGCGTGGAGGATGAAGCAGGCGAGAGAACGCGGTCAAGTCTGGCATGTAGATTCGCTTTCGTTCCCCAAAACATGAGCCTTCATATTCACACTGAGAGGCAGGGAATGATCCTGACCTAACATCTCCTTCATATTTTATGAAAGACTAGCTGTGTAAGCCCGTGATTACACCCATGATTGCATTCCTGCCCACTACAGTAACACCATTGTTAAGTTCGCTGACGATACCACGATAGTAGGGCTCATCTCTGGAGGGGGGATGAGGTGGAGCAGCTGGAAACGTGGTGTAGGAATAACAACTTGCTCCTAAATATAGCCAAGACCAAGGAGCTCATCATCATCACTGTGTGGAGAGGGTCTCAGACTTCCGCTTCTTGGGAGTCACCATTACGGAGGACTTGACCTGGGGAACACACACTGCTGAGGTAGTGAAGAAGGCCCAAAAGAGACTCTACTTCATGAGGGTGCTCAGGAAGAACAACATCCCTGAGAAACTGCTGGTGTCCTTTTACCGCTGCACAGTAGCGAGCATCCTTGGCCTACTGTCTCTGTGCAGGGCTCTCCAGCTGCACAGTAGCACAGAAGAAAGAGCTCCACAGGGTCATTAAGGTTGCCCAGCAGATAGTCGGCCGTCCTCTCCCCTCACTAGAAGTACTACATAGTTCCTATTGCCTCAGGAACGTCAAGAAAATTCTTCAGGACCCATCACACCCATTGTTTGAACGCCTGCCTTCAGGCAGACATTTCAGATCCATAAAGACTAAGACAAATAGACTGAGAAACAGTTTCTGTCCTTCAGCCATCACCATGCTGAATGCTGCTAAGTGGTCAATGTGACCGAGCGCACCTTCATGTTTACAATACAGCTCTAAGTTAACATTGGCTATGGGACAAGTGCAATATGACGTATGTGTGAGTGGAAAACAGTGTTCTGCTGTTATGGACTATTTTGGTACTTATTTTATTCCCTTTTTATTTTAGTTTTGACTCTTTCAGGGCTAATGTTGACTTTTCTCAAAATTCAGGGGTAGAGGACGGTAATCAGCTGTAAACTGAGACAAAACTCACCCTTACTTGTTTAGTTCGACTCTCTTTGCTAGAAGGAAAAGTTACGTAGCTTTGTTGACTTGACCTCGATTCCTTGCGCTTGCAGGAGTAGCGAAGAGCAAACAGCCTCAAAAATGGCATCAGCATCTAGGGAGACTAAAGCAAATGTGCAAAGCAAAAATGCTCCATGGACTTTTTCTATATTATCGCTGAATCAGACTCCTGACTTTTCAGACTCTTGAGTTTGATGCAAGTGATCTGGAGATGGAGATCAAAAACGAAATTGAGTTACCAGCATCAGCCTATTGGTCCCCAGTTAATTGTAGTGCTGAACCCGTTCATGTAGCTGACATGCTTACAGCAGTGTTCGCCTAGGAGGACCACCACTTAAAAAGACAAGAGGTACAAACCATATTGTGTCACACAGCGACTGCCACTCTCGCCCACCTGCTGTGCGAAGGCAGAGAGGTACCCGGCCCGCCATGCATTCCTGCTGGCCATCAAGCCGCCTCTGCGCAGCCACTGCTGCCAGAGATGCCAAACAGGCGCCAACAGCAGCCACAGCACGTATTGATGTTGATTTATGTGTGAAACCAGTGCATTGTGTGCTTTTCAGAAAATTGAGTTTTATGGAAAAAAATATTCGGCCCTCAAAGAGTTAACTTGAGTAATTGTGTTTTTTTATTTTATTTTATTTTTTGCACTGGAAAATTGCACCTAAAATTTCGTTGTATGGTGTCTCATTGCTACAATGACAATAAAGATTTTGATTTGATAGAAACTAGTGAAATCGTCCGAAAAAAAATTGAAATGCAGAGTCGGCCGTTTCGTTTTGCGGACGTGCTTGGCCCTCTTGTCTATCAGTGGATAAGCAAGTTTCTCTCTACGCCGAGGTTTCATTTTGCCGATGTGCTCGCCTCGCTTATGTTTTAGTGCTTAAGCGAGTTTCTCTCTCGTTTGTCTTTCCTCGGCGGTTTCACTTTGGCGACAGAGTTGCTTTCTTTCAGCTTCATGCTATAGCCTTGTACTACTTTCTTCTTCCGACTAGTTATCTTGGGGCCGCCTTGCCGGCTCTTTGAGCTTCATTCTGTAGCCTTGCACTTCTGGGCCAGACAGACAGACACACACACCCACGCGTAGACATTTATATATAAGTTGCTTCAAAAAATGCAATATTTTTGTACTTTTGTCTCTGGTTCCCTACTAGATAGAGCAGGTTTAAAAGTGTTAGCAATAGCTTAGACCTCCCTCGTTGCACACAAGTAGTGGTCAGTGTGCTTGTGTGTGTGTGTTGACTAAAACACTTCAAATTTAAGAAGTACCTACCAAGAGATTCGAAATATGATTGGACGAAATCATAATAGATATACTATTTTGGTTTCTGTCTTTTATTGCTTCTTTCACTCGTCACTTACAATTATGACTTCACTGGTTTAATGTGTGTGTGCTAAAAACGTACTTGTTGAGACATCAGACAAAAGTGGATGAAAATGAAATAACTGAAAGAGTGAATGCAAAGACACTGGACTGAGTAGGACGAGGTATTAAGCAATTCATCTCGCCATCATTTCATCCGTCCTTACAAAAGTTAAAATGATTACAACTCACATCTGATTGGTCACCTCATGTCGCTCATCTATTTCTGGACTAACTCCATAATGAGGTGAACGTGTCAGTAACGAAAGCCTGTGCTTGTGTGTCTTTTGGCTTTTTTTTATATTAATGAGCACAAATCCCGCAGTGGTGGGCTGAAATTCCTCCACTTCGACCTCCAAGCATTTCTGGACATGACTTGTACCGTTTTTCTTTTCAGTGTTTTGGTTTTTGCTGGATTGACGATGCGAAATTAGACCTAACGTCTGTGTTTGTTTGTGTTCACCCCTGCACTAGGGTTGTTCCCGCTTGTGCACTTTTACGCATCTTTTCAACTCTTTTAGGGCTCATTTTTTTCCAATATGAATATTTTTCCAAAAAACGTAAGTTTCTGAAAAGCATATAAAGCAATAGTTTTTCACATGTATCAATGTAAAACGTCTGTTGCTGCATGCAATGCCTTATTTCAGCAGTGTCAGCAGATCAGATCACAGCTGATGCCGGTACCACACTTTCATTTTAGATCTCAATCTCCAGATCACCTGCACCAAAACTGGAGTCCGACAAGTCAGAGTCCAATTTGAAATAATAAAATATACGTAAAACGTCACCCAGTGAGTATTTTGCTTTGCACATTCGCTTTGCTCTCTCGCCAGATGTTGATGCCATTCTAGGGATTGTTTACGCTCCTCATGCACATGTAGGGATTCAACATTCCTCCTAGCAAGGATGTTCTACCTATAAAGCAATGATGAGTTTTGTCAACGTTTAGAGCTGATTATCACCCTCCATCCATGGATGTCGACTTTAGTCATCATCTGCCCTCAACCCCGTTGTCGACAAAAGTCGACATCCGCCCTAAAAGAGTTTGTTGTGATACACATCTGAACCACTGTAGCAGTTTTTCTCAACCTCTGGGTCATAACACATTTTTGGATTGCAGACTTGTCTGCCAGTGGGTCGCATGATGCAATTGTTTATGATGGTAAATGGGTTGCAAAGTGAGTCACCACTCCGATGATCATGTTCGATCTACTACTTGCTCTAATGCTCTTGACAATTGCACTCGATTCATCAAGGGGGAAACTCCACCCCACCTGCTTGATTTACTAAGGGGGACCCCCATCCCTCTTGATGGGTGGTGAAGACACATTTGGGTTGCAAAATCAAAAAGGTTGAGAAACACCGATGATTGATGTTGATTCACCAAGGAGGAAGGTGCTCCGACAGCCACGCCAGTCCACTGTGATTCAAAGATGTATAACAATAAAATGTGGAATGTCTAAGGGGGTGAATACTTTATATAGGGACTGCATATGTAAAGCACACATGACTGTGACACGTTGAATCATTTTCAGCGCATTTGTCACAAGTCTTATTATTGCAGGAATTGTGTAGATTCCTATTTTGTCATATACAAAACATGATGAAGAGAAATTTCTGTTCCATGACTACACGTGTAAAGTCTGATGTTACAGTGTGGTGTGGCAGTTCAGAGCTATCAGTAAGTCTTTTCTATATTTGCTCCATGGTGATGCATGCAAACACTCAAAGAGTTTCAGGTGGTTTTCCTGTTATTCAAAAATTGTACTCCTCCTTCACAGGTTACTCACTTATTACTCGCCATACTTGATTTCTTTTGTTTACAGTAGTTTGTATTCATGCAACAGTGGTGGCAGGCCCAGCTTGAGACCCCCACAGGCCCCTGGGTGACTTAGCACCAGAAAATGCTGCCGGAAGAGCGTCATCAGACACCTGGAGCACACCCGGGTGGAAATAAAAGGGGCCGCCTCACTCCAATCAGCGAGCTAGAGTTGGGAGCGGGAGCAGGACGAAGCTCCCGTGAGGAGAGGAAAGGCGGCCCACGGACACTGAGAGGACGGCCTGTGTTAAGGGTGTTTGGTGCGGGAGCACTGTGTGGGACTTTTGGTTCAATAAACGTGTGTTTTGTAAAGTGCTGGTGTTAGTCTGATGGTGTTCGGACCCATGCTCACAATATACATATATATATATATATATATATATATATATATATATATATATATAATATTGTGGAATGAGCCCCGGACACAGACAGGTAAACATGTTTTAAGCACCACCACACATTTATTTTATAACTAATATTTACAATACTAAGTGCACACAAACCCCCAAAACTCCCCCAAAGTCCAGGCCTCTTTCACTCTGCCTCTCTTCAGGTCCGCCTCCACTCTTCTCCTCCGAGCTCTGTCCTGCTCCTCTCCCGACTCCAGCCCCCGAATGGAGGGAGGCGGCCCCTTTTATAGCCACCCGGATGTGCTCCAGGTGCCTCCCGATAATCTTCTGCCAGCACTCCCCAGTGTGGCGGAAGTGCCGGCTGTATACCTGGAAGCACTTCGGGTGTCCCCGATCCTCTTCCGCCCAGCACTTCTGGGTGTGGCAGAAGTCCTGAGGTCCGGGGTGCCCCCTGGTGGTGACCACGGGCCCCTACAGGGCTGAGCATCAAAGCTCTGTACCCATGGTCCCCCAAACAACTAGGGCGGTCACCCCCACGTGGTCTAGAGGAGGCGCACCCCCAGCCTTGTGCCACAGTGTATATGTGTGTGTATATATATATATATATATATATATGGTTGAAATAGTTTACTGTCAAATAAATGCAAAGAGTACGCGACACGTGTTTCGCCCTCATTTTGGGCTCATCAGGTGTACACACTCCACTGCACTCCCTCTCGGGAATCGAACCTCGGACATCAGCGTCAGAGGCGATGCCCCTAACGTTGCGCCACGGCGTGTGGTTCGTTTATTTGACAGCGTTACCTGGTAGGTAACCACCCATACAATCAGATTGTGACACAGACTACGAATGCCGTGAATATATATATATATATATATATATATATATATATATATATATATATATATACACACACACACACACTAGAGGGGCTAGCCCCCCTGGCACTTTTGGCACCCAACTCCCAGTTAGTAAAATCTGTAAATGTACAAAAGAATTATTATTTATAGGAGTCAAAAATCACAAAATTCTATAAATATGTAAATAATAATAATAATTATTTAACAGAGTAAAAATCATGAAATGAGAATGAAATATTTACTCTCTTACCGATTGGAGTATTCCTGTTAAACTGAGGTCCACGATGCTCGATGAACGACTTTCTTGATATTTTAGTTTATAATTTTAAAATGGAATAACAATCTGAAAATCTACCAACACCACATTAAAGTTTGATAAATTCTGAAAAGAATGATACCAAACAAACATATATATGTAGGTTTTAAAATAAGCCCGATTTAAAGCGTGACAAAAAAAAGTGACATAAAATCGTTGCACTTTTACGCTTAGGATTTTATATATAGAGAGTCTATATATACAGTATTGCTCAGTGAGCATTATGATTTGAGTCCGTAAATACTGTGAGTTTAGCCACACACCTTACATGCATTACATTTTTATGCTCTGATAAAGTTAGTGAGTGCTATCAGACGTATAATATCTCTGTGTGTACTGTATATTTACACACACTATGTACCTATATATGCTGTATCTTTGATTCTATTCCTTTCCTGGCATCTACAACACCCACTAACATCAGCCCTCTGACGCTTTTTTCTTTTTTCTTTCCTTTGCTTGGCTGTGTCAATATTTTTTAAATTTCCATTTTTTCACTTCTTTAGAATTTGCTTTGCATGCGGTCCGATTTCCTCACAGCGCTGCATGAAGTGTATTTTGTGTTGCCGCGTCACCTCGGGTCTCATTGCTCTGCTCATCTCATTGCTTTGCTGATTGCCAGTTTCTTGCGGTTTCCTGTTAGGAAGCAAACCTGCTTGATTTCTATCTGGAGTTTTTGAGGGTCCTTTGCGTGTCTCGGTAGATGTGGTGCACTTGCACAGGCCTTCTGTGCTTTGCACTGTTAATTATTGCAGCAACCAATTTCATTAGAAGGCATAATTACTTGGCAGGTTTGTTTAATTGCATATGACCATTATCTTATAGTCTGAGGGTCAGTGAATGGCTAATTCCGACTGTAATTCATTTGCCTTAATTGTGCTCAGTATCGTTATACTGCAACATCATCCGTCTTTCTTTTCTCTAATTGATGCTCTTGCCTTCTGTTTTGCTTTATTGATTGTAGAGTGTCTCTAAATTGTGGGACACAGAGTGGTCTAGTGGGCAGGTCTTTGGTCTGTCTGTCTGTCACCAATTCATGGCCCCTCTGCACTTCAGAAGAGGTCATCCACCTGAAGCTAAGCCTGTTCAGGCCCAGCCAGTACTTGGATGGGAGACCATTTTGGAAAAACTTGGGTTGCTGCTGGCAGAGGTGTTGGTGAGCACTTACCCTGTGGTTTGAATGTGAATGCCCATGCCTCAGTGCGGTGATAGGGACACTGTGCTTTAAAAAATTACTGTCTTTCGGATGAGACACAAAACTGAGGTCCTGACTCTCTCTGGTCGTAAAAGATCCCTAGGCAACCTTCAAAAAGAGTAGAGTGTATCCCAATGTCCAGGCTAAATTGCCCACCCTGGCCTAGTCATTCTGGCCCTGTAATTGTCCATCCATCCATCCATTTTCCAACCCGCTGAATCCGAACACAGGGTCACGGGGGTCTGCCGGAGCCAATCCCAGCCAACACAGGGCACAAGGCAGGGAACCAATCCTGGGCAGGGTGCCAACCCACCGCAGGACACACACATACACTAGGGCCAATTTAGAATCGCCAATCCACCTAACCTGCATGTCTTTGGACTGTGGGAGGAAACCGGAGCGCCCGGAGGAAACCCACGCAGACACGGGGAGAACATGCAAACTCCACGCAGGGCGGACCCGGGAAGCGAACCCGGGTCCCCAGATCTCCCAACTGCGAGGCAGCAGCGCTACCCACTGCGCCACCGTGCCGCCCCTGTAATTGTCCCCTGTCTCTAATTGGCTATCTCTCTCTTTCCACTTCACCACCTAACACCTAATGTGTGGTGAGCGTACTGGCACTAAAATGGCTGCCGTCACATCATGCAGGTGGATACTACATATTAGTGGTGGGTGAAGTGGCTCCTGACTCACTATGGAAGGCACTTTGAGTGGTGAGAAAAGCTGTATAGAAATGTAAAAGAAATTCTTATTAACTCCATGGTTTACCCTCACTGAGTCACCTCAACTTCACGAGGACAGACGTCTCCAGAAATATGCAGGCGACTCTGTCAGTCAGTGCCTTTACATGCATAGACGTAACCGGGTTAAGGAAAATAACTCAATTAAGGCAGTAATCTGGCGTCTTGAAAATCTGTGTTTACATGCGCGAGTAATCTTGTAGAGTTCATCCTTTTGTCAAAATGCTCTGGTGTCATTCAAGTGCGCATCATTGGCCACTAAGGAGCGTAGCAGCACACGTATTTGTACCGTGCTGTTCAATGAGCAGTGTGATCTGAGTCACTATATAGTCTGATAAAGTTAGTGAGACATTAATAAAAGAAAATAAAATGAGAATAGAGCAAAGGAATATCTATCTATCTATCTATCTATCTATCTATCTATCTATCTATCTATCTATCTATCTATCTATCTATCATATAGTGCCTTTCACAACTATATATGTCTGTCTATCTGTATTATATAATTTATTTCTTCTATCTAGACCCCTTTTATTGGCTAACTGAACAAATTACAACAAAATGGCAGGCCGAGCAAATGGCAGGCTGTCTGCCAATCAACTTCTGGGCCACGTCCTGACTGATGGCAGCAGCCCATCCTTGCATAATCAGTGCTTGGAGTTTGTCAGAATTGGTGGGTATTTGTTTGTCCGCCTGCCTCTTGAGGACTCACCACAATGGGATTAAGGTCTGGGGAGTTTCCAAAATTTCGATGTTTTGTTCCCTGAGCCACTTAGTTGTCACTTTTGCCTTATGGCCCGGTGCTCCATCGTGGTGGTCACCAAACTGTTCTTGGATGGTTGGGAGAAGTTGTTCTTGGAGGGTGTTTTGGTCCAATTCTTTATTCAGCAACACACTTGTGTCCTTCTCCAAACTTCTGGCCACGGCTGTGCAGTATGGAGACTTTCTCAGTTCCCTTCTTCAGACATTTCAACTTTCCTAAAGACGTTTCCTGTGTATCTCTAATTCTTGCACACTGTGATGTGTTCAGTTTGCCAATAAAAGGAGTCATTTTACTTGTCGGGTGGCACGGTGGCGCAGTGGTAGCGCTGCTGCCTCGCAGTTAGGAGACCCGGGTTCGCTTCCCGGGTCCTCCCTGCGTGGAGTTTGCATGTTCTCCCCGTGTCTGCGTGGGTTTCCTCTGGGCGCTCCTCCGTTTTCCTCCCACAGTCCAAAGACATGCAGGTTAGGTGGGATTGGCGATTCTAAATTGGCCTTAGTGTGTGCTTGGTGTGTGTTTGTGTGTGTCCTGCGGTGGGTTGGCACCCTACCCGAGATTGGTTCCTGCCTTGTGCCCTGTGTTGGCTGGGATTGGCTCCAGCAGACCCCCGTGACCCTGTGTTCGGATTCAGCGGGTTAGAAAATGGATGGATGGATGGATTTTACTTGTCTTGTAATTGCGTCCATAATGGCCGAACACAGTACAACGCCCAAGTACTTACTATATACTTACTGTACTTTCTTAGGATACTCAACTGTTTTCAAGTGGGGTAACCCCAAATGACACTTTTATTGCAGCTGTTGTTACTTTTGCTTTTGTATGTTGGTTTAGCAACCTCAGCATTCAAAATTTAAACCACCTTAACATGAGCGTAAGATCAGCAGTTCACATATTGGTTTGCAGCCGACTGTATGACAAACAGATTAAGAAGAAGGTGACCGACTCTGTGCCGTCCTTCTTTTCCTAAATTCCAGCTGTTGCCGTTTAGGTTCCCCAGGATAAAGCACATCAGATTTAAGGACTCCTTTATTTCCTAGAGCTTGTAAGTGTTTTGAGTTCGGTTACAGAATTCTGGATGATTACTTTGTGTGCCGTTAAAGATTTAATTCTTCTTCTTTGCACTAATCCCGAGTGTGTGAGCCCATGATAACGCTGCTTGTCAGTTTTCATGTTTCATTTCTTGTTTCTGTCGTGTCAGTGCCTTATGTTTTGTACTTTGCTGCTGCAAACAGATTTCCCTCTGGGATAATAAAAGTCTCCCTGACCTCCCTACCTCTTGTACTGTTGTACTATGCTGTTTCGGTTAAGAGTTGCCTACTGATTGGAAAAAAAAGAAACTTGGGCATACGTGACACTAACGGTGACTTTTATCTTTGTTTTGTTTCAGTCAAAACAAAAGTCCACAAAGCCCTTGTATCCACCGACTAGACGGAATTGGGACAGCAATTACTTTGGAGTACCGCTTCTGGATTTGGTCACTCAAGAAAAGCCAATACCACTCTTTATTGAGAAGTGCGTGGACTTCATTGAAGCCACCGGTAAGGTTCTTTTATTGTTTTATGTATTTTTTCCTTCATCACCATTATATCAGATAGCTTTGGATGAGGCGCCACATGAGAGGGTGGGCATCAAACTAAAAGAAGTGGCAGGTCAGGGTGTGGTGTGTAGATGGGTGCAGAATTGGCTCAGACACAGGAAGCAGCGTGATGGTGAGAGGAGCCTCATCAGGGGTGACCAGCAGGGGCAGTGTTGGGGCCGCTGCTATTTTTAATATCTATAAATGATTTAGTTAGGAATATAAGAAACAAGCTGGTTGAGTTTGCAGATGATACCAAGATAGGTGGATTAGCAGATAATTTGGAATCCATTATCATCACAGAAGGACAGATTTGTGGATGATGAAATTTAATATCAGTAAATGTAAAGAATTACACATAGGAAGTAAAAATGTGAGGCTTGAATACACAATGGGAGGTCTGAAAATTGAGAGTCCACCTTATGAGAAGGATTTAGGAGTTGTAGTGGACTCGACTATCAACTGCCAGACAGTGATGAGAAGCAATTAAGAAGGCAAACAGAATGTCAGGTTATATAGCGCCTTGACGTGTGGCGTACAAGTCACAGGAGGCTCTGCTCAAGCTTTATAACACACTGGTGAGGCCTCATCTGGAGTCCTGTGTGCAGTTTTGGTCTGTAGGCTACAAAATGGACATAACAGCACTAGAGAAGGTCCAGAGAAGAGCGACTAGGCTGATTTGATGGTGACTGGGGATGAGTTATGAGAAAAGATTTAAAAGAGCTGAGCCTTTACAGTTCAAACAAAAGAAGATGAAGAGGAGACCTGAATGAAGTGTTTAAAATTATGAAGGGGATTAGTCCAGTGGATCGAGACAGTGACTTTAAAATGAGCTTATCAAGAACACGGGGACACAGTTGGGAAGTTGTGAAGGGGAAATTTCGTACAAACATTAGGAAGTTTTACTTTACACAAAGAACGATAGACACTTGGAATATGTGACCACGTAGTGTGGTAGACAGTAAGACTTTAGGAACTCGACTTGATGTTTTTTGGGAGAAATAAGTGGACGGGACTGGTGAGCTTTGTTGGGCTGAATGGCCTGTCCTCGTCCAGATTGTTCTAATTTCCTGTTAAAAATGTTGCATGTTTATTTGCCTGGGAGTGTGCCATTTTGAGCTTCTGAAGTATGAAGATATTGATATAAGCTGGTTTCCTGTTTGAACCACAGGACATGAACTAACAATCGATGGTCTCATCTGATTGAAAACAAAATAACCCACCGTTGTGTGTGATATCACTTCTGATGTAATTGAGTTTGTCTTCTCTATTGCCATCCTCACCCTCATAAATCTACATTATTAGTGCAATAAGGGCCTTGCCTGATTAGATGTACCCCCTTTGCTATTTATCATACAGGGGAAGATCCTACAGGGAGATTATAATGTTGCAGCAGCTGACACAAAAGATTACACTCAAGATGAACCACAAAGATAAACGTTCTGCACGTCTCTAAGTAACTCTACTGTAAGATCTAACTGAAGTGAACTTCCTGAAAATGGAAGGGTGGCACACTGGTGCAGTGGTTGGCACTCGCAGCTTATGGATCCAGTGACATGGTGGTTCCTTAAGTGGCAGTTGTGTGTTCCCCCATGTCAACGTCTGCTTTTCCTCCTGGGTCCACAGAGTTATACATCTCGGGTTGATTGTCGATTCTTAACTCGACGTGTAGATGTTGCTGATTCCTCTGATGGTTTGGTGCCCCATTCCAGAGCTGCTTGCTGCAATGCTGAGATGCATGAAGACGTTTGAGAATTTTAAATTCTGTATTGTATTACAATTGTCACAAATCCCAGAATTGCAGCGAATCTCCAAACACAACAGAATGATCAACTAATTTGGTATGTTTTTATACACAAAGGCCATGAAAAGTGTGCAGACCACTAGAGCAATACTAGATACAGTGGAATGAAGCAGGTATTCGATCCTCTGCTGAATTTGTGTGTTTGCTTATTTACAAAGAAAGAACAGTCGCTCATTTTTATGGTAGTTTCATTTTAGAGAGACAGAATATCAACCAGAAATCCAGAAAAAACATATTAGATAGATACTGTAGATAGATAGATACTTTATTAATCCCAAGGGGAAATTCACATACTCTAACAGCAGCATACTGATAAAGAAACAATATTAAATTAAAGAGTGATAAAGAATGCAGGTAAAACAGACAATAACTTTGTATAAAATAGATAAACAGGTAGAAAGGTAAAGTCGTACACGGAGCTGCTGGAAAGGCTGCCACTCGCGGTGGTGCATAAAAGTTATAAACTGATTTGCTTGTCAATGAGAGAAATAAGGATTTGAACCCCTACAACCCAACCAGAATTCTGGCTCCCACAGATTGGCTGTGTGCCCATGTGACACACAGATTGCAATCAATCAATCAATCACAGATACTCCTGATCTCAACTAGTAATGTGTATAAAGCACACCTCTCCACAGAATCAACTTCTTTCACTCCAACCTTTCCACCACCATTGGGCAACACCAAAGAGCTGTCAAAGGACGTCGGGGACAAGCCTGGAATGGGCTACAAGACCACCAACAAGAAACTTGATGTGATGGTGACGACTGTTGGTGCGATTATTCGGAAATGAAAGAAATTTAAAATGACCATCAGTCGCCCAGGGTCTGGAGCTCCATGCAAGGCCTTGCTTCATGGGGTGAGGATGATCATGAGAAAGGTTGAGGGATCAGCCCTGAACTACACTGAAGGAGCTTGTTAATGATCTGAAGGCAGTTGGGACCACCACAGTCACCAAGAAGTTCACTGGTAACACACTACGCCGTCATGGATTGAAATCTTGCCGTGCCCACAAGGTCCCGCTGCTCAGGAAGGCACAGGTACAGGCCCGTCTGAAGTTTGCCAGTGCATATCGGGCCTGTACAGTGAGGGACTTCTATGTACAGTATAAGAGTTCCCACACCTCGAGTTTTCTTTGTAAATCTGGAATGGAATATTTGGCCAGTCCAGTCTCTGTGCTGCCGAAACTGATCCTTACTTAATAATTGGGTCTCCTGTAAAAACACTACTTTAGAGTTTAGACCTGTTAGGTGAGAGAATATTTTCTTTCTCTTTAATTTGTGGTTGAGACCTTTAACATTCCAGCTCACCAAGTTAACTGTTTGGTCATGGAGTCATTACTCCTGAACTTTTTTTTGTCATTATGTAGTCTTAATTTAAGATAAGACACTTTGAGCTTAATTTCCAATTTTCCCCGGAGTTATTGCCATTTCCGACTAGTCACACCAATGGTTGTCTTCTTCTCACCAAACGTCTTGCTGGTGGTCTTGTAGCCCATTCCAGTCTTGTCCTGGACGTCCTTTGACAGCTCTTTGGTGTTGCCCATGGTGGTGGAGTGGTTGGAATGGAAGAAATGGATTCTGTGGAGAGGTGTGCTTTGTACACATCACGAGTTGAGATCAGGAGTGTCTGTAATTGATCGATTGATTGATGTTAATCTGTGTACCACATGGGCACACAGCCAATCTTTGGGAGGCAGAATTCTGTCTGGGTTGTAGCGGATCAAATCCTTATTTCACTCAATGACATGCAAATCAGTTTATAACTTTGATGTAATGTGTATTTTGGTTGATATTCTGTCTCTCTCCATTAAAATGAAACTACCATAAAAATTAGAGACTGTTCATGTCTTTGTAAGTGAGCAAACTTACAAATTCAGCAGGGGATCATATTCTTGTTTCCCCCACTGTAGGTCCTCCTTATGTTGTCAAAGCAGCCTCAGTTCTGTGATTTTTGTTTTTTTCTTTTTGCCACACTGCCATAAAGCTGCGTCTGGTGAAACAATTGTTGTCTGAACAGTCTCTCCACAGCCTACTGTAGCTTGTCACTCTTTCAGCGTTCTCAGGGGTCTCTTGGTGGCCTCATTTTGCCTGGTCACTCATTTTTGTTATGGATGTCCTGCTGTAGCAGATTTCCAGCTCCACCGCACTCTTGTCCATTTCTTTGCGGTTGACTTACCTGGATTTTCATTGACTCGGTTATTTTCTCGTCTCCATCCCGACTTGTGCTTTTCAGCCCCCTTTCCGTGGAGTTGCTTGTTGTGTTCTGTTGTCTTTGTGGTGTAGATCAGCCCCACTATACTGACTCGCACAAGATGGACCTTCCAGATAAGGTGCATTTAGATGACAATCAGCTGAAATCCCTAGACAGGTGAGTGCCCCCCATTGAACTCATTCTGGGACTCCTAAAGCCAGTCAGCTGGCGGCCCCACTAATGATTCATGGGTGCTATATTAATGGGGGGTGAGTTCTTATTGTCATTGGTTGTTTTGTGTTTTCTATTTGTAACATTCATTTTGTGTGGTGGGTGCTGCAATGCGCTGTATCAGTGCACGCTACCAACATTGGGGTCCACGTTGACAATTTCTGTAGGTTTGTCAGTTGCATGTTCACGCTGTGAATCTCAATGGTCAGCAGTAATACTCAGTCAGACCCTGGCATTCAAGAGATGGCCCAAAGTGTGCCAAGTAAACATTCCTTTGACCTTTACACCAGCATCACCATTAACCTAGATTGTTGTGTGCATGGAGACTGCCATCTGTGTGCCTCAGCAGAAACTGAAATTCATCAGACCAGGCCATGGTGTTCCAGTCTTCAGCTGTCCAGTTTAGGTGAGCCTGTGCCACTTCTACTTGTGGCTGGCAGGAGAGGATCTTGACGTGGTCTTCTGCCATTGTAGGCCATCTGCCTCAAGCTTTGACGTGTTGTGCATTGCCAGATGCTTTTCTGCTCACCCCAGTCGCACAGAGTGGTCTTCTAAGTTTCCGTAGCCTTTCTGTCATCTCAGACCTGTCTGCCTACTCTCCTTTGACCCCTGTCATCGACAAGGCGCTTCTGTTCTCAGAGCTGCCGTTTACTGGATGCTTTTCATTTTTCCACTCCATTCCGGCTAAACTCTAAAGACTGTTGTGCGTCAAAATCCTAGGAGATGAGCACTTTCAGAAGTACTCGGACTGGCCTGCCTGGCTCCAGCAATCATTCCACGGTCCCATTCTGGTATTTGATGTGAATATTAAGTGAAGCTCCTGACCTGCTGGATTTGATGCATTGTCCTGCTGCTGTATGATTGGTTGATTAGATAATTGTATTGATACCTAAATGTTTGCTCAATGACTTTACTTTCGCAAGCAAACCAGCCAGTCATCTGCTGCGGTGCTTCATTTAGCGCTGATATCCGAGTTAGCCTTTGTTTTTAAGTGGTTTTCTATTGTGTATGTTTGTGCTGCCTGATTCCTGCTTGCTTTCCTCAAGCTATTGACAAAGCACTTGAATTTTCAGTTCCCATCAGACATTTTCAACCTTCCTAAGTGACGATGGAGTACTTTAAAATGTGCCTCAGTTGACACGACATGCGGTATGTGGATGGCTATTTCTGCTGATGTCTTTATAAGTGTTTCATAAAGTGACTTATTAAGGGTGTAATCGTTTAGGCACTGCTGGCTACTCTGACGTCTAACCTGAAACACCAAAGCTGTGCTTAGCAATGCAAATAGTCGAGCCGTGTGAAGTGCGGGCTGCTGATCTGACCTGTCAGGGAGTGCGGCTTTGACTCGAGCACTGAGGCTCATTCTGCATAACTTGAGCGCACGCCTTGTCTGGCCTCCTGTTTAGAGATCTCGATAAACTGATGGGTCTCATTGTGCTCAAGGGACTGGCTGTTTTGTTTTGCTTTGCTCTTTGATGACAACGTACAGTGGTGTGAAAAACTATTTGCCCCCTTCCTGATTTCTTATTCTTTTGCATGTTTGTCACACAAAATGTTTCTGATCATCAAACACATTTAACCATTAGTCAAATATAACACAAGTAAACACAAAATGCAGTTTGTAAATGGTGGTTTTTATTATTTAGGGAGAGAAAAAAATCCAAACCTACATGGCCCTGTGTGAAAAAGTAATTGCCCCCTGAACCTAATAACTGGTTGGGCCACCCTTAGCAGCAATAACTGCAATCAAGCGTTTGCGATAACTTGCAATGAGTTTGTTACAGCGCTCTGGAGGAATTTTGACCCACTCATCTTTGCAAAATTGTTGTAATTCAGCTTTATTTGAGGGTTTTCTAGCATGAACCGCCTTTTTAAGGTCATGCCATAGCATCTCAATTGGATTCAGGTCAGGACTTTGACTAGGCCACTCCAAAGTCTTCATTTTGTTTTTCTTCAGCCATTCAGAGGTGGATTTGCTGCTGTGTTTTGGGTCATTGTCCTGTTGCAGCACCCAAGATCGCTTCAGCTTGAGTTGACGAACAGATGGCCGGACATTCTCCTTCAGGATTTTTTGGTAGACAGTAGAATTCATGGTTCCATCTATCACAGCAAGCCTTCCAGGTCCTGAAGCAGCAAAACAACCCCAGACCATCACACTACCACCACCATATTTTACTGTTGGTATGATGTTCTTTTTCTGAAATGCTGTGTTCCTTTTACGCCAGATGTAACGGGACATTTGCCTTCCAAAAAGTTCAACTTTTGATTCATCAGTCCACAAGGTATTTTCCCAAAAGTCTTGGCAATCATTGAGATGTTTCTTAGCAAAATTGAGACGAGCCCTAATGTTCTTTTTGCTTAACAGTGGTTTGCGTCTTGGACATCTGCCATGCAGGCCGTTTTTGCCCAGTCTCTTTCTTATGGTGGAGTCGTGAACACTGACCTTAATTGAGGCAAGTGAGGCCTGCAGTTCTTTAGACGTTGTCCTGGGGTCTTTTGTGACCTCTCGGATGAGTCGTCTCTGCGCTCTTGGGGTAATTTTGGTCGGCCGGCCACTCCTGGGAAGGTTCACCACTGTTCCATGTTTTTGCCATTTGTGGATAATGGCTCTCACTGTGGTTCGCTGGAGTTCCAAAGCTTTAGAAATGGCTTTATAACCTTTACCAGACTGATAGATCTCAATTACTTCTGTTCTCATTTGTTCCTGAATTTCTTTGGATCTTGGCATGATGTCTAGCTTTTGAGGTGCTTTTGGTCTACTTCTCTGTGTCAGGCAGCTCCTATTTAAGTGATTTCTTGATTGTGGCAGTAATCAGGCCTGGGGGTGGCTACGGAAATTGAACTCAGGTGTGATACACCACAGTTAGGTTATTTTTTAACAAGGGGGCAATTACTTTTTCACACAGGGCCATGTAGGTTTGGATTTTTTTTCTCCCTAAATAATAAACACCATCATTTAAAAACTGCATTTTGTGTTTACTTGTGTTATATTTGACTAATGGTTAAATGTGTTTGATGATCAGAAACATTTTGTGTGACAAACATGCAAAAGAATAAGAAATCAGGAAGGGGGCAAATAGTTTTTCACACCACTGTATGTATAAATGGTGAGTAACATTTGAAACTCCCCATGCTCCCCAGTCTTTAGACTCACTTTTTCCACATAGAGTTTTTACTAAATATGTTTTCCTGCAATCGTCTTTATAACCGTACAGAACAATTGCTGCTGAAGAAATTACAAAGAGATGTTCTGTTTTAGCCCAGCTGGAATTTTTATGGAACCATTCAAGTGTGTGGCCTAATGATACGCATCACGTTATCACGCCAGCCACGCTTAATGCACAACACCTCGCTGGGACTGGGACTGCCATGTCAGAGGTGTTCTGAGACCCTGCTGCGTGTGTGTATTTATTTATTTACTTTTGTTACATTTATTATCTAATGCCTTGAGCATGGGAAAGGTGCTATATAGCTAAAATGTATTATTATTAATGAGCTTCTGTACTAATAAAAAATCCACATGGACAAAAAAAGTATCTTTCTGTCTATCTGTTATATAGTGCTTTTCATATCTATCTATCTATCTATCTATCTATCTATCTATCTATCTATCTATCTATCTATCTATCTATCTATCTATCTATCATATATGCCTTTCAGATCTATCTGTCTGTCTATCTATCTATCTATCTATAGTGTCTTTCATCAGTCCATCCATCTATCTTATATATATATATACCTTTCATATCTATCTATCTATCTTATTATATAGTGCCTTTCATCCATCCATCTATCTATCAATCATATAGTGCCTTTCCTATCTGTCTATCTATAGTGTCTTTCATCAATCCATCCATCTATTATATAGTACCTTTCATATCTGTCTGTCTTATTATATAGTGCCTTTCATCCATCCATCTATCTATCATATAGTGCCTTTCATATCTATCTATCTATCTATCTATCTATCTATCTATCTATCTATCTATCTATCTATCTATCTATCGCCTCTCATATCTATCTGTCTGTCTTATTATATAGTGCCTTTCATTTCTATCTACTTATATTATAGTATATTGTACCTTTCACATCTGTTTGTCTGTCTGCCAGGCTGTCTGTTTATCATATAGTGCCTTTCATCCTCTGTCTGTCTATCCCCCCTTCCACTTGTTCATCTACTCAGGCACATCAGATTGCGGTCGCTGACTGAAAATCGCAGCCCATGTCACCTTTACCAACCGAATGCTGATCATCCTGTGCAATTGTGCCCGCCCCTTTTCCTGACAGCCAATAGCGTGTGGCCGGATGGACCTGCCTATTTTACATAAGTTTAAGAGCTGCAGCGACCTGAGCATCAATTAATTCTTTCCCCTCAAGTCTTTCAAATATTCTCTTATGGTATTTAAAGTGCGAGGCATGATAGATAGATAGAGATACTTTATTGATCCCAAGGGAAAATTCACACAATGAGATGGGCGAGCGTCTCTTCTATTTGTGACTTTCAAAGCACGTGTGCTCTTTTTGCCTCGTTCCTACATTCTACACATTGTGCTTTCATTGGTTCATTTGTCTGTCAGCTCTCCTGCGTGTAAGAGCCCGCCCCTCAGACTAACGATGTTAACAGACCTGTTTGATTTCATCGTAGCCTGACGTTGGGTATGTCACATTGGGCTATCGCCTCTGACTGCCTCCAATTGGCTAGGATTATGTCACTGAAGGCTTGGAAAAGTCGTCTAATGTGACACAGGCTGCTCATTGAGACTTAAATTCTGGGCTGCAGGAGGCTGAAGCACTTCTAACCTGCATCTGTAAAGAACGACATGACTTCATTTTCATCCCTTGCTTGGCATTTTCAGCACTTCAGGAAACCTGCCGGTGTGTTTGACTTTCTCCAAGCTATCAGTAGCCAGCTTGTGAGGTGATGGGATTGGATTTTATTTTTGCAATTGTGGATCCGTCTTCACTGTCTGATTAGATATTGTTGCCTTCACGTTAGAAAAGGAGAAAGCAGTTAATCAGGAGCACAGTGGGAAATCGATCGCTGCACCTCAGTGTGTCTCTTAAGCTGGCAGTGTAAAAAACGCAAGCACAGTCAGAAAATAGGAGGCCAGATGAATGAGCAGAAAGATCATCTGGGGTACGCCAGGCCATTCATGAAGTCAGAAACCCAATTTACGCCGTGGCTTTCTAGTTTTGTTTATTTATTTTTGTATGATTTAAGTGTTGGAACTTGGACTTAACTCGCATATTTCATGAAAATGGGTCCTGTCATCTGCCGTGAGTAATGAACATCTGCCACCTTAAGTCGTCTTTACACCCAGGTAGCCTTTGCCTTGTGTCTGACAATAAAGAAGAAGAAGAAGCACAGGGAAGCCGGTCGATCCCCCTTAGGCCAGGCTGCTCATCCTTCAATCGTATTTGTTTGTGTTACCCACTGAAAGCGTTTCCGTATTTTGCCAATATTTTTTATAATTTTTCTCTTATCATTCTTTATTTTATAGACAATGATAACTAGATTCTGTTGTTATTTTATTTATTTATTTATTTTACTCGGATTCAGAGACAGTTTATGTCTAAAGAAGCAACGTCAATGTTTATTATATGTTTATCACAGACATCTTAAAGGTCCGTCACAAGGAAATTCGGTGCATCTGGTTATTTAATAGTTGCTGCATAGACGGGCAATTCTTGTTACCCTTCGGGATTACGCTTTTGAAAGTCCCCGCAGATACTGAAGTGTTGATCCTATAGGGAACATGAGGTCAGGGTCTGGCTGGAGGCCGGCTTGGGGTGGATTTGGGCATCCCCCCCACTTTTTACCCCTCAAAGCTCGATGATCACCCTTTCACAGGTTCATCCACAGCAGTGTTTCCAGGTCTGCGATTTTCTCGCCCTTTTGGGCTGTTTTTGATCGTCATCCATGGGATAAAATGGGTTTTTCGCCAGGTTGTAGTCTATTGAGCTACTTTTTAAAAAAAACTGATATTTTGGGCTATTTTTCAACCAAAATTAATTTTTATCTTATTTTTCATCCATCTGGCACCCCTTCCCCTTCTATTTGCACTTGTGTTACGTTCTTTACCATTCTCAATGTCCCATGTCATGTGATGGTACATACCCATTCTATCACTCAGAAAGGGGACCGCCATCCCCTCCACAAACTCGGGCTTTGCTATTTTATGTACCTAACCCTCTCGCTTTCACACCGCCCTTCACTTTCAGGTGTGTCAGGCATTGGGCTGTTTCATTTTTTCTTTGGGCAAAATTGTTTGCTGACAGCGCGTGATACCATTGTGTGCCCAAACTTTACACCAGCTGTTACAGACTGAAATCAAAGGTTTCTTCTTTTTGGGCACATACACCATCAGCATGGCACTGCCAGATCTAAACATTAGCGTGGCGAATTGCTTGCGTACTGAAGTGACTTTAGCTACGGGTGGAAGTCCCATTTTACTTTATGGTGCCAAGCAGAGTTGCGCTGTAGTGTAGAAGTCTATCAGCCGGTGAAAGCGCTGAGAAGAAACTGTCTGTGGCTATGGTTCTGCCTTTGTCCAGTCTGATAACGGTCACAGGACATCGTATCTTTGATTGCTGGTATAACAAACAGTTCTGAGCAGGTATCGGCCACAGTGCTGCTCTTGTGAAAAGAATGGAGATAAATGGCATCAACTCAGAGAGGGAGCGACAAGTTCATTATACTACGTGAACGTCACTGACAGAATAAAACTGAATAATAAACAAAAACAAGTGCTAACTTTTACAAGTAGTCAAAATTTACACCGGGTGTTACAGACTCGAATCAAATGTATGTTTTTATTATATCATCAAAATAATAATAATAATAATAATAATAATAATAGAAGCTCACTACTCAAAACGCAGACTGCCCGGTCTCGGTTATAAGGCAGCAGTTCTTACCTCTGCACCACTCAAGAATACGTGTAAACTCCGTTGACTTTTTAACTCATTGACAGCCACATGTAAATTTTTTACTTTGGTTATACTCTTGAATAAAAGCGCTCGTGTTTATTTGATATTTGGACTTAAGTCTTCACACATTATACACTTCTCGTCATTATTAGTATAATATGGAAAAAGTTTCTGCTTTAGGTATGTGTTCAGCATTTCTCACATTTATTTCCTGCACTTACCCATATCTTTGTAGACACGGAACACACGTGAAATGCATGTATTCCAAATAACGATATGCTGTGTTATTTACCCTCCACAACTCCAGGCACCTCACACGCAGATCAGGAGCCTTGGCTTGAGCTGGGAGAGCTGAGTTCCGTCAAGGCGAGGGGTGGGATTGCAGGCCGCCTTCTGCTTCTGCTGTTCGACGCATTTTCAACACAAAAGACGCTGATGAGGAGGTGTGAAGGGATTTAAGGTGGGCCAGGATTACAAGTTTTTTTCCTAGGCTTCAGGAATTCTAGCGTTAAGCAGTTATTGGGCAAACTTGGCAATCCTGGTATACAGAAACCTCGTTACAACGTTTCTATTGTGGGCCTGGCTGGGGTGAAAAGCCCCTTCTAGCAAATGTGTGACTGAACTCGGAGTTGACGGTAACTGCAAAGTAAGGGAGAAAGGAAAGTCAAAGAATGAGTGCCGCTGGCGTTTAAAGGTGAGCCAGTGGATTGTGGGCCGTGTCAAAGCGGAGGTGGGCACCCTTAGCCCAAAGAAAGCACTCGGAGTCTCAGGACAGGCAGCAGAATTGATGCACATCCAGACTCAGATCAGCAGTGGGGCCATCTTACTTTTATTACAGTCCTTATCAAGAACTTCTTACCTCACGTAGCTCATTTGTCCCCCTCATCTGACTCCCAGCATCCTATGGTGCTGGTCCTGCCTTTAATTAGCTCCACCAGTATTTCCCAGCCTAATGAGTGTGTTCTATCCATCACGGTCACTTGACAGGCCCTCTCCCCACCTTGTACCTGTCCAGTTCCTGCCACCATTATTTCCAGTCGTCGGCTCACGTTCACCACCTGGAGAGAAGGGGGTTTGGGGGGGGGTTCTGCCTGTCAGCCCCTCTCTACATACCTGACCTTGACTTATGAAATATTGGTGGTTTCTAGCTTACTAAGAAAAATAAAAAAATTCTCAAGGCACCAGCCTTTTTGTGAGTTAAAGGTGCTAAGATTTGCATTGGGTGTGACGAGGATGGATAGGATTAGAAATGAGGACATTAGAGGGTCAGCTCAAGTTGGACGGTTGGGAGACAAAGTCAGAGAGGGGCGAGATTGTGTTGGTTTGGACATGTCCAGAGGAGAGATGAGGGGTATATTGGGAGAAGGATGCTAAGGATAGAACTGCCAGGTATAAGGAAAAGAGGAAGGCATAAGAGAAGGTTTATGGATGTGCTGAGAGAGGACATGCAGGTGGTGGGTGTGACATAACAAGATGATGAGGACAGGAAGAGATGGAAGAAGATGATCTGCTGTGGCAACCCCTAACGGGAGCATCCAAAAGAAGATAATAACTTGCACTAAGATATAAGGCTTACTTTCATATAGGCTCATGATTCTCTTTGAATATATGCAAATCATCAACTTTAAGAATATTATGGAAAGTTGGCGAAAGTGGAGGAATTTAAATACTTGGGATCAACAGTTCAGAACAACGGGGAATGTGGAAGAGAAATGAAGAAGAGAGTGTAGGGAGGGTGGAGTAGGTGGAGAAAAATGTCAGGAGTGACTTGTGACAGACGGGTATCAGCAAGAGTGACAGGGAAGGCCTACAGGACGGTAGTGCGACCAGCTATGTTATATGGGTTGGAGACGGTGGCACAGGAGACAGAGCTGGAGGTGTCAGAGTTAAAGATGCTACGATTTGCATTGGGTGTGATGAAGATGGACAGGATTAGAAATTAGGACATTAGAGGGTCAGCTCAAGTTGGGAGACAAAGTCAGAGAGGCGATATTGCGTTGGTTTGGACATGTGCAGAGGAGGGATGAGGGGTATAATGAGAGAAGGGTGCTAAGGATAGAGCTGCCAGGTAAGAAGAGAAGAGGAAGACCAAAGAGAATGTCTATGGATGTGGTTGACATGAAGGTGGTGGGTGTGACAGAGCAAGATGGAGAGGACAGGAGGATATGGAACAAGATGATCCACCATGGTGATCACTAACGGAAGCAGCCCAAAGAAGAAGAAGATCAACTTGAAGAATATACTTTTCTGTAGTCGCAGGTTTAGGAAATTAAGCTTAGGTTTTGTTGTTTGACCGTCTAGTGTGCTAGTCCTGCATTCCTTTGCTGCTGTTACTCCTCCATTTTCGTTTAGTGCTTTGTTCTCTCACGTCAGTGTTCAGCATTTGAGTTCGAAGTCCACAGCCAGGAGCCCCAAAATGATTCGGTGCTTGTTAACAGAAATCACTCCCTCAAGAGAGAACTTGTAACTTACAGCCAGTGTGTAGCTTCTGTCTTGACATTTTATTAATTCACTATGAAAGTATTTGTTTCTTTGTTTCTTTATTTTATTCTCACTTACAGTAAAAGGTTTTTTGGAAGGCACAAAGAGGAAAAGAAAAGCTCAAGCAAGTCATTTTGCATATTTGTGGCTTATTTATGAATACGTTTGCTCGCCATGGATGTTGGACTTACTGGCAGTAAATAAAGACATTTATTGATTCCTGCAGAGAAACTCATGCTCCCTTGTGAGGATTTAAGCGCTAAATATTTACGCATTCCTTCATTTTCCGAGTCCTCTCCAGGGTCACAAAAGGCTAGCGCCATTTCTGGCAGCATGTCGCCCCAAAAGCAGACTTCACTCTTTTTCATTTCCCTGATGTTTTTTGTGCCCCTTATTCTGTTTAGGACTGTGTTTGTCGTGAGTTTGTTGAACCCTGGATGACTTGAAAGATCCTGAAAGGTTCTTCTTTTTCCCCCATTCATTGTATGTTGCATAGTCTTTAGTAGTGAAAGTAAATGACTAATGAATGAAATCTCACACCGGACGGAGACTGTCATGGTGTATGTAAATAGGGCTGCTAGGTCGAGCGTCACTATTCAAATATAAAATGACTTTATTTGTAAAAAGTCTTACTCAAAAGTTAAAGCTGGCATTCCACTGTAAAAGGATGATGGATTGTTTACCTCTCACTAATTCTGCCATTGAGTTGCAGTATTTTACAGGTTAGTTTTTGCACTTTACGCCCACTGTAGCCAGTAGGGGGCACCACAGAGCCCCAAACCCCTGACACAAACACACCCAACAAAGTTTAAGTAGAGTCTCTTTTATTAATCCCAATACCTTAAAGAACAGTCAAGCCCCAGCAAAGTACCACAATGACAGATAATTCATAAATTCTTTCTGCTCCTCCGATTAGCTTCATCCTCTGCCTCCCGATTCCCTGTGGCAGGTAAGATGTCATCTTATATCTCGGACCCCAGAGTACTTCTGGTGCCAGAGCATTGCCTGATGGAGGGTGAAACAGAGGTCCCTTGAAGTAGGGGTAGCCATTCCCCTGCAGCTCCTTCTGGTGGCACCCAAGAACCTCGAAAAGACTGTCCCACTGGACTGCAATTCCCTGCCTGCCCTGCGAGTATCCATGCATGTGCCGCAGACTAGGGAGACTGCCAACTATTACTTTTTTCTAGAGCTGCTATGTCCTCTTTGTAGCCAACACTGCACCCAGGACTCCAGATAAGGCCTCACCAGTGTGTTGTAAAGCTTCAGCAGAACCTCCTGTGACTTGTACTCCACACATCAAGGCGCTATATAACCTGACATTCTGTCAGCCTTCTTAACGGCTTCAGATTTACATAATCTTATCGGGTCAGAGGCAGTCAGTAATGTGACATGTCCAGTGACTCACTCCAACTTGTCCACGAAGGGTTTGATTTTTGTCTCCATGGCCATGAGAGCTGGCCACTAATGAATGCATATCTGGAACTGCATTGCATACAAAGACTTGTGGCAAAGAACAAGGAAAACGGGATTTGGGGGCATCTTTGGACCTCACAAATTATAAGAGAAGCTCGTCTGTCTGATGTCTCAGGTTTTATGTACTACGACAGAATGCAAAAAAGGAAAATCAAAGTGCAGAGATTGCTGCTGAAGTTGCTGTAGCTGTTAACCCTTTGTACAGTGCCGGCTCTGTCAGGCAGCACACTATTGGCTGTCAGACAGAGGGGTGAACTTAACTGTGCTGGACAGTTGGCACGCGATCGCGAAGTATGACGTAGGCAGCGATTTTGTTTAAATTTATTTACATTGAGATGGTCTGACGACTTTGGTTGGCAAATCTGAGATACACCATGACTAGAAGTGACATCAGCTTTAGTCTGTTAGGGTCGTGTGTGTTCATGATGTGAAGGCGATGATTGGCATGAAAGGTGACCCAGGGGTGGGATAAATGACCCCTGCAACCCCAGACTTGTGAGAATCTATTTAGGCTATCAGAGCAATTTGAGCGAGAGCAGGACATTCAGCCTGGGACCTGACGCTTCATTTTGTTCTCCCGGGTTCAGTATTTTTTAATTTGCTGAAGCTCACATAACCAGGATGTGACCGTGAATTCAAACGTTACGGTTTATATGAAAACTAATTGTGTTTTGAGGAATGTGTTTGACATTCTGTATAAAGACAAATAGAAATAGCCTCAGTAATACAAAAGAAGTGAACCATTCAGTGGTAAAAATAAAAAACAAAACTGCTGACCAGAGTCCAGGAAGCCCCCATTCTACCCAACCCCTCTGTGCATTAAAATTGTGTGGATTAAGAAGGAGAAGACGAAGCAACTGACCAGTCAACATGGCTCTGTCTCGTTGCTATGGCGCACCTCATTATCCAGCTTAGACTGTCAGTCCCCTTCAGGCCAAGAAAGAGATGATTACGCTGGAAGGAAAAGCTACAACAAAAAAAGAAAAGAAAATCTTGTGGTTCGATTTCTGTCCACTCTGGCCCTTCCGTGGAGCTCGGATTCTTTCGATGTTGTGAACGCTTTAAGAGACTCGGGGATGCTTAATTCTGAATACACAATTTTATTTGAGTCACAAAAGCAGGAATTGAATAACACGTTCAAAACATAATGATTTCTGCTTGACGGAGCGCAACGTTCGGCTCGAGCGGTCTGCATTGAGCGGCATGCAGGCCTTGGTGTTGAACTGGAAACACAGAAGGCCAGTTGATTGAGTGCCGTGCGGTTTAAGGTCACATTTTACAAAGGCCAGCCTGCCTTACGGAGACGGGAGAAATGACGCGATTGAGTGGCGAGTGGCGGTGGCAGCCCCTCTGGTGATGAGCTGCGCTAATAAAGGACGTTGACGAATGGCATCACTTCTGCATTGTCGACTCCAAGAACTGCATTTCCCAGCCTACAGTGCATCAATACCCAATTAGACAGATCGATAGACGGGTGGAACTTTATTTGTCATCGGGTGGAAATTTGCCTTTATTACAGAAACCTGTTAGATAGATAGATAGATAGATAGATAGAGAAATAAATACGCAGACACCAGAATGATTAAGAAGGAAGAACATTTAGGAAGAAAGAAAACTTCTAGCTTGGCAGTCCCAGTCCCTGTGAGGCGCTATACAGGCATATTGTTGGTATGAAGGACCCCAGTGGTGTCTGCTCAATAATTCATTGGATTAAAGTCCTCAGTGTTGATGTGTCAGAGAGAGGATGTGCAGCATTGAACATAACGCCACTCAAGTTTGCCTTCAGTCTCTTCTCCTCTTCGACCACCAGGAGGTCCAGAGTGTGTTCCATAACTGAGCCTGCCCTTTTAATTAGCTTGTTAATTTGGTGCTCCTAATTTCTGTAGCGAGAGTAGGGTGCAGGTTGAGGAGACCCTGGAGAGGTGGAGATATGAGAGGAGAGGAATGAAGGTCAGTAGGACCACCAAGACAGAATACATGTGTGTGAATGAGAGGGAGGTCAGTGGAATGGTGAGGATGAGGGGAGTAGAGTTGGCGAAGGTGGAGGAGTTTAAATACTTGGGATCAACAGTACAGAGTAATGGGGATTGTGGAAGAGAAGTGAAGAAGAGAGTGCAGGCAGAGTGGAGTGGGTGGAGAAGAGTGTCAGGAGTGATTGGTGACAGACAGGTATCAGCAAGAGTGACAGTGAAGGTCTACAGGAGGGTAGTGAGACCAGCTATGTTATATGGGCTGGAGACGGTGGCACAGGAAACAGAGCTGGAGGTGGCAGAGTTAAAGATGCTAAGATTTGCATTGGGTGTGACGAGGATGGACAGGATTAGAAATGAGGACATTAGAGGGTCAGCTCAGGTTGGACGGTTGAAAGACAAAGTCAGAGATTGTGTTGGTTTGGACATGTGCAGAGGAGAGATGAGGGTATAATGAGAGAAGGATGCTAAGGATAGAGCTGCTGGGTAAGAAGAGAAGCGGAAGGCCTAAAAGGAGGTTTATGGATGTGGTGAGAAAAGACATGCAGGTATAACTCCTCCGAGCTAGAAGACCAGTCCAACCTGTCATTGATTTGGACCCCCAAGATTCTGTAGCAGTGCACCACATAGTGACGGGACACAGAGGCTTTTTGACGTGGCGAAAGTCAATAAGCATTTCTTAGTTTTTGCCGAAGTTAAGTTGTAGACAATTCTCAAAGTCTCTAAACACACCCCCCCACAAACACTCGTCTCCTCTGCTTCATCCCCCTCACTAATACACTCCATAAGTGCGGAATCCTCTGAGACTTCCTGCAAGTGACCTGACCTCCTGTTCCGTTTATAATCTGAGGTGTACGCAGTGAAGAGTAAAGGAGACGGCCTGTCCGTTATGGTGCTCCAGTGTTCTTTTTCTTCTGCTGATTCTGCCACCATTACCATATTTATATGGGGTTGACATTCCTTGTGCTGCTCAGCGTGTTCCTCAGTCCAGGCTGCCCTGCAGCCCACTGGTATAACCATTATGTTATTTATATGAGTTGAAGTTTCTACTTTAGCCTCTTTTGTTGTTTGCTTTTGTAATTAAAAATCAGGACGTCAGTTCTGTACTGCAGCCACATATGACGATATACCCGTTTTAATGGTGCAGACACACGAATCGCTGCAGAAGTAGAATACAGAAAGTTAGCACTGGGTGTGCCAGGTGTGCACCAGCCTTGGGAGCCACCAAGTTGGCTTACACAAACGCAGTCACGTCATTGTTAAGTGTCCACATCCTAAGGAACTTTTACACAAGGAGATAAGCAGCCCTTAATGAATAAGTGGAAATAAAGAGGCAGATTGAGTGCAGCAGACTATTTTGAGCCACACCAGCGACGTCACAGGTGGGTGTGATGTTGATAGAAGCCTGCGGGTTAACTGAGGGCACATAATGACAAAGCCCTTCCGACCGGCTCTTTATATATCTTTATATAATTGTATTGATTGGCGGCAGTAATTAAGCTTAGTAAAGGACACCCTTGCTGCTGTGATTTGTTCTGCCACCCAGTATCAAAATAAATGGGTATGGAAAATGGATAAGTGGCCTGTAGTACATTGTGTAACCTGATATCAATCCACACGGCCATTTTCAGCGCTGCTTTTCTATGTTCTGAGGCAAGAGTACGGTCATGGCAGGACTGGCCATAAGGTTAGAAACCAGTCCTGGACAAGGAGAAGACACAATCACACACACAATGACATCAAACTGGACAAGTTTAGAACTGTAAAATATCATTTAGTGAAAAATTAAAAGTGACAGATTGGTTTTATTTTGATTATTTGCTAATAGATTCATGTCAGTCTCCTCACTCCTCCTCTTCATTGCAACCATCATGTGGCCCTTAGCGCCTCGGCTACTGGAGTGACCAGCTCTTCATTTTTCACACGGGCACAGGTTGCCGGGTTCACGCACCGCTTCTTTAAATCTGCCGCCTTGTGAGCTTGTGATGAAAATTCGAGTTAGTCTTGCTTGGACTCCTTGTCTAAAAACATTGAAACACAAGTTGACTTGAAAGGGGCAAGAAAAACAAAAGGGGAAAAAGCAAGGCACGAGTTCAGCCGCTTCGGCAAGTAAAATATGCGGCTGGCACTGTCCTTTAAAGCTTGCAGTGAAGTGTAAGTTTCAAACGGTACCGCAGAACCCATGCCATGTTCTTTGTTTTCATCCTGTTGTTGTCTGCCTTCTATAATTTTAGGTTCAGTGAGTAGCGGGGCCTCCCCGTCGCTGTGCATATCACATACAAGAAAACAGGTCATTGACACCCGTCGGAAGGGATTGATGTAAATTGGCAAATACGCAATGGCAGCTTGATTTAAAAGCAGAGGTGTGAGATTGTAGCCATCGAGGACACAGGTGCAGTACCCTGAGGGTCTTTCCTCAGCTGCTGGTGCTCTCTCTGTAGACATGGTCATTGTCATAGGCCTTGTCTCTCTTGATCTGCACATCACACACAGACATGCAGGGTACGTTAATTAATGGCTGCAAATCAGCCTGGTATGAGTGACTATGGGTGTGTCCTGTGATACACTGGCACCCTGATCTGCATGGTGGCACGCAGGGTGAGGTGTTAAGGCAACGAGGTGATCATCTAAGGCAGGGATTCTTAACTTTATTTGGCTGTGACTCAGTCTTGCCCTTTTTAGTGTCTTTGAGACGCACTCCTTGTGTTTGCCCAGTTGATCGCCCGTGTGTTAAGTGTCCCCCATTTAGAATCGTGTACGTGTAACAGAAACATGTAAATAGAAGAATTAGGGTTACAGTAAGAAAGGTCTGTCTGGTGTGCATGGCTGTACTGATGCACATTTAGTATGCATCCTTCGTGTGTCGTGTCTTGAGACAGTCGCCAACGCACAGCCCTGACATCTCAATCAGGACAGTAGAAGTGTATGTGTTTCTTTGCTGAAGTCACCAGGCATATTGCACAGCTTCAGTCGTACAGTGGCATTTGACACCCATAATTTTTATTTGTACATCCATTGTCAAGCCCTGCAATAATCTCAGGAAGACGGAGCCCATTGTGTTAGCCTTAGACACAAAGCAGGAGCTGATCCTGGATGGTGCGGCAGATCATTGCCTTTGATTTCCCATAATTCATAGCAGCTGCTTTATCAGCCATTTCTTTATTTCCTTAATAAAGTGGAGTATCGTTCAGTGTTGTCAGCACAACAATTACCTTACCTTCTCTTACTCCCAACAGTGTGCTGACTTGAAAGCCGCCGTCTCCATGTGTTAGAGCAACGACCGCAGGCACTTTTGCTGAATTAGTATAACTTGTCATCTCGATAAAATCGGACATGTCCAGAAGCATTAAGTGGTATTTGGGATTATGGAAAGTGCACGTCTGGTTGCATTGTAACGTGTGTGTTGAGATGTTTTTAGTCAACGGCGTATGCCAGCCTACTCGATTTGTGTTTCGCTTTAAGCTTTGTGGTTTTTAAAAACAGCTTTTATAAATGGTATTAATGTCTGAAATAATAATATTGGGTTTGGATTTGTAACAAAAGTAGACTGTTAAGGTTTGTGTCTGCAAAAATGTACTCGGAAGATCTGGGGGGTCTGCTTAACCAGATGTATTGTAACAGTGGTCTGAACTAAAAAAAAACACAAAATAAAAAACGGAGTCCATTATTAGACTTGGTATCCCTGAATAGGGTCTTGTGCGGGCCTGATGACCCTAAACCAGGTCCATGTAATAATAATAATAATTCTTTGCATTTATATAGCACTTTTCTCACTACTCAAAGCGCTTAGCAATTGCAGGTTAAGGGCCTTGCTCAAGGGCCCAACAGAGCAGAGTCCCTATTGGCATTTACGGGATTTGAATCGGCAACCTTCTGATTGCCAATGCAGATCCCTCACCTCAGAGCCACCACTCCGCCCAGTAAAAACCTTATGTGACCAATTCTGAGACTGTCATGTGACCCTCCTTTGGGGCAGGAGAAGGAATTTAGGAAATGTGACTTTAATCGATGGATGATGAAGCTGCTTTAGGAAAGACCTACTTTAGAACTGAGGTTCTGTGGACACCCTGTTAAAGTTTACAAAGTTGACAGGTCAGATTTCCTCCAGTCCTCCTCAGAAATACCACCCTAAGATTAGTCTGTCCAGGATGAAACTTTGAGAATTTTTCTCGTCAAATTATACTTTTTTAAAAAAAATTGTACAGCTTGCCATTTCTTTCGGGTCACTTTTGACCCACCATTAGCTTTATTGGATTTTACATTGCATTTTGGGTACTGTATAAACTCGTGTGTAAGTCGGGTCTTGAAACCCGAAAAATCGATCATAAAATCAGACCAATTTTTTTTTTTTAACCTCATCTTGCCTCCTGCAGTCTCGTTTCAGTTTCTCAGACTCATCGAATTTTGTTGCAGAAGCGCAGTTACCAATTTCTTTCACTACTTTAACGACATTTAATTTAAAACCAGCTTCATATTTTCTTCTGATCGAACGCTCCATCGTAGATAAGGGATGCTCTTACGATAAAGGTGTACGAGGGTGTGAGATACAAAACAGCGCAAACGTCACTTTGGAATAGTTCGGTATTACCGTGTGGTCACGTAGGCACAATACATAGAAAAACAAAAAGGTTGTGTGCTCTGTGGTTCCTCTCTCAGGTGGGCGTTAGCATATCGTAATCTTTTGGACCAATAGCGGAAGTTTTCCGCATTCGACTTATACTACTGACATTATAACATACTAGAAATTATACGTTAAAATCAAGCCCCGATTTATCCATGGGAGAACTTAAACACGAGTATATACGGTATGTTAATCGTTGTGTCAGCAAGCCGTTTCACATTGTCGTACTTTTGCGTAGATTTTTAAAAAAAAAAAAAAAAAGGAAAGGCATCTTGTGATTAGCTGAATTCCATTCCTTAACTGAGGTTGTAATTGAGAGGTCCCTCGAGTGGTCCCAGTGATCATCTGGCAGTGCACACCATGCCATACCTAAGAGCTGATGGTCAATTAGTGTTGGATTTACAATTAATCCCTTAATAGCATTATTTGGAGTACACCAGAGGTTTGTTCCAGAAAGCAGCATTACTGTCAAATCCTGTTAAAGTAAATTGGGGCTCATGGAAATCGAGCCAATTCTGTCCCAGGGAAGCTGGGTTCAGCTCACCCCGCAGATTAAGCCAGATCACGTGATCTGTGTGGCTAAATATTGCAGGTAAACTTACTGCTTTTTAGAACGGGCTCAAAATTTGCCTGGTCCCAAAAGAAGGATCTGATGTGAAATCCAGCACAACCAATGCCCAGAAACTAACCTTACAAACATCTTCCTGCCTCCTCCAATCTCGCACCAGTTTCTCAGACACATTGAATTTTGTTGCAGCAGCGCAGTTACCAATTTCTTTCGTTACTTCAGCAACGTTTAATTTAAAGCCAGTTTCGTATTTTCTTCTGATCAAACGCTTCATCGTAGATAAGGGATGCTCTTACGATAAAGGTGTACGAGGGTGTGAGATACAAAAATCGCAAAACGGTGCAAATGTTGCTTCGGAATAGTTCGGGTATTACTGTGTGGTCACGTAGGCACAATACATAGAAATAAAAAGGCTGTGTGCTCCGTGGACTCTCTCAGGTGGACGTTAGCATATCATCATCTCTTGGACCAATAGCGGGAGTTTTCCCACATGCGACTTATACGACCGACATTATAAAATACTAGAAATTTTACTGTAAAATCAAGTCCTGACTTATCCATGGGAGAACTTATCCACGAGTATATATGGTAGTTTGTTTGATCACAACCCATGAAAACCTCTGAAGCGTCCTATGTTCTCAAACTTTGGATCACAAGTACTACGGGTTAAGATAATGGATGGACTTCACAGGGGAGGTCCGCTGACTTAGTTTAAATAACTGAAGGCCACAAGTGAAAATGACTGGAAAAGTCATCTAATGTGACGCGGGTTTTTAGGTGCAAGTCACCGGTGATCACATAACACAATAAAACGATGTGACTTGGTGAAACTGTGCAAACCGCACATAGGCAGACACCAAGCTGGAATTTGAGCTCGAGACCCTGGAGCGGTGGGGTTGCTCATCATAGGGTTTATGGTAGGTGAACGTCTACTTAATCTCTTCATTTAATCTTTGCATTTTTTTCTAATTTTTGTGAACAATAAAAACTAAAACATAAAGTCAGACATGAAAAAAAGTCTTTTTTTTTTTTTTTACATTTTCAAGCTTAAACCTTTTTAAATCGGGAAAACAAACTTGACAACAGTCCCAAAGAAGAGCTGAGTCGTCAGCCAGGTGACTCAGAACAAAAACAGATTTCAGTAACCGAAATCAACACCCAAGGGTGCAGCGTCTGAAATTACGGGCAACTGCCTCGAAAACCCAGACTGGAAACAACTCTCTTTAATGGAAGGGTCAGGCTTGGGGGAGCTCTGCACTGGTTTTAAAAAAAATAAAATAAAAATGATGCCACCTTTCGGGGATGTCAGCTTTTTATACAGTTCTGGACTGGAAGGGGCGGGGCTTCTCTGTCTTAATAGCCCTGATTGGTTGTCTTCTTTGCACTGTAAGGGAAACAAAAGGAGACGAGACTGTTAGTGACAGCGCCCCCTCTCGTCCTGGTAAGGTATCGCCTCACTCAAATGAGCCTGGCAGGTGATCCTCAGCATAAACTAAAGCTTTATGTGGTCTTCAGCCTCCCATCAGACTTCCTTTCATGTTTTTATTTGTTGCTGTTCCCATTTTGTTATTTGTTTCTGTGTTGGTCAACCAAGGCACATAGTTACTTGAATTCCAGTCTGATTCCATCATTAATTGTGCCCGATGCCCTGAGATGTCGGCAGGCAGGAGTGCCAAGTAATCCGTGGCAATTCGTAGCACAGAGAAAGGAAGATTTAAGCTGGCCTGATATCCCTAATGGCTCTTTGAGATGATACAGAAGCCTTCTCTGCGATTGTGATGAGACGCAGGCTGATTGCTCTGACAGTGATTAATTAGTGCAGTAATTGCGTTTCACCACTGCCTGAACTGGACCACCATGGGCTGTCACTTCAGCACACTGCCCTCCAAGCTCTGCTCATTGTAGCTAATGGCTGCACATTTTAGCCGCCGCGTTTGGATTCTTGTACTTGCCAGATGAAGGCGCGTGACTGAAATAGGACTTGATAGCAACTTATTAATCTTATTAAAGTCTGCTCAAATACTTTCTTGATTCACAATTTCAATTAGTTAGGAGGTAATTCTTTTCCGTGGTCATTGTTCTGATTAATCTGTGATGTGTTTTGACAGGGGCCTAAATTCACTGGGAGTCTCAGATTTGTGAGGGTAACTCGTATGAAAACCTGGATACCCCCCATAAGTTACTGCAGCAGAAGTGTCATACAGTTTATCATTTCTCAATGTGATGTTCGATACGAGTCCTCCAGCACTTACAAAGGGCCGCAGTCGCTGCAAGTTTTTGTTCCAACCCAGTTTCTTAATGAGAAGTCAGTTATTACTCAAGTGACTTTTTGATGCTTCATATTGGTGGTCTCCCTTGTTAAGGTTCCCCACCCTTACATTGCTTATTTCAGTCTTAAATAGCTGCATTCACTGTTTTTAATGGCTCCTTATCTACTCTATTTATATATATATATATATATATATATATATATATATATATATATATATATATATATATATATATATATATATATATAAAATCCTAAGCCTAAAAGGGCAATGATTTTATGTCACGTTTTTTGTCATGCTTTAAATCTGGCTTATTTTAAAACCTAGATATATATGTGTAGTATCATTCTTTTCAGAATTTATCAAACTTTAATGTGATGTTGGTAGATTTTCAGATTCTTATTCCGTTTTTAAATTACAAACTAAAATATCAAGAACTCGCTATACAGGCTTTTAAATGTTTGAAGCGTCACACGAGATGGAGATCACACGGCGCGGCAGCAGCTGATCGAGAAAAGAGGAGGTAAAAAGCAAAACTGGATTTGTTTCCTATTGTATCACCATTTAAGGGGGGGTTTCAGAGGAGCAACCGTGTCTCCTTGGGGTGCGTTCAGCCCTCCTCTTCACAATGCGAGTGGCAGAGATGTGAAATGGCTGGCGCATGGTGTAGTCCGGGCAAGCGAAGCAAGCAGGGGGGATCCCCCTAATTAGCAATAAGATGCAAATGACAAAAGGAGCCAGCAGTTCTCCATCTAAGTTGTTCCCGTTTGCACCTGTGTGGATTCATCATACACAGATATGAACTCTTGACTCATATTTTTAGGAAGTCACTGTGCACTGGAGAGATTCCGGAGGACTGGAAAATGGCAAATATCATCCCATTATATAAGAAGGGTGACAGGGCAGATCCAAGCAACTATAGGCCAGTAAGCTTAAGATGCATCACAGGAAAATTAATGGAAGGAATAATTAAGGATAAGATTGAGCAGCACAGGGCAAGGACAGGAGTTATTAGGAACAGTCAGTGTGGGATCAGAAGAGGGAGGTCAATGAGGAGGCAACAAAAGGATACGATCAAAGTGGAGCAGATGATATTATTGATCTGGACTTTCAGAGTGTATTTGATAAGGTGCCACATGAGAGGGTGGGCATCAAATTAAAAGAAGTGGCAGTTCAAGGTGATGTGTAGAATTGGCTCAGACACAGGAAACAGAGGGTGATGGTGTGAAGGAACCTCATCAGAATTAGGTGGTGGTAAGAGTGGTGACCAGCAGGGGGCAGTGCTGGGGCCGCTGCTATTTTCAATAAATATAAATGATTTCGATAGGAATATAAGTAACAAGCTGGTGAAGTTTGCAGATGATACCAAGATAGGTGGATTAGCAGATAATTTGGAGTCCGTTATATCATCACAGAAGAATTTGGATAGCAGACAGGCTTGGACAGATTTGTGGACAATGAAATTTAATGTCAGTAAATGTAAAGAATTACACATAGGAAGTTAAAATGTGAGGTTTGAATACACAACGGGCGGTTGGAAAATCAAGAGTCCGCCTTATGAGAAGGATTTAGGAGTCGTAGTGGACTCATCACTATCAACTTCTAACAGAATGTCAGGTTATATAGCGCCTTGATGTGTGGAGTACAAGTCACAGGAGGTTCTGCTCAAGCTTTATAACACACTGGTGAGGCCTCATCTGGAGTCCTGGGTGCAGTTTGGGTCTCCAGGCTACAAAAAGGACATAGCAGCTCTAGAAAACACCCAGAGAAGATAGACCCGGCTGAGTCCAGGGCTACAGGGGATGAGTTATGAGGAAAGATTAAAAGAGCTGAGCCTTTACAGAGATGAAGAGGAGACCTGACTGAAGGTTGGCCACAATCCACCTGAGATGCTGCCGCTGTGATTGTGAGTGCCCAGAACAATACCAGAGGGAGCATGGTACCCCCTCACCATGTTGGGAAGAACCATGGTAGAATCTGCCTTGATCGAGGGACATCATTGGTTGACCAGAGTGTCATACAGAGCGTGTGAGATGTTCTTCATGGCCAGCAACTTGGCTAACATCATTCTTATTCCACTATGTCTAGGTGAGTGCCCGGAACAGTGCCAGCCTTTCCAATTAACTTAAGTCTGTTGGCATGTCCTGTTCTACTATGAACTACAAATGGGATAGTTCTGTGTATTAACATTCCCACACCTCTGGTTTTCTTTGTATAGCTAGAGTGAAAAATTTGGCCAGACCAAAGAAATAAGTGGATAGGATTGGCGAGCTTTATTGGGCTGAATGGCCTGTTCTCGTCTAGAGTGTTCTAGTGTTCTAATGTTCTGATAACTAAAAGCCTAGTTGTTTTGCCCACCATTGGCTTGAACTCAGTTTAATTCGGCCAGCTGTGACAGTGTCACTGGTAGCACTGAGGTGGGTGGTAGGTGTTGTCCGAGATTGGCTGCGACCCACTGCCATGGTGATTGTCGAAGTGTCCAGTTGAGTGCCCAGAACAATGCCAGAGGTCACATGCCCCCCCCCCCCCCCCCCCCCCCCCCCACTGGATATTCATGGCTTACGAATTATATAGCGAGTACCCATTAAGACACAGATTATTTTAAACAAAGTGGTTGGAAAGTGAATAACATAAACGAAGCCCACTGAAATCTGTCAGTTAATTCATTGGTGAAAGGCACTACACCCGATGCACAGTCAGTAATGGGGAAACCTACTGGTGAGAAATGTCAAAACATGTAAAGAGAGCCTGCGCTTCCATGTTCATTTCCTTTGCCCCGAGTACTTTCGCTGCACTTGCTTGTTTTGAGTGATAGTTGCCATATTGGGTGGTCCGTGCTGCTGTCTATGCTATTGAAGAATCGTATATATAAAAATAAAAACGGTTACCATGGTTTTCCTTATGCTTTCATTTCAGTACATTTTATAAATAGAGAAAAACGGTCTGGGGCCATTTGACAGACGGCCATTCTGTGCTTATGACACTAATGCGTTTGGTCCGCTCAAGCCTTTGTTCGGTGCATTTGTTGGGCGGTTGACATTCAGCAAATATCGTTAGCGTTTTGTAGTGGGGCGCTCTGTTATGTAAGCTGTTGTAATAGCATTAGTGTCCCAGATGCCATTCCTTCCCCTCTTTTACGTCTACTTGTTTTATTTTGGCCCCCCCTTCCTCTTCCTCTTTTCTTATTTTTTACTGGTGCCTTACGCAGCTGATCTATCCTCTTGATATTATTTTACTTTGTGATTATGATCGCTCACTCAGTGTTTTATCACACTGTGCGCACCAACAAAAATAAAGAAACAACACACACACACACACGCTGCCTGGACAAAAACAAAATTTATTCAAGATGAAAATTCAGTGCTGCCGTCTAGCCGAGGCTGAGCAGGTGAGGCGGGCCGAGATTAGAGTCTGCACCGCCGCACCACGATGAGGGAGACTTGAAGTCACACATCGTCTGTGTTATCGATGAGTCCAGTTGGGATTTGTTTGTTTTCTGATTTCCAAGCACCTCAAAGAAACGTGCAGCTGCTCAGTAGGGTGATGCCCACCTAATCCTAATTAAAACCGAACCACCGACGTGTGTGACAAGGGCCAGATGGGCACAGCATGCCCAGCACAAGCCATGGGCCAATTGTTGGAGATACCTGGAGGTTACTGGTCACTCAGTTTGTTGTGTGAATGCAGACGGTGGGTCTGTGCCTCCCTTGGACCTCCAAAATGTGAACTGGGGGGAGGGGGGGATTCATTATGTGTGTGTGTAATTTAAATTGTTTTTTTTGTTTTATGTGCTGAGTTGGGACAGTGACCAGGGTGTGTGTGGAGCTTGTGTGTTGTCCCCATATCTGCCCTCCTTCTGCTGCTGCATGATTATATCTTATTTTTGAACATATTCTATCATTTTTGAATAATATTGTTCTGATTTTTCAATTTTTAATTTAACTTCTTTGTCACGTGTACCTAGTTCAGTTCATTGTGTCTTCTCCAAATAGCAGAAGTAAATACAAAGCCAACCAAAAGACTTGCACACAAGCAAGCAGATGCAGAATTAAACCTCTGTCAACCGTATAATTAAACACTGAGGTCTGTGTGTGTGTCCAGGTCCTGCCTGCTCCACAATCTGATTGGTCAGTTTGGCATCGGTGGTGCGATCGAAAGAGGACATGCGAGTGTGAGACACACTGAGTGGGTCACCTTCAAAGACTGTGAGAGTAAAACCCAACAGGAGGTGAGAAATGTGCCTCAAAAATAATGACAGGCTCTGAGAAGCAGGCTTTATGGGAGCGCTGGTCAAGAGACATTCACACCCACCAGAATACCGAGGAGAGGCACGGACGGTACACGTAGGCACACAGAGGTTATCATACTGTCAACAGAAACGCAACTTTATACCAATGGCAATACGCCCGTATAGTGCCTCACTGGCACTGGGACTGGGACGGCCAAGTCTTTTTAGTTATGCTGGTGTGTGTTTGAGAGGAGCTGATGTTGTTTGTTAATAATATTTATCTACTAAAGTGTCTGTACAACGCTAAACTACCCCTTTGGGGCAAATTAAGGTCAGTTGGTCTGTCTGGCACTCTATCATATAGTGCCTGTTTCTATCTATGTATCTATCTGTTATATAGCGTCTTTCCTGTCTGACTGTCTAGCTAGCTGTTATATAGTGCCTTTCACTTCTTTCTATTCAGCTCTCATATGGCTCCTTTCATAATTATCTGTCTGTCCAATCAGTTGGTTGGTCTGTCTATCATATAGTGCCTTTTGTATTGATTTATCTATCTCCCCGTCTTAGCTATTATATAGTGCCTTTCCTATCTATCTATCTGTTTGTCTTATAGTTCCTTTCATATCTATTTATCTGCTTGTCTGTCTGTCACAAAATAAACTGAGTCTTCATCGGTGTAAAATGACAGAGTTACTAAGGAGCAGTCATGGCTGCACTCTCAAAGAAAGTGTGAAGTACTGCAAAGTGCAGATCTGAACAGGACAGCAGCGCTTGTGAAGGAGCTGCGACTACAGAGCTTGGGTTTAGTTTTGTGCTGTCGCCCACTTTATTGTTCAATTCACAATGTGGTTAACAATAAAGAAATACAAAGTGTGTTCTTTTAGTACTGATTTAGTGCCCGCTACAACAAAAAAGTTGAAGAAGGGACTGGCACTCATCTCAGAGATGCACTGTGGTTTTGTGACCCGTTTGGAGACGACAGTTACAGGTGGTTTCCGGATTCTGTAAGCTGACAGACTGAGGCACTGCGGCTGTGCATTTGAAGTGAACTTCTTATGTAAGAGGCCACCCTGGGTTTGTTTCTGCCCTGACCCTGGTGCTGCTGGGGTAGGCGTAACTCAAACCTCCGGACCCCCATCCACCCCCATTTGGACTCTGTTGTTGTACCGAAGTCACTGGAGAGTGTTCCGTTATTTATGGAAAAAAGCCAGGAGTCCGCAGTGCCAATTACCCTGCTGGCGCGTGCTCGAGCCGCCTTCTGATAACGATCGCCTCCGCTTTGAAACGAAAAATGTTTTCTGCTGCACAAAAGCAGCATCAGTTTATCTTCTTGTCATCAGTCAATAAGTACATGGCTGGCATTCAGGAGACGCTGCGCTTTTTTTGAATTGCTCTAAGTAATTTACGTGAATGGATTCTTTTTCTTTCTCTCTTTCTCTTTCCCTCTCAATTTGGGTTTTTTACATTCTTAACAAAACGATTCTTTAATGTTGATTGGCTGTAATCTCACTTGATACAGAAGGTAATGTGAAGCCCCGCCCCTGAGAAGCATTTGCCCCCCCGTTCAGCACTTAGGCCTTTGACATTTTACTGCGAGCCTCAAGTCTTTAGTTTTGTTTTCCCATTTTCCCATTTTGCTGATTCACTCTTTGCCACTCTTCTTTACACGACAGCGCCTATTGTTTCATGTTATTTGCTCAGTGATAATACTCGGCAGTCTCACCTTCTGTGGGATTTCAGTCAGGACTGTTGAAGTTTCTCCTTCTTCTTTTTAAGCCGTTCAAGTGCAGCTTTGGCTTTGTTTTTGGAGGGTGTTGTCGTAATAAAATGCGAATTGCTGCCCTTTTTGCAGATCTGAAACTGGAGCAGATCCTCTGTTTTAACAAACCTCTCCGTTCCTGATGATGAAACTCAACCACATGATGTAACGTTAAGCTGTCGCCACCATGTTATGAAGTGGGGAGGGGGTGTTAGAAGCGATGGGCTGTTCTCACGTTTCACCACACGCCACACTTAGCATTGTGGCCAACAAGTGGAAGATTTTGATCTGGCCAAGTCAATCCGCAGATCTTAACCCAACTGCACACCTCCTGAAGAGAAGACTGAGGGAAGAAACCCCTCAGGACCGACAGCAACCAAAAGATGCTGAAGGAAAACCTTGGAAAGGCACAACCAATGAAGAAGCAGGAAATTTGCTAGAGTCGATGGGTCGTAGGCTTAATGCAGTTGTTGTGAGCGAGCAGGGGATATGTGATTACTGTCAGGGGACAGGACCGAGGCCATGACGGATAGGAGAAAAGACGGATAACAGAACAGATGCTTTAAAAATTATATACAGTAGACTAGTTTAGAGAATAGTTGTGTCTCTATTATAAAACAAAAAAAAAATCTTTTTTCCTGGCAACAAGACGTGATCTTTTAAAGAGAGACACTTTCATGTCCCACAAGACGGACAAGTCACATCATACTTACAACCTTTGGAAGCAAGTCCCATGATACACATGCAGAGCAGGTTAGAGATAATGGAAGTAGGAAAATTTGAAAGTCTCCAAAAAATGAGAGTAAAGATTGCATTAGCGCAAAAAAACTGAAAATATTACATGGTGAAATAACGGAACAGCGAAAAGAGATCGCAGAGTGTTTGAGGCTGTCTGGGGGACAAGAGAGACAAGGCAGTGAGACAAAGGGACAGCTGCTGTACAGGCTTTTAAACGTTCAAAGCACTGCACGAAATGCAGACCACGCAGCAGCAAGCCAGCAGCTGATCGAGCAAAGAGGAGGTTAAATAAAACTGTCTTTGTTTCCCATTGTATCACCATTTAAGAGGGGGTTCGGAGGAGCGACCGTGTCTCCTTGGGGTGCGTCCAGCTCTCCTCTTCATAACGGTGCACAGTGCTGGCGGGAGGGAAAGGGGTTGGCGAGCGAAGCGAGTATTTACAAAGGGCACAAGGCAGGAGACAAACCCCGGGCAGGGCACCAGCCCACCGCATGGCGTACTCACCCACACACCAAGCACACACTAGGAACAATTTTTAGAATCGCCAATGCACCTAACCTGCATGTCTTTGGACTGTGGGCGGAAACCGGAGTACCCGGAGGAAACCCACTCAGACACGGGGAGAACATGCAAACTCCACACAGGGAGAACCTATAATATCCATCCATCCATTATCCAACCCGCTATATCCTAACTACAAGATCACGGGGGTCTGCTGGAGCCAATCCCAGCCAACACTGGGCGCAAGGCAGGAAACAAACCCCGGGCAGGGCGCCAGCCCACCGCAGGGACCTATAATATAGTATTAACAAAATTAATTAATTCAAATAATATTGTAACAATCAGCCTAATAAACAAGTACAACTCAGAGGTAAGAGTTTTGTACGTTTTACTTGGACTCTTTGTTCCATAACAAACGGTCCCCTCTCTCATCTGTGTTACAGAGCACAACTCCAAAACAATCAAAAGAAATCTTTCCCTCCCAATCAGCTTATCTCCTGCCACTCTTGTTGTGTCTTTCTCCTGCTTGTTGTCTCCTGACTCGCTGCTCCAAACTTCCACCGCACCTTCCTTTTCCTCCTGACTTCTCCTGTCACTCATCACCTAACAGACGTCTCCGCCCCTCCCCCAGTCCCATCACTTAGAGTTCATTCCACCCTTTCTGCTCCCACACAGCACATCACAAGCTGACAAAACATAATATAACAGAAGTTAAGAAGAAAATTACAATGCAGAAGAACGTTAACAGTATAATTGACACGTTTTTTCGATTTTGTCGGCATCACGCTGTATATCGGTCACTCTTGTTCTTTGTGCTCTGTAAATTGAAGCAACACTTGAAACACGTTTGCCACTTCGTACATGTTTAATGATTGCAATTTTTTTTTGTGATAATTCCGACACCACACCCATAGGTTTATTGGTCATTAAAATGTATAGTAGATGAATTACAATAGAAGTGAAAAGCTACAAAACGCTATTAAAGCTGAAGGTATGTAACTGGCACTGTGATTTCAGAATGTGGCATGATGTGTGGTGCTGGGAAAGAACACTATGCACTAGCGCTTCATACAGACAGGGATGTGCGGTCAGGGGAGGTCGTCATGAAATGTTAAAAAACTAATAATGATAACATCAAATAAACATGTCCACTGGTCTGTGCTATACATTTGTTTTCTGTGTGATTCCAATAATTTTGATCATTTTTATAGTCAAAATCGCTGATTTGGCACATTTCTTGTCCAAATACACGGGAGAAACATGAGGGGCAGCAGCGATGAGTCTCACCTCACCTCGGACTGCGCTCTCCCTCACATCACAGTTGGTGCATGCCCGTCGCTGTCTCTCTGTATGTCGCCAATATAAGGTTTGCAGACACGTCTATTATACACCCTAAACTTCCACAGTCTGGCTAATATCTCTAATGAATGTGTGTGACATTTTTAGTCTTACTGATCGGACATGAAAAGGCAGAAGGTGAGGCAGACAGTACCGTGCCGCCCTGAAGGGGGCGCATGTGAGTCCAACAGGTGCTTGTTGCTGCTGCTATTTTATGCAGAGGTGCCAATAAGTTAGCAACATCAGAAAGTCAAGTGCATGGCAGCGGTCCATTTATTTGTATTTTTTTGTTCCGTCTGACTTTTAAAACTAAAGGAAAATAAGGAAGACTTTTACAAGAAAGTGACAGAGATTTTCGTGGTGAAGGATAGGCGCATGGACTAGATCATAAACGGTCTTCAATTTTATAAAAAATGGAATCAGACTAAGAAAAAGCAATCCAATATTTAAAAATTAAATTTTGACCTTAAATAAAATATTCTTTAGTTTTTCTTGTTATCCTTTTGTTGAACGCTCTGTATTAAAATTGATTAAAGCATCAGAATGAAAAGCTTTTAAAAACAACTAAATATTTCAATTACGGTCAAAATTGAATGCTTTTTTGGTACACCACTCAATACTTTAATTTGTATTGAATGAGTATGAATTATGGAATTGCAACGCCGAATTGAGAACACATGGAGGGTGAGGAGCAAATGCGCTCTCTCCGCTCTCTCTCTCCACTATAAATGTCACGTTCTTTCTTAGCTGAATATGCGCCTTACGTGTGTGTGTGTAAAGAATGCTGATGAGATATGAAACATAACCAGTAGGCGATGTGCATGCTGGCTGTCAAGTGATTAGTGAATAAGCGACTCTCTGGGGTTCATATATTTGTAAATCTGAGTCTGAAGGAGTCCATGCCTCACCCCCACCACACGTCACTGCGTACAGAGCTCGCAGCTTACCACACTGCAGTAGTAGTACAGTAATAGGCAGGCGCTGGCATGCACAATATTTATTTATTAATTGGGCCTGACGGTTAATCGAGTGACAGATCATCAAGGTGTTAGAAAGTATTTCTGACTTGAATTTAGTTGAAAACCTTCTGTTCCAATACTTTCGATCGCTTGAAAAGACTGGGCGGTTTAATCCAGAATGTGCTCCGTTCTCTGTTGTTTCACATATCGAGATGGAAATAGCAGGAAAGAAAATTTGAAACTCGAATCTCTCTTCTCTAATATTCATCTTTTGATCTCACACACTACAGAAGCCGAGAGAGGACGTGCAATATCATTATTTTTTTTAATTGTTTCCTCGAGATAACAGACTAATTTTATCGAGATCTTGATAAAACAAAAGGTCTTGTTTTCTCGAAATTATGAAATAATTGTATCTAACGTTGCGGTGGGCTGGCGCCCTGCCCGGGGTTTGTTTCCTGCCTTGCGCCCTCTGTTGGCTGGGATTGGCTCCAGCAGACCCCCCGTGACCCTGTAGTTGGGATATAGCAGGATGGATAATGGATGGATGAATGTATCTAACGTTTAATGTTTAGCTAATTGAAGCCACGTCCTGTTTTGAAAGGGCAGAAGAGCAGACCTCTTTCGATCAGCACGTCACATTTTTGTTCAATCAAGGGCTGACGCAGGCTGAAATATGTTTATGCCTTAGTTTAGAAAATAACGACGTTAGTGTCCATCATTTAAGAAGACGGTTAGCAAGGCTTCAGCTATATAGGCGTCGCGATCTAAGCGAACCTGATGCCAGGAGCAAAGGTTAAGTTTTGTTTTCTCGAGATTGCGATAAAATTATTCCGTAATCTTGAGAAAACAAACTTTGTTTTCTCAAGATCTCAATAAAATGAGTCTGTTATCTCGAGGAGACAATTTATAAAAAAATAACGATATTGCACGTCCTCTCTCGGCTTCCGTACACACACAAATGTCTTCAGAAAGCAAATTCATTGGCCTTGCTATTCCAGTCCTTTTGGAGCGCACTGTATCATACTGTGATGCAGTAGTTAAGGTGTCAGAAAGGTGCCATAGCAGACGGAGGCTCTTCTGTAACTTACAGAGCCCAGTAGCTGTGGTGGTCGCCGTGTGCACATTACAACGTGCAGGGAGATCATTAAGCTTCAGTTCCCTTGTGTTTCTGAGCTCTTGAACGATTAACAGTAATCTTAACTTTTTATTTTCTCTCATCGTCGTATTTTCTGTTCAGTTTTTTTTTTTTTTTGCTCTCTCCCTGCCACCCTGGCAGATTGAAGTGCAAATACCGAAGGAATTGAGGGGCGGGGTTTTTAGAAGGAAGTCCTGTGGGCGGAGCCTTTAGAGCGCAGGGTTTCGCCGCTCTCGACCACACACTTTTTAACGGGTTGTCCCCAGACGTGTGTTGTCCTTTGAGATTCCTTCGCTTCAATATGTTCTTTTTAATTTTGGCAAAGTTTTTTTGTGAGGCAAAAGTAAAATCTCCTCGCGTCCTGTGGCCGTGGTATCTCGCGGGGTCATACGCTCTCCTAATAATGGATTAGATCAGAGTGTCGGTAAAGCGGTGGGCTGTCAGGGCGCGTCACTGAACGCTCTCTTGAGTGACACCGATTTCCTTGTAGCGTCTTTGCACCTCCTGCAGCTGGGCGCAGTTACACCGAGTGCGGTCTCCAGGGTGGATTGACTCCGGCTTGTTAAAGCACTGCAGAGCCACCTTCACTGGCATTGCTGGAGGGGCCCGTGGCTCGCCGCCTGTCTCCTTGCATTAGGAGTAATGGGCTTGTGTTGTCGGCTGAATGAGCACAGCCTTGGACACAGCGCTCGAAGTGAAAACGGCAAAGGCGGGAGTGCATCATCGGGAGAACGCGGGTGGAAATCGCTGAGCAGAACACATTGAAGGGAAACGCTAGATGAATTTTGATGTGATCCACTCTGAAGAGGGCCTTAAATATCTGCTGCAGTCTTTACCAGGTGAAGCATCATGGTGATTTCATACGGCGCTCTGTGTGTCAGTATAAAGGCACGAAGCGTTTCTCCCACATCATGAAGATACACTTGTTCAGTTAATTGGTGACTTTATGAGAGCAGCTGAGCCTTGGGCCCAGTGTGGCATTGGCTCCTGCAACAGCATCAACATACACAAACCAGCCACTTTATTAGGTACATCTTGTTAGTACCAGGTCGGACCCCCTGTTGGCTTCAGAACTGCCGTAATTCTTCATGGCATACATTCAACAAGGTGCTGGAAACATTCCTTAGGGATTTTGGTCCACATTGACGTCCTAGCATCACACCGTTGCTGCAGATTTGATCCATGATGCGAATCTCACGTCCCACCACATCCCAAAAGGGATGTCTAAGGGATTGAGATCTGCTGACAGTGGTGGCCAGTCATGTGCAAGAAACCAGTTTGAGATGATTTGAGCTTGGTGACAGTGGCGCGTTATCCTGCCGGAAGGAGCCATCAGAAGATGGGGACACTGCGGTCATAAAGGGATGGGCTGTGACAGTGCGGGTCCTGCTCCATGCTCCTCCTTCCAGTTTTGGGAGCGTCTTGAACCCGCCATCATTGATAACGTAACCAGATTATCTGGCAGGTGGGGACAAAACACACTCCAAGCAACGGGATGGTGCAAAGTGCAACACGGCTTTTATTAACAAAAAAAAAAAAATCAAAACAGTTTGTGTCCAAAAGTGCAGTTCTCAAAGTTCATAAATAATCCATAAAAACAGTGAAAAATCCAAATGTATACAACCACACTACATTCAAAGTCACTTCAGTCACCTTTCTTCTCCATTCTGATGCTCAGTTTGAACTTCAGCAGGTCATCTTGATGCTGTCTGACAGGCCGAAATGCATTGAGTTGCTGCCATGTGATTGGCTGATTAGATATTTGTGTTATCCCATAAACCGCTGAAACCAGCTATCGTCGGTTCCCAGTGGAACTTGCCAGCACATCGGAGCTGATCAGTCCGTGCCGTACATTCGTTGAGCAGCCAGCTTGTGACCACTGGCGCCCCCTAGCGAATCAGCATGACTATCCCTGGGATTGAGCCGCTGCACTAGACTGGCCTGCTGGCATCAGCGTTTACCTCTGTGTGCTTATGTGGAGCCAGTTCAAGCGCAGTTGGCTCGGTGATTTACTGAATTTCATCAATGGCGTCACTTGTACCTTGTACATATCATAATAGATTGTTGCAGTAGTTTTTGTGTATAGTTTTTACACTTCACTGGCAGTGTGTAAAATGTTATCAGTGTTGCAGTAATTGTGATACTCTTTGCATGAAGAAAAATGTGTTCCATTAAAATTTCACTTTTTCTTGGTGAATTGTAAAAAAAAGTATTTGGCGTCAGGGGGCGCATTAACCCCCCAAGTACGTGGCGGTTTAAGGGTTAACAAGCAGTTGAACCCGCCCATAAGAGGAAGTCATTATACTGCCACAGTTGTCAAGGCTTCCTCAGGACACGGGAGCAAACAAAAAAAGAATAAAAGTGTGCTAACCAAACAACAGCAACATTTATTTATATAGCACATTTTCATACAAAAAAGTAGCTCAAAGTGCTTCACATAATGAAGAAAAGAAAAATAAGGCAAAATAAGAAATTAAAATAAGACAACATTAGTTAACATAGAATAAGAGTAAGGTCCGATGGCCAGGGAGGACAGAGTTACAAAAAAAACTCCACAGACGGCTGGAGAAAAAAATAAAATCTGCAGGGGTTCCAGGCCACGAGACCACCCAGTCCCCTCTGGGCATTCTACCTAACATAAATGAAATAGTCCTCTTTGTGTTTAAGGTTCTCACGGAAGGACTTGATGGTGATGGTCATGCAGACTTTTGGCTTTTAATCCATCAGTGTTGGAACATCATGGTGCTTTGCGCCACCACCACAAAGAAACCAGAAAAAGAAACAGAAGAGAGAGTAGGGGTTAGTACGGATTTTAGATCCACCATGAATAGTTATTATAATGAATTGGATGTACAGAGTATCAGGATTAAATTAAAGTGAAGTTATGAGAAGGCCATGTTAAAGTTTTCAGTAGTTATTTGAAGTGCTTCACTGTATCAGCCTGGCGAATTCCTACTGGCAGGCTATTCCAGATTTTAGGTGCATAACAGCAGAAGGGCGCCCGCCCGCCTCACCACTTCTTTTAAGTTTTGCTCTTGGAATTCTAAGGAGACACTCATTTGAGGATCTAAGGTTACGATTTGGTAAGGTGTCAGACATTCCGATATATAAGATGGAGCGAGATGATTTAAGGCTTTGTAAACCATAAGCAGAATTTTAAAGTCAATCCTAAATGACACAGGTAACCAGTGTAGTGACATCTAAACTGGAGAGATGTGCTTGGATTTTCTTTTCCTAGTTAGGATGCTACCAGCTGCATTCTGCACTAGTTGCAAACGATTTATGTCTTTTTTGGGTATTCCTGAGAGGAGTGCGTTATAGTAATCTAGTCGACTGAAAACAAACGCGTGAACTAATTTCTCAGCATCTTTCAATGATATAAGAGGTCTAACTTTTGCTATGTTTCTTAAGTGAAAAAAATGCTGTCCTAGTGATCTGATTAATATGCGATTTAAAATTCAGATTACAGTCAACAGTTACCCCTAAGCTTTTTACCTCCATCTTGACTTTTAATCCTAATGCATCCAGTTTGTTTCTAATAGCCTCATTGTATCCATTATTGCCAATCACTAAAATTTCAGTTTTATCTTTATTTAGCTTTAGAAAGTTACTATTCATCCATTCAGAAATACAAGTAAGACATTGCGTTAGTGAATCAAGAGAATCGGGCTCATCAGGCACTATTGATAAATACAGCTGTGTGTCATCGGCATAGCTGTGGTAGCTCACGTTGTGCCCTGAGATAATCTGACCTAATGGAAGCATGTAGATTGAGAAGAGCAGCGGACCCAGGATAGAGCCTTGTGGAACACCATATAGGATATCAGGGGTCTTTGAGTTATAATTACCACAACTAACAAAGAATTTTCTCCCTGCCAGGTAAGATTCAAACCAATTTAAGACCCTGCCAGAGAGGCCCACCCATTGACTAAGGCGATTTCTAAGAATATTATGATCAATGGTGTCAAATGCGGCACTCAGATCTAGGCGGATGAGAACAGATAAATGGCTTCTGTCTGCATTTACCCGCAAGTCATTTACTACTTTAACGAGTGCAGTTTCTGTTCTGTGATTTGTTCTAAAACCTGACTGAAATTTATCACGAATAGCAGGTTTATTGAGGTGGTCATTTAACTGCATAATAATAACTGCCTTCTCTAGAATTTTACTTAAGAAAGGCAGGTTAGAGATGGGTCTAAAATTTTCAAGAGCAAAGGGGTCGAGATTATTTTTCTTAAGTAGGGGTTTAACTACAGCAATCTTAAGACAGTCTGGGAAGACCCCCGTATCTAATGACGAATTTACTATGTCAAGAATGTTATCAATTAGCACGCCCGATACTTCTTTGAAAAAACTTGTTGGTATTGGGTCAAGGGCACAGGTGGAGGGTTTCATTTGAGAAATTATTTTATGTAAGTCAGGTAAATCTATCCTGGTGAAAGAATTTAATTTGTTTGTAACGGAGTACTGGGGCTTAGGAGGATCCTTAGTGTTGGGGAGATATACTATGTTATTTCTAATATCATTCATTTTTTGATTGAAAAATACAGCAATAGCCTCACAGGTTTTACTGGAAGTACTTAGGAGGCATTCCTTTGAGTTACCTGGGTTTAGCCCAGAATGCTACTCTACACGTGTGAAAATACAACAAAACACAACGCGCCCCACCATTGACTTGCCACGCTAGCAGGAGCAGGCGACAGTTTGGGTAAGAATGATGGCGGGTCCTTTACACGTGCGGACTTAGCATTTCAGACCATGGCGCTCCAAATGTCTGCATCTCGTGTCCACTGAACATGAAATGGAGGCCTGCGGAAGATAAATAGGGGTGTGACTCTGTGTATTGGTTCTCTTGAATATTCATCTGCCTTTATTTGTAACGTATCCCCTCCAGTGTTACTGTTGTTTGCCTCTCTAATTAACAGGCCATTTTCCAGCTAATTGCAGCTCAGAAAGGTGATGTTAATGGCTTTTCTATCCTTCACTTCACTTAGCTTAGCTTACTACACAAATAACGTAGCCTGGAGCCGACATTAAGGATGAGGCGTTAAACTGTGCAAATCCCTCTCTTGGTGGGGCGGGGGGGGGGACGGGGACGGGGCTGTCTGTTAAAAGTGCATTTAGGAAGCTTAAAGAAGGTGGCTGCTCATCCTCAGCAGTCCTCATAAACAATCTTAAGAGTTTAGTGTCAGAAGTGCGTACGCCTGGAAACAACAAATTGGCACAAGTCAATGACTCTGTGTAAAGACACCACGATGGCATAATTTCTGACAAGTTTGCATTTGATTTAAATATGGAAATGGAGTTTGAGCCAAACTGACAATACACTGTGGTTCTTACAGTTGTGGACAAATCTCTTGGCACCCCTGCACCTCTCCCAGAATGCTGTTGCCATTCCAAATGCTTTGCTCTTTTGTTTGCACTGGAACAACACGCACACACACACAAAAAAGTCTAATCTGATGTCATTCCAAACCGAACTCCAGAAGTGGACTGGGCACAGGTATTGGCACCTTTTCAAAATCGTAAGAAATATTTGGATTTCACTCACATGATGTTCCCTTAATTTGTATTTAAAATCCCCTGTGGCAGGTAACTGGTGCTGGCAATATGGAAATCCCTCTTGCAACCAGTTTAAATGACCAAATCTTTGTGTCTGTGTGTACCACACTGAGAGCATGGAGTAAAGAACGAAGAAAGAATTTGTCCAAGGGTTTGAGAACCAACATGGTGGAAAAGCACAGAACTTCTCCAGGCTATAAGTCCATCTTCTGAGATCTTAATGTTCCTATTGTCCTCTATGCACAGTGTCATTAATACCGAGTGACAGGGATTGAAGAAGAGAGTGCATGCAGAGTGGAGTGGGTGGAGAAGAGTGTCAGGAGTGATTTGTGACAGACGGGTATCAGCAAGAGTGAAAGGGAAGGTCTACAGGACGGTAGTGAGACCAGCCATGTTATATGGGCTGGAGACGGTGGCATAGGAGACAGAGCTGGAGGTGGCAGAGTTAAAGATGTTAAGATTTAAATTGAGTGTGACGAAGATGGACAGGATTAGAAATGAGGACATTAGAGGGTCAGCTCAGGTTGGGAGACAAAGTCAGAGAGGCAGGATAGCGTTGGTTTGGACATGTGCAGAGGAGAGATGAGGGGTATAATGAGAGAAGGGTGCTAAGGATAGAGCTGCCAGGCAAGAGGAGAAGAGGAAGGCCTGAGAGAAGGTTTATGGATGGAGTGAGAGAGGACATGCAGGTGATGGGTGTGACAGAAGAGGATGATGAGGACAGAAAGATCTGGAAGAAGATGATCTGCTGTGGCAGCCCCTAACAGGAGCAGCCAACAGAAGAAGAAATCATCTATGCACATCACAGCTTCATTAAGAAGTACAGTAGCGTGGAAGGAAGAGAAAAATTGAGCAAAGGGTGGATAAAGAACCCAAATCAACTTCCAAACAAATTCAAGCTGACCTGTAGACACGGGGTATAACGGTGTCACCTCACACTACGAGTCTGTCACCGTCTCAATGAAACAGAGACCCAGGTGGACCCCCTGCTGACACACAGACATAAAAAAAGCCAGACTGGAGTTTGCCAAAATGTACCTAAGGAAACCAGCGTCCTTCTGGGAGAACGTCCAGTGGACAAATGAGACCAAATTAGAAGTTTTATTTTTTTTTTTTTTTGCTAAAGCACATCCTTGTACCGCTTACACAACACAAACTGAGGCCTTCAGAGTAAAGAACACGGCCCCTCCGGTCAAACATGGTGGGGGTTTAGAGGTATGTTAGGGTTGTTTTACTGCTCCTGGCAATGGGTGGCTTGTCAGTGTGCTTGGCATCATGAAATCTGAAGACTGTGAAGTTTAGGGAGCTAATAATTGTGTCCAGTCCATTTCTGGTGGTCTGTGTGGAATGACATCAGAGTGGACTGTTTGTTTTCTCTCTTTTTTTGTTTTGTTCCAATGCAAACAATAGAAATAAAAATGTGAAGAGCAAAGGATTTGGAATGGTGGCAGTTTTGTGGGAGAAATTCCCAGGGTGTGAATGTATTCTTCGCACGGCTATTGTGATGCTCCGGGTCATCTTCACGCTCTCTTGTCACTTCTGGGAACTTCTTCAGGCCGTAGCTGTCAATAGTCGCAGACCGAGACGAGCCAGGCAAATGAGGACACACATATTGCAAGGGGTTGGAGCAAAATGGTGTCAAGTACTTTATTTTAAAATCAAACCTAAAAGAAACAGTGCAGATAGTGCAGTGAATCACATCTCTTCAACAAATGAATAATCCATAAAAACCATTGTGGAGATTAAAAAATCCCATAAATAAATTCATAAAAAGGAGGTTAAAATCCCTGAGACAGTAAAAACCGTTCCATCTAAAATTGACGTCTCCCCCGCTTACCCCGACTGGGTTCTTGCAGCCAGAGGAGACGTCCTCCCGACAGGTACAGTTAACCGTCTATTCCTGGCTTGGGTTTCCATTGCCAGGCCCTCGACAACCATGAGCCACTGTGCCGAGCCGCACACGTCTCCCGCCACCATTCCCTCGCATATCGGGCCGCTCCTACTCCCTGGAAATCGCCCCTTCTTCAGCCCCGATGCTCGCACCCGACCTCCTGCCTCCGCTCTGTTCCATGTTGGCTCTCTCACTCCCATCTCTCTTTCTCTTTCATCTCCTTTTAACCTCCGTTCTCTCTTTCCAATCCTTTTTTTCTTTCTTTCCTCCTTACATTACCGTGATTGGACGCAAGGTGTGACGCTCTGCCCACTCCGAGGTATGAATTAGGCACCTGATTGTGAATGTGTGATCAACCAGGCACCATAGTTAACCCCAGCGTGGCGCCATCATGCGCACCCCTACGCCCATTCCAAGCCTGCATGCTCTCAGGTTCACGCCTTTTTATTTAAATCTTCCACAACGCCACGGACCACTTATCTCACACCTTCCCCCACAAGAGCTCCATACTCCTCCCATCCCACTGCAACTGGTGGCCCTGCACCGCACCAAGAACCCCATAAAATGAAACCCAAGCTCCCTTTGTAAAAACAGGACATTAAAAGAATAAGAACTTGAAACGACAATAAAAAAATCTGTAATAAATAGTTCATATTGTAACACTAGATGGCGCTATATCAGCGCTTAACCCAACACAGACACTGACAACATGTTTTAAAAGCACCAAGAAGTGTTTAATTTCTTTTCTTTAAATAAATAGTGCACCTCCAGCAGAGTAAACCAATAAACACAATAATATTTACTGTAAATCTCCAAATCTCTTCTCTACACCTCCCAGCAAGCTCTGTTCTCTACCTCCCAACTCCGGCTGGCTCACTTGCTGGGTCTCCACTAGTCCTTTAAATATTCCTTGACCCGGAAGTGCTTCTACTCTTCTGTCCGTGTGACTTGCCAGCACTTCTGGGTCAGGATTTAAAGAATTAAAATTCTTTAATCAGTCCGGAATGTACTTCGGGGCTCCCGTCCACGTGACTCCTCCGGTCCTCTCACAGCTCCTCCTGGCGGCACCTACGGTACCCATCAGGGCTGAGCAACCGAACTCCAAGTCCCAAGATGCCCTGTGGGAATCCGGGGCACCATTACACTCCAGGGGAGCTGCCATCTGGCATTTTGGGAGAGGCCGTGTCCTTGAAAATCTGCCTTCCCTTATCCTTTCATCGCAGGGGTGTCCCAGCTGGGACTGAGCTGTCGGCCTTCTCTTACAATATCTTGAAACATAATCCTCAGGCTCGGGTGGGTGGGTTCTTAAAACAGTCTGGCACCAAACCCACTTGCTGATTCTTCTGCAGCTCTTTGTTCCTCACCGTCACAGCTCATCCCACCGCTGCCACCATTTGTGACGGTCGGCTCTGTGCTCCCTTCTTGCTTCTGGGAGCCTCTTAAGTAAAAGCACTGATATCATCATAGCCTACAGACGTGTATCCCGTCTTATAATGGCTTGCAAGCGTGCACTTAATTCTAAGGTTTAATAATATTTGCATATTCAGAATGTCAGATTAATTAGTTGGGGTGCTTGTTCCTAAGAGAATATACATCTTCGTACCCTGCAGACACAGCCTACGCACCGTTCTTGTCGTTTCTAGTGAAGGCACGTCGTATAGAAAGCAGCGAGAGTCTGTCACTGCGTCACGGTGATGAGAACTACACTGGAAAACCCACACTTTAAATCTGCCTACACAAAAATGAGGAAAAGAGACCTGTAGCGATTAAGAATGTGGTTTGTTGTCACAGCTCCAAACCTAAAAAAGATTCCACAGCCGATGAGTCATCCGACTCAACTGGGCGACTGCCACCAAACAAAAAATAAAAAAATAAGGCTCACAACACTGGCACAGGCAAATGAGCAAGCACATTCTGTCGAGCCATATTCTCTTCAGGCTAAAAGATGGGAGCTGAAGATGAAACAAATGTTTAGTCCGCAGTGAACAGAAGATCAGCTCCAAGTGAGCCGCACTCAGTTGCGTAACATTTAATTAGCTGTCAGGATTTCTGTAAACCAACACAGTCAGATGCATTTAAGCAATGAGCATTTGGCCTTCAGTGCCTCAAGTCGTCGTGTAGTTCTGCTGAAGATGAATGTTATGTTCAGGTGGGGGGGATTGTTAGGTGCATTAGCAGTAGAGCACAATTTATGAAACTCATTGTGGAAATGTTCACCCCACTCCAGGTAACGTTTGTCTCAGAAATGATCATCTCTGTACTCGCTGTGTCTGGAGCATTAGGGAGGGCACAGGAGCCAACCCGTACATCCACATTCACCTATTTTTGGCTGGGTGTTGCATGTAATGTGCAAGGCACCTATTGCGGTAGCCGTCTGTCTGCACGAAATAACTTCGGCCCCTGTGAACCAATTTTGTTCACACTTATGCTTCAAGGAAATTAGTTGAAACAGTTCAAATTCGTTGAGTTATCTTGAACAGGTCATGCTGTACGCAGTTTTAAAATTTCAAAATCTCCCTTTGAAACGCACTGGTGAATTTGTGAGCTCATCTATCGTAAAACAATGAAATGTCCTGTGCAAATTCAACTGTGAATTAGATTACTGTTTCAGTCTTACCTAGGCTGCGGTTATACCAACTTGTATATTTTCCTCTTTTTTACCTCCCAAGAGCCGCTACTGACAGCAAACAGATCTCCAATACAAGTTCATGAAACATCAGCAGACTGCATGTGTGGATAGGAAGTCACCAGCTGTTTGCATGTGCTCAGGATGGTAATCCTCCATCGGCAAGTGGAGATGGGTTGCGTACTTTGAATCCTCAAAGACCCATTTGGCATCAAAAAACCACCCAACCTGCTTATCTTTGGATTGTGGGAGGAATCCCACACAGATGGGGAGAACATACACAGTCCACTCAAGGATCACCTGGGAGATGAACCCTGGCCTCCTTAGGGTGAGGCAGCAGTGCCACCACTGTGCCACCCTGCACATTTTGTTTTATATTTAAAAGTATTCTCAGGTTTTCCAACAATTTTCAATGTACCAGATTAAAATAAATAAAAATTAAAATGGAAGACAGTTAAAGGATTGGGGTCCAAAATGGTTTGAAGGTTTGATTGTTTTGCTGGACCATCCGGCCCATGTGAAGGCTTCTTGCTTTCTAGTAGCTGGGCCTTAAATGAAGACAGACTTCTAGTCTTCTGCGGCCCTCAAATGGGGAACTTGTGGAGCCAACCGGGGCAGTAGAGACGGCAGAGGCTCTCCAGGGCTTCCTCCTCCATTCTAAGATAATCATTGACTTCCTCTCCCTCTTTAACTGACTGGAAGTTAACGACTAAGTTACCCGTCCATCGTTCCATTCCACTCATGTCTTACCTGAACAGAGCCTGCTAAACGCCCTCTACCATGTTTGACATGGTATAACAGTTATCTTAAAATCAGTGCTGCAAGACAAATGTCATCCATTATACATCACCTACCATCTAGAATGTATATTATCCACATTTGAGTAATGTATATACTGTACACATATACAATTACTAGAAATTTTTAGCGAACTTGAAGTATTCGTTTTTGCAAACCGTTTGCTTAATGATTGTTCTATATGTGTGTCCACACTGAAGTCTTCTAAAGGTATGTACACTGTATTGCCAAAAGTATTGGGACCCCCCCAAAATCATTGAATTCAGGCATTCCAATCACTTCCATGGCCACTTGAGCACCTCGACATGCAGACGGCTTCTACAAACATTTGTAAAAGAACGGGTCACTCTCAGGAGCTCAGTGAATTCAAGTGTGGCACCGTGAGAGGACGCCACCTGTGGAATAAGTCCTTTCGTGAAATTTCCTCTCTACTAAATACTCCACGGTATTACAACAAAGTGGAAGCAATTGGGAGCAACAGCAACTCAGCCACCAAGTGGTAGGCCACAGAGCGGGGACCACGCATGCTGAGGTGTGCAGAAGTCGCCAACTTTCTGCAGAGTCAACAGCTACAGACCTCCAAAAGCTCAAGAACAGTGCAGTGTATAGAGAAAGCTTCATGGAATGAATGGGGTCTCCATGGCCGAGCAGCTGCAGCCAAGCTTGACGTCACCAAGTGCAATGCAAAGTGTCGGATGCATTGGTGTAAAGCCCACCACACTGCCACTGGACTCAAGAGCAGTGCAGACGGGTCCTCTGGAGTGACAAATCAGACAATCCGATGTATGAGTCTGGCCAGGAGAACGGGACTCGCCTGACTACATTGTGCTAAGTGGAAAGTTCGGTGGAGGGGGGATTATGGTGTGGGGTTGGGCTTGGCCCCTTAGTTCCAGTGAAAGGAACTCTTAATGCTTCATCATACAAAGTCATTTTGGACAATTTCATGCTCCCAACTTTGTGGGAACAGTTTGTGAGATGGCAACATGACTGCGCAGGCACCAGTGCACAAAGCAAGGTCTATACAGAAATGGAGGAGCGAGTTTGGTGTAGAAGAACTTGACTGGCCTGCACAAAGCCCTGATAGAACACCTTTGGGATGAATTCGAGTAGAGACTGCGAGTGAGCCAGGCCTTCTCGTCCAGCATCAGTGCCTGACCTCACCGATGCTCTCCTGGTCACAAATTCCCATCAACACGCACACTCCTTCCTACACCTTGTGGAAAAGCCTTCCCAGAAGAGTTGAAGCTGTTAGAGCTGCAAAGGGTGGGGCGACTCACATTAAAGCCCATGTGTTAAGAATGGGACGTCATTAAAGTTCATGTGTTGGGTAAAGGCAGGCGTCCCAATACTTTTGGCAGTATGGTGTATGTTTAGAAATTAATCAGCTTCTGTAAATCATTGTTTATAATTTAAATTGCATGTACCTGATTTAGTGGAAGAGGAAAGCCTTAAAGCACCAATGAGCACTTTTAGCCTTCTCAGCTTTTCATTGCTCCACACCTTTTCTTTCTTCTCCTTCAAGAACAGTTCTGGCCCATACCCTACGTGACCTAAAGGAACTGTGTTTCATGTGGGTGTTCAATCAAGGTTAGAAGGTTGTGTGTGCAGAGTTATGTTTGTCACGTCTTAGCAGATGGGATGGAATGCACCACATGCAGTGTAGTGTGAGGAAGCGCAGAGGAAAACGAAAACAGAATGAAACTCTGACTTTAACAAATCAGCTGAACAGGATAAGCTGGAAATATTCTGAGCAGCGCGTCATCAGGACTGCTTGTGCAATCTGTGCCATGTGTTAACAGCTGGGAGTGTCACACATCTGCCGGACAAGAATTCCAGGCAATGGACAATTTCCAATCAGCATTACAAACATCCAGAAAATACCCAGCGGTCATAGGCCCGCATTCCTAAGTGACAAATGTGTTGGCATCAGTTTAGGGCTGACGTCATTCAGTCGCGACTTTTAAAGTTGAAGTCAGTCACATTTCACAATGTTTTCAACCTTTTTTCCTATTTTAACAGGCTTGTGATTTTGCTTAAGTCTAACCGGACTGATCAGTGAGTGGGGCATAAGCATCGGCCATTATGGGCTTGTAGGGGTGGTGGGGCGCACTCGAGTTCCCAAAGGGCCATCATGTTTTCTCTGTTTTATATACTGATCCATGGCCCAACTGCTTTTTGGGAAACTATAGTAGATGTTCAGTTATAGACAGACAGTAAAGGTGCTATATGAGAGACGGACAAACAGAAAGAAAGGAAAAACTGTATTTTTACCCCAGTTTTAATAAATAAAAAAAGTTGTGTGGGGTCCTGTGTTGTGACCCTGTTTTCCCCTTTATGTTCTATATTGTGTAGACTTATCATATATACTCGTGTTTAAGTTCTCCCACGTATAAGTCTGGGCAGCCCTGGATGTCGATGCCCAGTAGGCAACCTGCAAGGCATGCCGGGAGATGTAGAGCAGACCTGCTGGAGTCACTGGGGGCCACATGAGGGCGCTGCAGGGAAACAAGCTTCTGGTTATAATGGACTTCTGGGGCTGCTGCCATCTAGCGTGCTGGAGGAATAAAAAACCTCCCACAACATCTTTCTTTCCCAGTGGGCTGTCTGTCCATCCCTTTTGGTCCTTTCCTCCAGTCTGATCCCTTCTGTCAAAAGGCGGAGTGGTGGCTCTGAGGCTAGGGATCTGCACTGGCAATCGGAAGGTTGCCGGTTTGAATTCCGTAAATGCCAATAGGGACTCTGCTCTGTTGGGCCCTTGAGCAAGGAAGGCCCTTAACCTGCAACTGCTGAGCGCTTTGAGTAGTGAGAAAAGCGCTATATAAATGTAAAGAATTATTTAAAGGCAGGGTCTGTTAAAGCCCATTGTGTGATTTTGGGGTATAGAAAAATAAATTGTATTATATTTGTATGGAGTTTCCATGTTTTTCTGCTGGGTTTCCTCAGTGTGCTCCGGTTTCCGTCTAAAGATATGCAGATTTGGTGACACTAAAATGATGCCAGTGTATGTGAGTGCTTGTATTCACCTTGCGATTAGCTGATGCCTCGTCAAAGCATTGTTTCTGCCTCGTGCCAAGTGCTTGCTGTAATGGACACATCCCTGGATTGATGGATTTAATCATTAATCATCCTTTTCAGAGATATTGCGGTAAGGCGTAATCGGAATTTGTAGGGTGTTCCAGGCAATTCACAATACAGCGAAGCTGAGCCTGTTCTCACCGTGATAATATCTCGCACTGCCACCTGCTGGATTCCTCCAAATTTACGTAAAGTACGCATGCAAGTATAAACAGTAAAACGCTAGCGTAGCAAGACTGAGGTGATGTGCTTGAATTTTCTTTTCCTAGATAAGATTCTGGCAGCTCCATTCTGCACTTGTTGTAATCGATTGATGTCTTTTTTGGGTGTCCTGAGAGGAGTGTGTTACAGTAATTTAGTCGACTGAAAACAAAAACGTGAGCTCATTTCTCAGCATCTTGCAAAGTTATAAGAGGTCTAACTTTTGTTATATTTCTTAAGTGAAAAACTGCTGTCCTAGTAATCTGATTAATATGTGATTTAAAATTCAGGTCAGAGTCAATAGTTACCCCTAAATTCTTTACCTCTGTCTTGACTTTTAAGCCTAATGGTTCAAGTTTATTTCTAACATCTTCATTATGTCCATATAATATATATATGAGTTCCTCTTCTTTCTTTATTTCTAGGTGTTGTCTTGATTTTTGCTAGCTTTTGGTAATAACCAGCCTGGCACCTGAGCCCATGTGGCACGTCCCGCGTTCGGTTTTCAGCAGACATGACGTAGTGCTGCAGTTTGATTTCGGCCGCTGCTGTTTTCAGCTCCATGCCCATGGCGCCAGGCAGCTGTGTTGATCTGCCAGTTTCCTCTCCGCCTCGGGCCGTTTCTCTAATGATGTCGCATCTTTTTGATGTGTGCCATTGCCTGTGTCTGCTTTACCCTTGTGGACCCTTTCGGTAGCACAGGTGGTACATTGTGTGTGGGGGTCACACTGCTTCTCTTTGAATGGTGCAGCTGGCTGATCTGGCTTTTGTGTGGCTTGTCTGCATTGGCAAATTCTGCCATCATGTCATTGAAGCTTATTTATTTATTTATTTATTTATTTATTTATTTATTTTGAGTGTCACGTCATTTTCTTTTTCTTTTTTTTTTTGTAACGGGTGGGTGAGGAGTACCTGATCTGACATGAATAAGAGGTGGTAACATGCAGTGGGTCCAGATCCCCTTCACTTTCTGCACATGTTTTGTGTTGTAATTTCATTTTAAATGAATACATTTGTCATTTTTGCCCAACAATCTACGTTCAATAACCCATAATGACAGAATGCAAACATGTTCTCAGAAAGACTGGCAAATTTATTAAAAATCACAAACTGAGATGTCTCACTTGGAGGCGAATTCAGACCCTTTGCTGTGGCCCTCCACAATTTTTGGGACAAAGTAATCAATCAATTCAGACATCATGATTAAAGTGCACACTGCATACTTTCATTTAAGGGGACTTGCGCATATTCCAACCACACAACACTTTTTCCCGTATGGTCAGGGCACCGATATGTTTGGGACACAGCAGTGGCAGGTCATATTTGGGACCTTGTCACATACTGTATGCCTGGCATAGAATGACTGCTTGAAGCCTGCACTTCACAGACATCACCAGGTGCTGAGGGGTCTTCACTGGTGATGCCCTGCCAAGCCTCTAATGCAGCCATCTTCAGCCCCTGCTTGTTTCGGGCGGCTTGTGCCTCTGTGTCTGACACCATATTTGCCACTCTGATGCCCAGGGGTCCCCAACTCCAGTCCTGGAGGGCCCCAGTGGCTGCAGGTTTTTATTCTAACCCCTTTTCTTAATTAGTGACCTGTTTTTGCTCCTAAGTAACTGCTTTTTCCTTAATTAGCAGACAAACAATAATGAGATGCAAAACATGACCAACATTTTTGATCACACAACATCTGAAAATAAAGAAAGATGAAGGTCTCAGGAATGCTGATCTGCTCAGGTCCCCAGTGCTCTTAGAAAAGAGAAAATCAACAGTTTTAGAAAATGTCTGCTATTGCATGTCGACGTTTACAGCTGACTACCGCCCTCTACCCCTGAATGTCGACTAATACCAACATCTGCCTCAATCGTCAACATAAGTCGACACCCGCCCTGAAAGAGTTAATGGCTTCCCAGTGCAGTGGATATGACGGTGTGAAGCTTGGCTGAGGTATTCCAGGCCTTTCGGCCATTGACCTGAGAGGTGACAGCAGGTGGTTGACACAAAATCAGTGGAAATACGCAGCATTGGCCCTCTTTAAAAATGGAACTTAAACAGGGTCTGTGCGTCATATTCATCACCTTTGAGGTGTCATGTGTTTGTCACGTCAACGGCTCGGTGAGAAGAATTCGTCATCTGGCTGGCTGGACTGCTCAAGGGGGGTCGTCACTTACCACTTTCTCCAAAATGTGGCATACGCGTGAGTCAGACTTGCCGTAAATATACGTAAGCTCCCCGTCAAGTTTTCTGTTAGAAATACTGATGTTAGTCTGCAAAATTGAATCAGGTTAAAAAAAAAAAAGGTTACAGGTGGAACTTGAACCCCGAAGAGTTTCTATAGGAGTGAACACAGCGACTCGAGGGTGTCATGGCTGCCATCTGCTCAACACAGACTTGCAGGGGGTGAACGCTAATGCAGTCGATTCCTTTGTGTTTTAAATGTGTTATTAATTTAGAGCCCATTGCAAAAGTCAGTTATCTCTTGGACATTAAAGAGTCTTTTTCTGTTGATCAGTCATCAGCAAGAGTGGAAGGGAAGGTCTACAGGACGGTAGTGCGGCCAGCTCTGTTATATGGGCTGGAGACGGTGACAGAGTTAAAGATGCTAAGATTTACATTGGGTGTGACTAGGATGGGATAGGATTAGAAATGAGAACATTAGAGGGTTGGCTCAGGTGGGACAGTTGGGAGACAAAGAAATATTTAGATTTCAGTCACATGATGCTCCCTTAATTTGTATTTAAAATCCACTGTGGCAGGTAACTGGTGCTGGCAATATGGAGATCCCACTTACAACCAGTTTAAATGATCGAATCTTTGGGTCTGTGTGTACCACTCTGAGAGCATGGAGTAAAGAACAAAAGAAAGAATTGCCTGAGGGTTTGAGAACCAAAATGGTGGAAAAGCACAGAACTTAGTAATTCTTTGCATTTATATAGCGCTTTTCTCACTACTCAAAGATCTCAGCAATTGCAGGTTAAGGGCCTTGCTCAAGGGTCCAACAGAGCAGAGTCCCTAACTTCTCAAGGATCCAAGTCCATCTCCTGAGATCGTAATGTTCCTGTGTCCTCTATGCACAGTGCCATTAATAAAGTGTAATGGGGAATTGACGAAGAGAGTGCAGGCAGGGTGGAGTGGGTGGAGAAGAGTGTCAGGAGTGATTTGTGACAGACGGATATCTGCAGGAGTGACAGTGAAGTTTTACAGGACGGTAGTGATACCAGCTCTGTTATATGGGCTGGAGATGGTGGCACAGGAGACAGAGCTGGAGGTGGCAGAGTTATAGATGCTAAGATTTGCATTGGGTGTGACTAGGATGGGATAGGATTAGAAATGAGGACATTAGAGGGTCAGCTCAAAGTCAGAGAGGCGTGATGGCGTTGGTTTAGACATGAGCAGAGGAGAGATGAGGGGTATAATGAGAGAAGGGTGCTAAGGATAGAGCTGCCAGGCAAGAGGAGAAGAGGAAGGCCTAAACAAAGGTTTATGGATGTGCTGAGAGAGGACATGCAGGTGATGGGTGTGACAGAGCAAGATGACGAGGACAGGTAGATATGGAAAAAGATGATCTGCTGTGGCGACCCCTAACAGGAGCAACCGACAGAAGAATTCACAAGCAGACAAGTTCACTGTGGTTCAGTGTAGAACAATAAACATTGTTTACTTTCCCAACTCTCCCAGGCCCTTTATTTGTACCCCACTGGTGTTAATGACACATCCCACCTGTCAGACTGATTGAGGCCACAGTGGCATTTTGGAAGGAAAGCAAACAGCAGCGTAAAGTAAGTCTGCTGTGCTGTCCTCTTCCTCTTTCAATGCACGCTTCTGCCGTGTTCAGCAACTCACTGTAAAAACCCCACCCACTGATTCAGAGCTCCTTGAACGCTTCTTTGTGCTCAATAACATAAAATGGAATAAACCTGACCTTGTAAATACATAGCTCTATGTGAATTTAGTTGGCTTTTTTAAATGTGTGACCTTAAACTTCCTGCACACCTGCCAAGGACCTTGCAGTCTCTCCTACCAGTAAATGCAAAGAGCTTATTTGCAAGTTGGTGCGCTTTACAGGAAGTGGCGACTTGATTGTGCCACATACCGAATACAATGCGACATTGTCTGCCACTCCACACTATTTTTAAGGACGCAGGTGGGGCGGCTCTGGTGTGGCCGAGTGGTGTCGATGTCTGCCGAGTGAGTCACCCTTATCAGAGTTTCAGGACGGTGTTAAGAGGTCTTTTATTCAGCTGGAAGTGACCCCAGGATGTTGTGATAGAAGAGCGAAGGTCACCAAGCTGTCAGCCTGGCTTGAGTGATTCACTACTGTCGAGTGTCCAATGGCACTGCCTATGTGGCTAATGCAGTTATAAATTGGACCTTTTCATTTCAGACGTGCAGTACTGTGCATTACATTAAAATAATAAATTGTATGCTAAATGGATAACTAACCAATAGCTTAAAAACTGAATAGAAAACTACTGGTGTACTGAGTAAGGGGGTACTCAGGGGGCTTCGTGAAGAGCCTGGGGTACTTATTCAAAAAAAAAAAAGACAACCATGGAGGCTACAAGATTAAAATGGTAGCAATTTATAAAGTAATTAAGTTAATTGTGAATTGATGTTTTGTTTTTGCTTTTCTCTCTCTAGGGTTGTCTGCTGAAGGTTTATATCGCGTTAGCGGAAACAAGACGGATCAGGACAATATTCAGAAGCAGTTTGACCAAGGTATTATTATTATTTCTTTATTTTTGTATTTTTATTTGTTATCAGTAAAATACAGGTACTGTATACATTTTACAAATGACCAAATACACAATTGCAACATAAGACGAAGATTTGTTTAAACACACCGCAAAACAAAAAAAAAAGCTGATTAACGTAAATGGAAACCAATGATATTTGTCCATTGATTAACTGTTGGTAAGGTGATGTTTGTATTTAAACTGCTTATAACATTCGTTCTTGTTTGGTTTCGTATTTTCATAGTAGGAAGCACTCGGACCTCTGACCCTCAAAGAAAGCCAGTTTACATGCGTCTTAGAAAACACCCAGAATTTCCACTTTTTTCGTGGCCTCACTGTGTGTATGTTGGTCTTTTACGTTCAGAGTGTATGACTTGCATAAGACCCGAAGCCCAGTCACGTGGTGGTAGAGGCCCGCACCTCCAGTTCTTTGGTCACGTGCGACTTTCTTTTGCGCTCCTGAGTAGTGCTCATGAAGTGTCGAGAGTGCCACTCGTCTGTCAGCATACACCTCTCTGTTGTTCTCGGCCTTGCATTCCATATCTTGTATTAAGTGCCTGCCGTTACACACGCAACGCTCACAGCTGTTGATACTGCACATGTGTTGTAAGTAGTTTGATCTGAGGACATTATAATGTGTTGTCGTTCTTTGTCAGCACTTGTATTATGTATGTCGCACTTAATGCCGAACAGATGGCGCTGCTGCTGTTCTTCTTCTTTTCCCGTCTATACTGTGCCTCTCTATTGAAGCTGACCACTCGCTTTGGTATGTCCGGCATTGTCCCACTGTCTCATCGTGTGTCGTTTGTTTTCAGCGAAACGGCTCCTGCTTTTGGGTTGACTTTGAGCTGAAGTCGCAGATTGAGTTGCTTCTCGTGGACTCATGGTGTGTAGCTGATATGCGCCTGATTGGCATATGCAATGTGCCTCCCTGTCAGCAGATGTCACCCATGTTCTTTTCCTCTTAGCCATGCCTGTCGCCACACTGCCTCTTGCTGTGAGAAGGACCTGAAGCCCAATTATGTGGCCAACATGTCCATTTCATGGGTCGTGTTATTCCTATTACAACATAAGCTCTCGAATAAGAAAAGATCAAAGTTTAAGGCCCAACAGTGACAGACAGACAGACAACACTTGGCATTTTATATACATACAGTATAAATATAGTAACAGAAAGAGAGGACAAGGATAGAAATTTGGGTTTGCCAAGACAGCCACCCTGTATATCTGGAGCTAGTGAGATTAAAAAAAACACAAATATTGCCTAGTCGTCTCTACAGATGCGAGTTCAAGACAGAACTATTCCAAGATGGTGGAGCTTCTGGTTTTGGGCCCTTCTGACAAGAAGATGTGGGTCCAGGAGGACTGACCCCAGAGGAAATGTCAGAGGTGTCTAATCCATCAATCAACCAGTATGCAGAGAGAGAGAGACAGAGAGAGGGGCATTAGGGCACAGCGCCAACACCTGGAGCCATGGTAGAATTGCAGTCACTAGAGCCCTGTAGCGCCCCTCTGTATGTGTGTGTATATGTGTATATACTGTGTGTATATATAATATACACACACACATACTAGGTGGTTCAACCCAGCTCACTTTCCTCGCCAACCCCTCCGGCCTGCGCTATGCACCAGCCACTTCGCGTCTCGTGTCACTCGCGTTGTGAAGAGGAGGGCTGAACGCACCTCAAGGAGACGCAGTCGCTCCTCTGAGACCCCCTCTTAAACGGTGATACAATGGGAAATACACACTTTTTTTTTTTTTTTTAAACTTCTCTTTGCTCGATCAACTGCTAGATTTGCTGCTGTGCCGCGTGATCTTCATCTCGCGTGGCGCTTCGAACATTTAAATGCCTGTACAGCAGCTGTCTTACTCTTTGTCTTTTATTTCTGGACCCGGGCGTGTTTAAATCTCTTGGCACAAAGTCTCGTCTCGTGGGGCATGAGTTCTTGATATTTTTTAGTTTAGAATTTAAAAACAGAATAAGAATCTGAAAATCTAACAACATCACATTAAAGTTCGATAATTTCTGAAAAGAGTGATACCAAAAATGTATATGTAGGTTTTAAAATAAGCCGATTTAAAGTGTGACAAAAAAAATTACATAAAAACGTCACATAAAATCGTTGCACTTTTAGTCTTAGGATTTTATATATAGAGAGTAGACACATAATAGCTGTGTAAGCCTGTGTTGTAAGCAGTCCGGGCTCCTAGAAACTATTGAAATCGTCAGGAAAAAAAAAATTGAAATGCAGAGTCTGCGGTTTCGTTTTTGTGGACGTGACACCCCCCCACCCCCCCTTGTCTATCAGCGGCTAAGCGAGCTTCTGTCTCCATGGAGGTTTCATCTTGCCGATGTGCTCACCTTGCTTATGTATCAGCGGCTTGTCTTTCCTCAGCGATCTCACTTTGGTGATGGAGTTGCTTTCTTTCAACTTTATTCTGTAGCCTTGTACGTTTTTCTTCTTCCGACTTGTTAACTTGGGGCCGCCTTACCGCCTCTTTGAGCTTCATGCTGTAGCCTCGCACTTCCGGGCCGTACAGACAGACACACACACTTCCATGTGTAGACGTTTATATTTAAGATATGTATATGTTGTTTGTTGGCTGACGCCTTTGTCTAAGGTGACCTACGACATTTGAGATAAAATTTGATTGGAGCACAGGCAGGTGAAGTGAATTGCTCACAGTCACATGGTGTCAGTAGTGGGATATGAACCAACAGTCTACGCCATACTGCCCATCAGTGCCATGTGGTGTTTTCTGTATGTGTAACACTTAAGGTGCCTGTAAAAAGTCTTCTTCCCCAAGCAACTTTTCATATTTTATTGTAACACAGCATTGAATCCCAGCGTTGACTGTACTGACACTCAGCAGTGGTCTCAATTAAGTTCAAGTACAAGACACAAATAATCGATTGCCCTTAGAATTCACCCCCTTTAATGTGACACCCCTAAGTCATTGCTGGTGTGGCCAGATGGCCTTAGAAGTCACAGAATAAGTTTTTAGAGATCATACTGGGGTTTCACTTGACTGTATCTCGAAGGCCCAGCTAGTGGTGATTCAGTATGGTGGTCTGACATACACACTGGAGACACAAGAACACTTCAATCAACTCTATGAAAAGGACAAGTCAGGGACGGAGAGAAGAAAACGTCCAAGTCACTTGATTATCCAGTTAAATCAGCCATCAAGACGTGGAAAGAGTCTGGAAATCTGCCAGAGCACAAAAACTGAACAAGACAAGACAGGGAGGAGACCTCCGAGAACTCTGAAGAAGTGACAAGCTGCGGTGACTGACATTGGAGGGACTGGGCAGAGGACAGCTGTGCTGTTGTGCTTCATCAGTCACAGCTTTATAGGATAGTGGAAAAGATAGAAAACACACTGGACATCTCTGTAGTCAGCTGGAAGAAGATTCCATGGTCTGATGAGATGAAGATTGAGCTTTCTCACCATCAGACTAAATGCCATGTTACACTGGACATTATCAAAAACACACCATCCAAGCACAGAGGTGGCAGTATGAGGCTGTGGAGAAGCGTCTCTGCAGCAGGCCCAAGAAGGGTTGTGAGGGTCAAGTGAATGTAACAAAATACGTGAAAATCCTGGTTATAAACCTGATGCAGTCTGACCAACTCTAGGAAGTGTCCTGATGCTTCCACGTTTCCGTTTCTTCATTTTCATGGTTACAGAGAACACTCAAAGCTTTAAATATGGCTTTGTCCACTTGTCCTGCTCCACAGATAGTTCCTTGGACTTCACTGCTTGGTTTTTGTCCCGACATGCAGTGAGAATTGTGGGACCCTCTACACACAGGTACACATGGGCCTCTTTAAATGATGTCCAGTCAGTTCTGTTTACCAAAGGTGGACACCAATCAAGTTATAGAAACATCTCAAGGAGAGATAAATCAAGCAGGAGGCACTGAGCACAATGTGAAGTGCTGCAGCAGAGAGAGATTTCCGTTTAAAACCCTAAATTTGCAAACCTTTCTGAAATCATGTTGTCACTTTGTCATTATGGGTAACTGAGTGTAGCTTGAGTGTCCATTTAACATTAAATCTAGAAGACAATAAAGTGTACAGAAAGTGAAGGGGGTGTCAATGCTTTCTGAAGCCACTGTAGATCCATCTCCAGGTAGGACTTCCTTTTCCCACCAGAGCCGCCTTTTCATTAAAAGGTGTTTGACACTATCATAGAGCATTTAAACATTTGTAACCAGCAGCCATACCCCCTGCACTTCAGAATATCCTGAAGGTGTTTGTGCCCGGCCAGCTCTTTGATGGGAAATCAACCAGGAAAACTTGGATTTCTGCCAGAAGAGGTGCAGGTGAGCCCTGCGGGGGGCACTAGTCCTGCCCTCTATGTGTATCCCAATGCCCCAGTGCCATGACAGGGAGACTGTGTTGACCATTTTGGTGTCATCTTTTGAATGAGACTCCAAACCCTGACTCTCTGTGGTCATTAAAGATTCCTGGGCATCTTTTGAAAAGAGTGGGCTGTTTCTCTGATGACCTGGCTGAACTAAACTGCCCATCACAGCCCCCTAATCACCCCCGTCTATCTCTCTGTCACCCTTTCACCATCTAATAGCTAATGTGTGGTGAGTGTAGCAGTGCAAGAATGGCTGCCATCCCATCATCCAGGTGGATGCTGCCCTTTGATGGCACTTGAAGTGGCTCCCCGTTGTCTTTGTAGAGCTCTTTGTGTTTCTAGAACAGCGTTATGTAAACCTCTCTATACAGTATATAAAATCCAACGTCTGTCTGTCCGCTTTTCATGAGAGAACTACTTAACGGATTTAGATCTGTTTTTTTTTCTATAATTTGTGTGAACATTCCGGTTGATTTTGCAACTTCTCTCATTGCACTATGTATCATAGTTTGTTTATGGTACCGATTTATTTGCGTGAATCTGAGAGACATGCAGCAGGCCAAGGGGTGGGGGGCAGCGCCCTCCTCACTCACACGCCAGCCTCAGGGCGTTCCTTACCTCCGCTTAGCTAACGAACGAGAGACCTGCTTAGTGAATTTAGATTGTTTTTTTTTTTTCTAGAATTTGCTCAAATATTCCGGTTGATTTTGCGACTTCTCTTATTGCGGTAAGAATCATAGTTCGCTTGCAGGAGCGATATATTCGTGCTAATCCGAGACAGAGGGTGCGAGCCGAGATGAGGGGGGAAAGCCTGATGTTAGGAGTGAGAAACCAGGCAGGGCGCTCCTCACTGTCCCGTTTCACTACTATGCGGGGGGAGCCACGGGGGACGGCTAGTTTATTATATAAATGAACCCAATTGTTAAGTATAGGTTGTGTTTTGACACGTTCTACAGTATTTGATATTACTAAATGGTGCATGTCCATTTTGTTTCTGAGAATGTTTATGGCTACTGTTTTTGTTTTGCAGACCACAGTGTTGATCTTGCGTCTATGGATGTCGCAGTAAACGCCGTCGCAGGGGCCCTTAAAGCTTTCTTCGCTGATCTGCCAGATCCACTTATTCCCTACAACCTTCATCCAGAATTGGTGGAAGCAGCTAGTAAGTAAAAAAAAATATATATATATATATATAATGTGGGGTTCACAAAAAGACTGGAAAATGTTTGAAAGTCAGCTGGTTTATCTTGAATCATTTCACGTTTTTCTTCAATGTAATTCGATTAAATTTATTTTGTGTAGCACTCTTCACTGAGCGCCGCCATTAACAGACTTTACAAATGACATAATGCACACACACAAAGATACAGTAAAACAAATCGGCTGCAAACTGACTAACATGAATGTCATGTTATTGTCTAATAACCCACTCAATCCAGACCAGGGTCAAGTGGGGGGCTGGAGCCTATCCCAGTTAGCATGGGGCACAAACTCTGGACAAGGGTGCCAGTCCATCACAGGGTGGGCACACACGGTCACCACCTAATAGCTCATGTGTAGTGAGTGCACTGGTGCAAAAATGGCTGCCGTTGCATCATCCAGGTGGGTGCTGCACATTAGTGGCGGTTCAAGCGGCTCCCCACTCACTGAAGTACTTTGAGTAGCAAGATGTAAAGAATTATTATTCTTACCTGAAGGACCAAATTATTGATGTTAATAAGTAGGCGAACAAAAAAAAGAGGACTTGGAGATGAATAGAAGATTGAAATTTTTTAATGGTTTGTTTCTGGCATGCTAAACAGGGAGACCGGAGAACATATATTCTTTTTTATTATATTCCCTGTGATTGTGAACTGCCCAGTTCAAAACTCTTACTCTACCACCGTTGTGGCTTGTCATGCCTGTTCACGTTAAGGTTGCTTTCACATACTTGAAATGTACATTTTTAAAATATGAGCTACCCAATTTACTAAACTGCTTATTACTTAAAATTGCATCAGAGTCTGACTCCAGGTGCGCTCCTTGAACATTCTTGAGCTGCTTTTTAACAATTTTTCATCAGTCATCATTCATGAACGGTGTGCATTTCTGTTTTTATGATTTATGTCACATTGAATTCCTTTCCCTCTTTGCTTCATAAATCGTGCAGGTTTTCACAGTAAGGAAGGCTTAAGACACCAGAGGAAGCTCCATTAAAAGATGAAGGCGACACCAGCAGATCTGCTTTCTGAGATTAAGGAGTGTTTGTGTTGGCCCGCCATTTTGTCAAAAAAGAAAAACACCTAAAAGAATGGCATTACGACGTGTGTCCTTTATGAAGGCAGATATTTGCTTTGGTTTGTTTTTCCAGCGAGTTTAGGCTTTGGATTGTTCGTTTATTATTCACTCATTATGTGTCCAGCTCACTTTTCAGGGTCCTTAGACAACAGTCTCGATCTGAAAAACTTTCAAGTCTGCTTTTAAAGAATGAGTGTTGTGTTTGATACAAGTTATTAGTCTTTGTCAATGACAAGTTCAGGCTGTATGTACACTCTCTATCGAATTCAACGTCAGCCAGCTGTTTCACTTACAATATAATACAATTACAATACAACAACAGCAACATTTATTTCTAGAGCATATTTTCACACAAGTGATGTAGTTCAAAGTGCTTTACAGGATGAAGAAAGAACAAAATATAAAAATAAAATTAGGCAATACTAAGTAACACAGAATAAAAGTAAGGTCCGATGGCCAGGGAGGACAGGAAAAAAAAACAAAAAAAACTCCAGTGTACTGGAGGAAAAAAAAAATCTGCAGGGGGTCCGAGGCCACAAGACCACCCAGCCCCCTCTAGGCATTCTATCTAACATCAATGATCTCAATCAGTCCTCATGGTTTTCAGGCTTCATGTGGAAGAATTAGATGATGACGGTCATGTGGACATCTGGCCTTTAATCCATCAATGCAGGGACATCACTGTGCACATCACAGAAAACTGGAAAAAGAACAGCAGAGGGGTTAGTACGGATTGTGGAGCCACCATGAATGATAGCGATGATAATTAAATACACATACAGAAGGTCAGGGTTAAACTAAAACGAAGCTACTGTATGTGGAAGCCATGTTATAGTAATGAGTTTTTTAGCAGTTTTTTAAAGTGCTCCACCGTATCAGCCTGGTGAATTTCTATCAGTATAGTCATACTCCAGATTTGAGGTGCCTAACAGCAGAAGGCCGCCCACCTCACCACTTCTTTTAAGTTTAGGTCTTGGAATTCTAAGTAGACGCTTATTTGAAGATCTAAGGTTTGATTTGGAGTGTCAGGTGAAAGACATTCCGAAATATAAGATGGAGCAGATTATTGAAGGCTTTGTAAACCATCAGCAGTATTTTAAAGTCAATTCTAAATGGCACAGGTAACCAATGTAGTGACATCAAAACTGGGGTGATGTGCTCAGATTTTCTTTTCCTAGTGAAGATTTTGTCAGCTCCATTCTGTACTCGTTGTAATCGATTGATGTCTTTTTTTGGGTGGTCCTGAGAGGAGTGCGTTACAGTAATTTAGTCGACTGAAAACAAAAGCGTGAACTCATTTTTCAGCATCTTACAAAGTTATAAGAGGTCTAACTTTTGTTATATTTCTTAAGTGAAAAAATGCTGTCCTGGTAATCTGATTAGTATGTGATTTAAAATTTAGGTCACAGTCAATAATTACCCCTAAATACAATGACAATGCAATTTAGTTTTATGTAGCCCAAAATCACACAAGGAGCACCGCAATGGGCTTTAACAGGCCCTGCCTCTTGACAGACCCCTAGCCTTAACTCTCTAAGAAGACAAGGAAAAACTCCCAAAAAAAAACCCTTGTAAGGAAGAAGTGGAAGAAACCTGGGAAAGGCAGTTCAGAGAGAGACCCCTTTCTAGGTAGGTTGGGCATGCAGTGGGTGTCAAAAAGAAAAGGGGGTCAATACAATACAACACAAAGAACAGAACACAAGTCATCCTCGATACAATACAATGTACAGGGCACTTCTGGTGCTAATATCAAAACAGACGAACTATGGCGTTTTTTCATTTGATCGCTTTACACCGTGCTCAGACTAATAGAAAAATGACACAAGTCGCGTTATCTAAACATTGGGCCAAACGTCACAATGAAGGGCTTCAATCTAAACTGTATGTTTCAAGCTACATCCACAATTACTAAAGTAAGATCCGGGCGCATTACAAACATGATGGTCTACTGAGAACTTTCATGGGTCAAATATGTGATTACTTTAGGCATCTTTTTTAAAAAAAAAACAGTTTCAATAATTAGTTTTTAATCTTTATTCAGGGACAGGTGAATATGAATGCAAGCTTAATACATAATAACAGGTGTCTGCTGGGCATCTTACCTTGTAAAAATCAAATGTCTCTGTCTGAGCGGTGAATGTCAAACCACTGCTTCATTGTAGGGGTCTCCATTTGTTTCCTCTGTTGGAGGATCTCCTCTGTGAGAGACCTGTGTTCATGAAGCACTAGGTCGACAACTGCTAGGTCCAGAGCTAAAGCGTAGTTGTGGTCCTCAAGGATATTATCATCCTCCTCCTCGTCTGATGTGTCATCCTCTATCCCCGATCTTGAAAGTCAAACTGAGAAATTGTTCCACTCAAATAACACAGGAACCGCTCCCTTCTTCAACTGTCGCCCTCCCACCCCGTCTCAGACCCTGGCTCCTTTTTTTTTTTTTATATTAAAATGCTGGCTACAAACTCAACTCCGGTATGGGCAGCATAACCTTAAAGTTCTCTCTTCGGATAGCGGCGTTCCGTTTCAATCGGGTTTCTGCATCGGAGGTAATGTCTGAAAATGTACTTACTGGAAGCTCGACGTGAAGGTGCACAACAACGTTGAGCTGTAGAGCTCTCTGTATGCTGAAACGGCCACTAAACAAAATCTCACAACTGCGGTATGGACAACGGACGTGACTGAGCTGGCCGAGATTTCACCAGAAGTACGTCAACACTGCCGTGTGCGTGTGGCCTTTTGGAGGTCTGCACAGGACTGATTTTTCAGTCCGTCTCCTGACTACTCCCAGCCAGTCGTAACAGAATTCAATCCCGTGTCCGACCGCTTTCTCTTACGCCCTCCTGAGGCTCCATTCAGCTGCCGACTGCTTTACTCTTTATAGGGCACTTAAATTGGGCTCCCAAGTGGATTTTTTTTAAAACAGCAGAATCTATAAGGGGGCAAAAAAAAAATCACACAGCTGTGAGTAAATCTGTTTTTTCCCCTAAATTTATATATCTTTATCAAAAAATAGTAAATTCATAAATAGATGAAAACACAAAGGTAACCAAACCTCCTCTTATTCTCTACAATGTCTTCTTTTTGAGACTTCAGACAGCAGCCTGGCTGGTATTTATAAAATCCCCCTGTGTAAACCAGGGGTCCCCAACTCTGGTACTGAAGGGTCGCAGTGTCTGCAGGTTTTCATTTGAACCCTTTTCTTAATTAGTGACCAGTTTTTGTGGCTAATTAACTCCTTTTCCATTCATTTTAATTGAATTGCTCTTTTAAGATTTGTTCCCTTGATTTTCTCCATCGTTCCTCTGAACTGCTTCATTTCTTTCCTTAAATGGCACCCAAACAGAAATGAAATGTGAAGTGAGGGAGCCAACAGAAGACCACCTAAGTCAGGGCCTCAAACTCCAACCAGTTTCACTCCAAGTAGTTGCTTAATTAGACGCTGTCTGATATTGTTAATTAAACTTGTTCTTTAATTCCATGGCTTGTTGCTGCTCTCATTGTAAAATAGCAAACATTTATGAAATTATTGACCTTCTCTTTTCTAAGAGTACCAGTGACCTGAGCAGACCAACATTCCTGAGACCTTCACCTTTCTTTATTTTCAGATATTGTGTGATGGTCACAGTTTGCTGGTCCTGTTTTGGCTCATTTTGTATCTCATTATTGTTTGGCTGCTAATTAAGGAAAAAGAAACAATTAAGGGGTCTGAGTCTTCAAGAGCAAGTCAAATAAAATGAAAGGAAAAGGAGTTAAATAGCAGCAAAAACAGGTCACTAATTAAGAAAAGGGTTAGAAGGAAAACCTGCAGCCACTGAAGCCCTCCAGGACCGGAGTTTGAGACCACCGGTATTACAAACGGCATACCTACAGATTTTGTATATTTCCCCGTGTGACACGTGGATGTCCTGCTGTTAGTGTAAGTCGTGTATGGCGCAGGTTTGGTGTAAAGAAAAGCATAGATGGCAGTTTGAATCAAGTGACAGCCAGAAGGACTGGGCAGAGCCACGTTACTATCCGGAGCCAACTTATGAGTACAAATGGTGCCCAACAAACGGAAGCTCACATCTGCACACAAGTAAAATGATAATAATAACAGTGCCATTGTTTTCGACAGAAGCCTAACTGGTAGGAAGCTGAATGTGCAATCAGGAAGGCTGGTGTGTGTGTGACTTAAAGTTCATGTTGGATCTGAAGGCCACAAAACAAGTGGGAGCTCAGGGTGGATGGGTGTAGACACAGGAAGCAGAGGGTGATGGTGTGAAGAACTGGCTGACGTTAAGAGGGGTTAGTGCTGGGGCTGCTGCTATTTTTAATATGTATAAATGACTTGGATAGGAATATAGTATGTGTGTGTGTATATATAATGTGTGTGTGTGTGTGTATATATATGTATATATATATATATATATATATATATATATATATATATATATATATATATATATATATATATATATATATAAAATAATATGTGTGTGTATATATAATGTGTGTGTGTGTGTATATATATATATAATGTGTGTGTTTGTGTGTGTATATAATGTGTTTGTGTGTGTGTGTGTGTATGTATGTATGTATGTATGTATATATATATATATATATATATATATATATATATATATATATAAAATAATATGCGTGTGTGTATATATAATGTGTGTGTGTATATATATATATATATATATATATATATATATATATATGTGATAACGGCGATCCCATTGGCATGCCATCCATCCATCCATCCATTGACCAACCCGCTGAATCCGAACACAGGGTCACGGGGGTCTGCTGGAGCCAATCCCAGCCAACACAGGGCACAAGGCAGGAAACAATCCTGGGCAGGGTGCCAACCCACCGCAGCATTGGCATGCCTTCTTTTTGAATGTAGTATTTTCCGTTGAAATGAAAGTGAGTTTTTTGGCAAAGTGATATCAGATGCGTTATGTCTTTAGTGGACAGCTTAGTTCTTGCCTCTGCGTTGCGGTCTTTACTGCTGTCGTGCTGCGTGTCGATCATTTAAAAGCCTGTGCAGCAGCTGTCCTTTTGTCTCACTGCCTTGTCTTGCGGGTCGTTAAAGTGTCTCAGAGAAAATCACGTATTGTCTCCTTCCAAGCCTTGCAAGGTTTTTTAACGATTTTTTTACGATTACGTGAGGAGTGAGGTCCTGATTACATTTGGGCAGCAGCAGCCCCCCTTTTGAATATGTGTGTGTGCCATTAATAGTCTGATATGCTACAAAAATAATTTCCATGTAAAGATCTGTGAAAATTCCCGTGCTATTCTTAGTAGACACGCTTTGCAGAATTCCCCTTGGAGTGTTGGATCAGTTGTGTGGGTGGCGTGACAAAAGTACAGAAGACAGAAGCAGGGCTGAGGTCTGCGGTTTAGTCGTGCAGGATTTGGATCTCGTAGTTTTAATCAGCCACACGCCGTGGCTTCTTTTAACACCTCAGCCATGACACCTAGCTGTTCTGCCTTCCCCATTCTAGCAAGTGTGCTGAGGCAGGAGGCGTTGTGGTGGTGGCAACAGCGGAATTTGAGGTTTGAAGCATTTCTGGGGGCATGAAAAGAATGTTACAAGTAATAAAGCAATAAGGGGCTGAAGAATTGTTCAAAAGTTTGTATTTTCTTCAGGACTGCAGGCTTGCGGCTTTCCTGTGTGCTTGTGTGTAACAGTGTAGCAGAGGTCCACCATTTAATAAAAACAATGCTCGAGCCTTCAAATAAGTTTTAAAAGTATTAAAATTGACATCATTGAAAAAAAATAGCAATTCTCTAAAACGACTCTTTGAGATGTAAACTCGAGTAGAACTTGGGTGAAGTTCTTATCTATTATAGAAAATGAATGCTCAAAAATACACAAAAGAAGTCTATTCAGAAATAGTGAGCTTTGTGAAAGAAAACTACACACCAAATAGAACTGTGGATCAACATTAAAAAACATGCATGTCAGATACTCACCGGCCACTTCATTAGGTACACCTGTTCAGCTCTTTAACAATGCAGATATCTAATCAGCCAATCACATAGCAGCATAGCACCAACTCAGTGCATTTAGGCTCGTTAGAGATCGTCAAGACCACCTGCTGAAGCATCAGAATGGAGATGAAAGGGGACTGAAGTGACTTTGAACGTGGCATACCACTTCGTGCCAGACGGGCTGCTCTGAGTGTTTCAGAAACTGCTGATCTACTGGGATTTTCACGCTCAACCATCTCTAGGGTTTACAGAGAATGGTCTGAAAAAGGGAAAATATCAACTGAGCGGCAGTTCTCTGGGTGAAAATGCCTTGTTGATGCCAGAGGTCAGAGGAGAATGGCCAGACTGGTTCAAGCTGATAGAAAGACAACAGGAACTCAAATAAGCACTTGTTACAACCGAGGTGAGCATCTCACAACACACAGCATGTCAAACCCTGAAACAGGTGGGCTTACAGCATCAGGAGACCACACTGGGTGACACTCCTGTCAGCTAAGAACAGGCGACTGAGGCTACAATTCACATGGGCTCAGCAAAGTTGGATAATAAAAGTCTGGAAAACGTTGCCTGGTCTGATGAGTCTCAATTTCTGCTGTGACATTCAGATGATAGGCTCAGAATTTGGCAACATGAAAGCTTGGATCCATCCTGCCTTGCATCAACAGTTCAGGCTGGTGGTGGTGTGGGGGATATTTTCTTGGCACACTTTGGGTCCCTTAGTACCAATTGAGCATCGTTTAAGCGCCACAGCCTACCTGAGTATTGTTGGTGACCATGTCCATCCCTTTATGACCACCATCTTCTGATGGCTCCTTCCAGCAGGATAACGTGCCATGTCACTAAGCTCACAAACCGGTTTCTTGAACATGACAATGACTTCACTGGACTCAAATAGCCTTCACAGTCACCAGGTCACCTTTGGGATGTGGTGGGACAGGAGATTTGCATCATGGATGTGCAGCCGACAAATCTGCAGCAACTGTGTGATGCTATCACGTCGATATGGACTGACATCTCTGAGGAATGTTTGCAGCACCTTGTTAAATCTACGCCACCAAGAATTACGGCAGTTCTGAAGGCAAATGGGGGTCCTAGCAAAGGAGTACCTATTAAAGTGCCCGGTGAGTGTACAACAACAGTGTATTTCTTGAATATCCCAGAATCACACAAGGAATGCCTCAATGGGCTTTTCACAGCCAACCAGCTTTGACTCCCTAAGAAGACAAGAAACCCCCCACCCCCAAAAAAAAATCTTGTAGGGAAAAAAAAATAGAAGTAATATTCAGAGAGAGAGAGACCCCCCTTCCAGGTAGGCTGAGCATGCAATGGCTGTCAAAAATTCAAAGTAAGCCGCGAAAGAGTAACATGTCAAGCAGCAGTTCATGTAAAAGACAAACTTACCATCAGTTCCAATAAACCTCGGCGCGTTTCATAACCGATTGTAACACTTGAAATCTACCATCTAAAATAAAACGTTCCAATTCCTCCTCGATGCAGGTGGGTTTTTAGTTCCCCCTGCTGACATGGAGACCCACCTGCTGTTTGTTCTTGACGTTCACCTGAGCGCACCTGACTGCGGGCCCCTGCCGGGGTCACTCGGTGCTGATCGGCAAACCCGCCTTTTGAGCAGACGCTACACGGCGAGGTGTTAACCCTTTATTTTCCTGTAACCCTTGTGATGAATTTTGGTTATTTTTCTCTATCAGTGCTTGAGCTTTTAGCCATTTCTGCCTTCCATTTGAGTGCAGGCAGCTCATATATATATAAATATATACAGTATATATATTATATATATATATATATATATAAAGCGTTTTCCTGACTAGCTGTAATTGCTGTCTGACATGTCATTATCTACAAATCTAATTATTCATAATGAAAAGAGATCGGGAAAGGATATTGTGGCTGAAAATAACCTAAAGTTGTGTTCTCATTGAAATCTGAATACTAGAAAGCAAAAGCGCCTTTCTGTCCTAGAGAGGACCACCAGGCCATTGACAGGCCACAGTCGGTGACAGCGCAGATCTTGATTTTGTGGTTTTCATTGCCAGGTTGTCTTAGCTTTGAAATAAGAAAAAAAAATGAAATAGTCTGAATTAGCGTATGCCACCCCAGTTTGAGGCGTTCATAAGAAATGTAATGATTTTCTTCACGATGTAGAAGTAATACGATATAAATCACAAAGTAAAGTCAATTTGAAAAGTACGCAGCAACCACAACGGATAATAAACGTTGATGCAATGCATTTGCGATGGCTTATGGGCAGTTTGAGCACCCATAGTGCACTGCTCTGCCGTTTGAACCCAAGGCCCACACGAACACGGACGCTGCACTGAGCGATTGCACCATTGTTGAACGATATGCCATTCTTTGGGCAGACGGAGTGAAATTTGCTGAAATTCACAGGAGGGTGTTGGCTTGAGCAGATCAGTAAGCTGTTTGGGTAGCCATCTTGCACAACATTCACGGTACCCCCAAGTTATCTTATACTATGATGTGTTCAGATCCATAGCTGACATCCAAATGTGCAGCAGCATCGGATAACGTAACCCGTCAGTCACCTCTGATGAAGGCATTTGCCATGCTGATGTGGGCTTGTGTGCGCGATGTTGATGGTCACCCAGATCAAGCTTTGTTGGTTCCACTTGTTCCTCCCGCTTTAAACCTTCCTGCCGATTCATAAACTTTTCGTCGAGTCCTGCTGTTTTCACTTCCATGCTGAGCCAACATCCATGGGTGAATTTCGGCAGGTTTCACTTCTTCTGCCCAAAGACATCTCCCTGTTCATCAGTGGTGCTGTTCTACAGGGGAGTGTCCATGTTTATTTGACTGTGGCTTCCACTCAGCTAACAGCAGAGCGCTGCACTGTGCCTGTTCAAATTACCCATAAGCCATTGCAGACGCCTTGTATTGCTATATGTTGGTGTTCCTGCATCATTTTACACTTACCTTTACTTTTTGATTTCATAAATAAGATTGTTGCGTGAAATATTTGAAATATTAAAATGTGTGGCCATTTTTCAATTTCTGAGAGTGGTTCTTAAAGGGCTAGGACCACCGATAAGAAACAAACATTGAAAATATGATGATATTCATTACAAGCAACCTTGAAATAGCATAAATCAACACTCCACATTCTTATACTACTTATTCCCATTTTTTCCCCAAAGTTTTGTGTAAAGCAGTAACTTTGACCCCTTGGATACCATCAGGGGGATCAGTTGATGTGGCCTGCACAACTTCACGTCCTTGTGATCATTTTTGCTGATGACATAAGGGTATCATTTCCTGCACAAAATGTTGTCCGAAAATGGCCTAAAAGCAAGGTTTGTTTTTGGGCACTAGGGGGTCCAAAAATAGGGGGGGAAACCCCAAAAAGCTTGATGTCTTACATAACTAGATGAGTCAAATGATACATCAGAAAGCATTTGATAAGGTGCCACATGAGAGGATGGGCATCAAACTAAAAGAAGTGGCAGGTCAGGGTGATTCGTGTCGATGGGTGCAGAATTGGCTCAGATACAGGAAGCAGAGGGTGATGGTGTGAGGAACCATCAGGATTAGCCGAAGTTATGACCAGCAGGGGGCAGTGTGGGGGCTACTGCTATTTTTAAAATATATAAATGATTTAGATAGGAATATAAGTAACAAACTGGTTGAGTTTACAGATGATGCCAAGGTAGGTGGATTAGCACAGGGGTAGGCAACGTCGGTCCTGGAGTGCCACAGTATGTGCAGGTTTTTGTTCCAACCCAGTTCCTTAACGAGAACTCAATTATTGCTGATGAAGCACATATTGCTTAAGTGACATTTTAATGCTTCATTTTAGTGGTCTCGCTTGTTAAGGTTCTCCAACCTTAATTGCTTATTTCAATCTTAAACTGCTGCATTCAGTGTTTTAATTGCTGTGTGCAGTTTGGGTCTCCAGGCTACAAAAAGAACATAGCAGCACTAGAGAAGGTCCAGAGAAGAGCGACTGGGCTGATTCCAGAGCTACAGGGGATGAGTTATGAGGAAAGATTAAAAGAGCTGAGCCTTTACAGAGATGAAGAGGAGAACTGACTGAAGTGTTTAAAGTCATATAGGGAATTAATCCAGTGGATCGAGACGGTGACTTGAAAATGAGTTCATCAAGAACACGGGGACACAGTTGGAAACTTGTGAAGGGTAAATTTCACACAAACATTAGGAAGTTTTTATTTACACAGAGAAGCATAGACACTTGGAAGACGCGACCAAGTAGTGTGGTGGACAGTAAGACTTTAGGGACTTTCAAAACTCAACTTGTGGATAGGACTGGTGAGCTTTGTTGGGCTGAATGGCCTGTTCTCGTCCAGATTGTTCTAAGAAGTGGAGGTTTTCACACACCGGACAAAACACACTGAAGTGATTTCAAACTACTGAGAAGTTCATTCCTTTGAACACAGCAGGCACTTTAAATCATGCATTCTGGAAACATGCAGTTCACATCGAGCCCGTCATGAGGAATGAGCACCCATAGCAGGCCCCGAGGGAGAGAAGAAGAATGACAGGACTTGTGTGGTGAGATAGCAGGAGCTGATGACTGGTCACCTGACCCTGAACCACTTGAACCAAAGAGGGCCCCCTTTCAGTTCTGGAGCCGGGTGGCCTGTGACCAGACACAGTTGAGTGACATCCACATCCTCAGAAGACAGTAAGAGCTAAGCACAGGACGAGTGTGTTGGCAGCAGTCTGCACGAAGATCCATGTGACATCCTCGCCATCCTGAGGGCAGAGTTTATTTATGTCAGCCTAATAGAATCCCTGGAAGAGGGTTGGTGAATTGAAAGATGTCTTCATCATTTGTGTGCACTGCACACTGGCTGAGCTAATGGCTTAATGGTTAGTAGACATTCTGTATATGCTCTATATTTATCATTTCTTTAAGAGAGTAAGGACTGTACAAATGACATTATGCAATGAATGTTTAGTAGAAATGGATGACAAAAATCGGAGCTTCCGGGTAATGTCGAGCATAAGTTGACTGTTTGTGAATCTTTACGTTTGGAGCTAAAGAAAACACTAAGTGAACAATTGAGGAAATTATTTAGAAGAAACAAATAGCCAATGGAGTCCATTACTCTTAACCCATATGATGTCTTCAGGTCAAACTTTTAAAATCAGTAAAAGCACCTTAGGTGTCTCATCTGGTGAACCCATAAAAAAACACCCTAAATGTGATCAGTTGTAAAGGTTCAGGTCGTCGGAACTTCAGGTTAAGATTGTCACTCCATATCGGGGTCTGGGGCATCTAAAAAAGGGGTGTTAGAGCCGGGTCATAAAAGACCCATAAAGCACAGCATGTGGAGATACACCTTTATCTGAGTACTGTCATGGAATTATGGGGTCCTTTCTTTCATCAGAGCTGTAGAATGGCCAGTAGGGGGGATGCGGCTACTAGGACGGGGTCTCCAGGACTCTGACTGTGTCTGGCTCGTCTCTTTTCTACAATCTCGCTGTGGCTCTGAAATTAGTTGATGTACAGATGTTGCCATTTTTTCATTTATATTCATTCGTTTCTTCTTTGTTTTTGGTGTATTTGACAAATCTGTACCCTCATACGTGGTAGTTCTGAATTTAGTGAGTGCTGTCACATATTCTTCCATTTTACCCTTGGGAGTTGTCGTGGTGCTCTGGGCCTCTACGCTTGGTGGGGAGTGCAGTGCAAGAAAAAAGTCATTTATGCAGTCAACTTCTGCGGTGGCCATGACAGACTGGACATCTCGCTCTCTGAAGAGGGCTACTTGTGTTCTGTGTTGTGTTTATCAATTTTGTGACCCCCTTTGTACACCCAATCTAACTGGAAGGGGTTCTCTCTTTGAATTGCCTTTCAGAAGATTTCTACCATTGTTTTTCCTTACAATTGTTTTTTTTTTTTTTATGGGGGTTTCTGGTCATCTTTGAGAGTCAAGGATTGGGGGGCTGTCAAAAAACAAGGCCCAATGAAGTCTTCCTGGTGTGATTTTGGTCTCTACAAGAAATCAGTGGTTGCTGTAAAGGGGGAAGTCATTGATTCAAACAACTGGAATTGAAACCGCACATAAAATAAAAGTCCATTTTAGTCAAGTGGGGAAAGAAACGTTCAGAACTGGCAACCAACGCTTTTCAAGCCCTATTGTGAGTCAGCTTGAAGCTCGCTTTGTCAGATTCCTAACTCATGGAGCATTCACAGCTCCTCTCCTGAGCAGAGTTTGTGTTTCCTGGCACGGAATGATGTCCTCTTTTAAAAAGAGATAGCTTTTTCTATTTAGTTTTTTTAAGAGTTCAATAAAGACATGACCGATTCTAATTGTTTGCATGTTTTTGGGTTAAGCATATTGTGATGGAGATGGAGGTCAGATGACACTTAATGACCAGGTCGTTCCAAAGGCTTCTTGCCCTTGTAGTTTGGAGTCTCTTGAGTCCCTGTTTCCAGCGTTGTACTTCAGGGTCCAAGTTACCTTTCCATGCTTCTACTCAGGATTAGTCATCTAGTCGTGCGGTCAGGTCCAAGGAAACGCTACTGGAAAACCATCTCCACATTTGAAGACAGACAGACAGACAGACAGACTTTATTAATCCCAAGGGGAAATTCACAAGAAATGAATGAAGACCACAATGGTCAGTTTGTATTAAAACATTTTGGTTCCCAGTCTGATTAAGGGTGGCATTGTGAAGACTTTTATGTTGTTTGCCTCAGAGAGGGTGAAGTGGTGGCTCTGAGGCTAGGGATCTGTGCTGGCAATTGGAAGGTTGCCGGTTTGAATCCCGTAAGCTGCCCTGGGCCCTTCAGCAAGGCCCTTAACCTGCAATATTGCTTTGTCCTGCGTACCACACCTCCGATCTCGTTTCTTTGGTTGGACTTCAGGTTTGCAAAGTGCTGACTACTTGATTTGTAAGTCGCTTTGGATAAAGGTGTCTACTAAATAAATAAGTAAATAATAATAGTAGGAACTTTTAGGTTTGAATACACAATGGGCGGTCGGAAAATTGAGAGTCCACCTAATGAGAAGGATTTAGGAGTCGTAGTGGACTGTAAGCTCTCGACTTCCAGGCAGTGTTCAGAAGCCATTAAGAAGGCCTACAGAATGTCAGGTTATATAGCGCCTTGATGTGTGGAGTACAAGTCACAGGAGGCTCTGCTCGAGCTTTATGACACACCAGTAATGGCGCACTGCTATAACGATAATGTGCAGTGAATACACTTGACTTGAGCATTCCTAGTTTTCATTCTCTTTCTCTGTACGTTTACCATTCGTTTGCTCAGAGGTTGATGCGTTTGTTGCTCCCTATGCAGCTCTTCTCTTCTCCACCCTAGCGGCCCGTTTCTTCTCTTCTCCCGTCAGCATCTTTTCACGTTAAAACCGATTAAGTCAGCATTTGTGTTGCAATTATTTAGTATATTTTCCTTAATTTTTCACGTAAGTTGACACTTAAGTCTTCAATCTACCTCAAGAATGATTTAAGATATGAAGAGGTAGGGGAAGTGACGGTGAAGGTTGTAGTGATGAGAACGGTGCCCACACGGGCGCCCTGCTGGCCACTGCTGAGAGTTGATTCTACAATAGAAATAAAATGAGGAATAACCTTGGAGGTCAATCATCACTGTGAAAGCGGACAGTAGACGTCACGTAGTATATGTGTACCAAATTTCAGGTCAATAGTTCAAACGGTTTGCGAGGTACGGGTGATTTAAAATCCTGGACAGACAAATGGACAGCCACGGTAGCGTATTATAGAAGAAGACTGGTGAGGCCTCATCTGGAGTCCTGGGTGCAGTTTTGGTCTCAAGGCTACAAACAGAACATAGCAGCACTAGAGGTGGTCCAGAGAAGAACGACTCGGCTGAGTCCAGGACTATACAGGGGATGACTGATGAGGAAAGATTAAAAGAGCTGAGCCTTTATAGAGATGAAGAGGAGACATGACTGAAGTGTTTAAAATGATGAAGAGAATTAGTCCAGTGGGTCGAGACTGTTATTTTAAAATGAGTTCATCAAGATCACGGGGACACAGTTGGAAACTTGTGAAGGGTAAATTTTGCTCAAACATTAGGAAGTTTTTCTTTACACACAGAACGATAGACACTTGGAATAAACTACCAAGTAGTGTGGTAGACAGTAAGACTTTAGGGACTTTCAAAACTCGACTTGATGTTGTTTTGGAAGAAAAAAGTGGATGGGAGTGGCGAGCTTTGTTGGGCTGAATAGCCTGTCCTCGTCTAGAGTGTTCTGATGTTCTAACTTTGATAGATAGGTGTGTGTCTTTCTGGATCAGTCCAATCAACTGAATTGACCACAGATGGATACCAATGTGGTCCACCTAAGCCAAAGCTGTTAACCTGCATCCAGGTCCTCCAACCTTTGGTGTGAAGATTGGCACTCCAGCCACCATAAGAAACCTCGCACTGTTCCACTCCAGTCGAACTTGTGTGGTGCTGAGGTGTCCAACGTCACCCGCTCGGCTCTTAATTTGGGATCCTGAGGTGGGCCGTGGTGTGGTGTGGTGGCTGTATCGGTACAGGCTCCCGACCTCCTCTCTCTCTGTCTCAGAGGCGGCTGCTGTTCCTGACCCTGTGAGATTTCGCCGCCTGTTCCGATATTAAAGTCGTCACTGAATTATTCAAATGAATTGGTGTGAAAACACCACGAGGGACTTTGCTGTTTTAAAATGAATTGTGGAAGCTGTGAAGTGCTCACTACATTACAAAGACATTCACAAAGTCGTTCTTTTGACTTCAGAAAGCAGTTCCACTTATTTTTTTTTTCTTTCTTTGGAAATGCTGATCATTAAGGCTGCATGTTCGGGGTTTGTAATTTCTGTACAGTCGAGTGTTTCTTATTTATTATTATTATCAATTCCCTGAACACAAGGGTCTCTTTTATCCCTACTCCTTTGGAGTCATCATGTTCTAAAGTAATACCTACATGCTGCAATCCACAAAGACATGATGGTGTTCATTTAAGTTGGGTGAAGGCCTGTAATTTTCTACACAATGCTGGTAAAATGATTTCTGCAGATCTTGTTTTTTTTGCTCCGTTTATTATGCACTGCGACTCCATTGAAGAGCCTTCTTTTTGATCCAGATGAGTAACAACAAAGGAGACACCTGCGACTATAAATATAACAGCAGGTCGGGTCACTTGCAGGTATTCACAGATGATTTGGCACTTAAAGGGGGGGGGGGGGAGTGTTGATAAAGGGGGACGAGAACAGGGAGAGGAGTCAGGGGGGAGAACTTTGAGAATTGTCAGCAACTTAACAGCAGCAAACCGAAGAGCTGCTTACTGACGTTCACCACAGCAGAGAGCCGACACGTCTGGTCAGAGTTCAGGGAGTGGATGTGCAGGTGGTGCTCTGCTAGTACCTGGGGGGTCCACATTGATGACACAGAGGAACTAGAGAAGACAGGGCAGAGCAGGCAGGCTCGTCATCCTTGGGAGACTGCGCTCCTTTAATGTGGGAAGTGACCTCCTTCACATCTTCTACAACTCGGGGATCACCAGTGTGGTGTGTTGGGCTGGTAACATCACTTCAGGAGAGGACCACCGAATCATCAAGCTAATTAAAAGGACAGACTCCTTTAATGGGACACACTGTGGTCCCCATGGAAGTAGTAGAAGAGGAGAGCACTAAGACAAAACTCAGTGCCATTATGAAGAATGCTGCACGTCCCATCTGTGTCAAACCAACACTGGGGACTTTTAGGCAACGATCCATTCAACAAAAGAGTGTCAAGAAATGCGACTGGGGGTCCTTCACACCAACAGCAATACACCTTTATAGAGCCTCACTGGGACTACCAAGTCAGAACTTTATTCTTTGTTTTTAATTTTCTTGCTTTATAGCCATTCTGGTGTGTGTATTTATTTAAAGAGCTTCTGCAAAAAGCCAAATTTCCCCCTTGGGATAAATACAACTCTATCTATCTATCTATCTATCTATCTATCTATCTATCTATCTATCTATCTATCTATCTATCTATCTATCTATCTATCTATTATATAGTGCCTTTTATCTATCTGTCTGTCTGTCATATAGTGCCTTTTATCTATCTGTCTGTCTGTCATATAGTGCCTTTCATCCATCTATCTATCTATCTATCTATCTATCTATCTATCTATCTATCTATCTATCTGTCTGTTATATAGTGCCTTTTATATTTATAATTTTGGGTATATCATTTTTCATACCTATGTGTAATGTGCCTTTCATTCCCATCTAAGTATTTGTCTATCTCTTTGTCTTTCTTTTATATAGTGCCTTTCATACGTAGCTACAGTATGTATAATCTTGTGATATAGCATGTTTTGTATTCATGTATCTTTATGTCTGTCTATTGTATAGTGCCTTTCACATTTATCAATCTCAGTTATTTAGTCCCTTTCTTATCTGTCTGTCAGTCTAGCTATCATATAGTGCCTTTCCTGTTTGTCTACCTCTCTGTGCCTATCCTGTCTGTTTATCTGTCAGTCTGTCTGAAATGATTGTGGCAAGTGATTTGCTGTGCTCATACTTTATGTGAATTTTCACTTGTGACATCTCATCTCCCCACTTTGCTTGCCGTATGTGACTTGCCAGTTTGTGCAGTGTGGTGGAGTAGTACAATGATACCGGTGATCATTGATCTGCAGAATAAGCAGCAGTTAAACATTAGCTGCAGTCGTTTTTTCACTGTGAAAGTGAAAATTCAAAAGCAAACTGCGCCCATTAAGTGGGCATCGCATCAGTGCAGTTCCAGCCTGGAGTCTTCTTGGGTCTGACGCAATGAGCTTCACCAACCTGGATTTGGAGATTTCTCAGCCCTTCTACTCTGCAGCTCCTCTCAAGCTCTGTCAGGTTGGATGGGGAGACCGCTGATGGCAGGCTGTCTTTAGGTAGCTCCAGAGATGTGTCATTGGCTTCAAGTCGGGGTGCCGGCTGTGTCACTCTTGAACATTCACAGAGGTGTCCCCTAAGCCACTCTGGTGTTGTCTTTGCTTTGTGAACCTTTGGCCCAGTCAGAGGTCCAGAGCATTCAGAGGAGGCTTTCTCTAAGGGTATCCTCTAAAGTTTCAGCTGTTCATCTTTCCCTCCACCCTGTCTGGTCTCCCAGTCCCTGATGCTGCCACCACCACCATGCTTCACTTTTGGAATGCTATCACACAGGTGATGAGCCATGTCTGGTTTCCTGCAGACGTAACATTCAGAATTGACAGTAAACTGTTCAATTTTGGTTTCATCAGACCAGAAAATTTTGTTTCTCACATTTTTTGAGAGTCCTTTGCAGAGGTGCCATTTTGTAAACTTCAGAATAATGGATTGTGGAAGTTAAATTAATTTTGCCAGTCTGATGTTTTTAAAGCATTTATTTCTTTTTAGCCACAGGTAATAGGGTAAGAGAATATAAATACTTACTTAATTTATTCTATGCGTACTTTCAGCACCTTACCTTGGTATCCTCATGTGTCTGAAACTCTCTCACCCGGTGCTGATCTCTCAAACCTTTCTTCTCAGACTGTCATTTTCGAGCCGCCTTGCTCACCTCCTGTCCACTTTTATATTTCAAAGGCGACTTTCGGTGGTCCTCGTACGTCTTTTCTTCTCCTCATGTGTCTCGCATTCGCACGTCCTCTTTTGATCATGTCACCAACGCCAAACCGAACCAATCAGATTGCTTTGAAGGACTGTAAACACACAGGCGCACGCAGGCCTTTGCTTTTTTACTTTCTCTTATACGAAGTGTAGGGAAAGTATTGTAATTGTCCAAAAATTCGATTTCAAGATTTTGAAGAATCTCAACGTTTTAGACCTCCCGGAGTCCAAAAATACCATTTTTGAAATTAGGTCTGTCTGTGTGTATTGTCACAAATAATCAGACTGCTGTCACCGTCCTGCTCCACTGACAGACTGAGGAGATTGTTCCTCCCCCACACTATGCGACTCTTCAGTTCCACCCGGGGGGGTTAAATGTTAACATTATTCAAAGTTATTGTCTGTTTTTACCTGCATTTTTCTGACTCATTAATTTAATATTGTTTTTTGTATCAGTATGCTGCTGCTGGAGTTTGTGAATTTCCCCTTGGGATTAATAAAGTATCTATCTATCTATCTATCTATCTATCTATCTATCTATCTATCTATCTATCTATCTATCTATCTATCTATCTATCTATCTATCTATCTATCTATCTATCTATCTATCTATCTATCTATCTATCTATCTATCTATCTGGTTTGGGGCAGCCATCCGTATAATGTATCCTGGGTGCAAATATAGTACATTTTCAAACAGTTGTTCACAAGACTTAGTCTAAAACAGAACTGATTACATGAAACAAAGATGGAGAGCCTAACACTGGAAGTGATGTCTTCTGGACCGGAAGTGACATCATCAAAGGGATTGGAGCCATGCAGGATTTACCAGGAAATATCTGTAGGGAACTGAGAGAGACCGTCGGCAATCTCCGCCGCCCCCTGGTTGGATGTTTTATTACCATTACTCAGGCCCTTTAGCTGCCTCCTACTCACACGTGTGTGACAGTGTGTAACCATAATAACTTGAATACACTTTCACTCAGATCAACCGACTTCTGCATACAAGTATGAGGTACAAAACGTAGATTTCTATCAACTTTTGGGCTATCTCCGCTAACCAGAAGTGGTACTTTACCGTTTATTCATGAAGCTGCACAACCCGATTTATTCAACTTACTTTTATAATAATTGTTCAATATGTTATTAATTTGATTTGATTTGTTTTTTTCTGGTTCTTTAATGTACAGAATATTAGAATATAATCCTTGTCTTGCAGGTTGCTCCTCAAATATCCATCCCCATATCTGATCTATGAGAAAGTCGAGGGGAGACCACTCCTGATTTTTTTACCTAGTCGATCAGGCTGGCTTTATGTGTTGTGATTTGCTCAGTGGATGCTAAAGTGTAAATCACATTCCTTTACTGTTTGAAATCATTTTTGCGTTACAAATTCACAGCTTTATCTCTCTGATGTTTCCAAACACATCCTAACAGTTGGTGGAGGCCTGACTTTAATCAAGCGCCTTTCAGTGCCACACAACACCCTGTGAGCTTCTTTGTGCAGGCCAGATTGGTTTTAACCCCCCGAGGTGCGGCGTGTGCTTCAGCTGCTTATTTTTGAACGTCGGCAGCCCATGGTCAGATTTTTATGATGCAGATATTTAATTTTTTTTTTCTTCATTTTTCTTTCCACTTTGCAGAAATACCTGAAAAAATGGAGAGACTGCTGGCACTCAAGGAAATCGTGAAGAAATTCCCACCTGTGAATTACGAAGTTTTTAAATACGTCATCACTCACTTGAATAGGTAGGTGAATTGATAATGTTGTCGCTCAGGCTTCATACTGTGGAGGAGTGTTTCAGGCAAAATGAAATAAATAAATTACACAACAGGTAATGAGCCATGGCCGGTGTCCTCCAGACGTGACACGCAACACAAATAGGTAAATGTATTGTGAACTGCGGCAATAAATAAATGAAGGAGAGTCCTAGAAGGTATGGCACTTCGCAGAGTGCGGGCGCTGAAGCACACGTGCCCTAAATACAACGCGTTTATTTGCGCTGTCCACGCTTGGTGCACACAACATAGTTAGAAGTTAGTGTCCATTTGTGCTCAGTGGGTGGCTGAATGTCCATGTCGTGCTGTCCTGACAGTTGTGACAAGTTGAAAGTGTTGTGATGATGATCTGCATCAGGCTCAGAGTCTTCAGGTTTCACATCATCCAATCAAATGTCACTATCACAGTCTCTGCCATTTATCATCAAAATGTTCATCTTGCATTAAATCTAGTTGTTTCAGACCATCAGCAGCTTTACGTCTTTTTCACATCAACATAACAACAGACTGTTGTGACGTGTGAGTCGCTGCCTTACACCCCAAAGATGAGTCCCAGTACTTTACAAAATCAGCTTTAATCAACTCGACACAGGAACAGCAAGATTATTTCTTGTGGCGGGAGCTAACACTCTAACACACAGACAGGGCCGGGGCCAGGTCAGTGGCCAAGTTATAACGTTCCCTGCATCACCCATCGGGCGACAGACGTGTTGCGCATGGAGGCAGTGAGCTCGCAGTTGCCTCTCCTGATGCTGTGAACCTGTGGTGGTGGACAGGCAGCCCTCGACGGACATGTCAATCGCATTTCGACATGTCGCCCCATCAGAGAGGGTCTCAAAAGGGTCAGAACTCTCACACTGTCTATTGTTAACACTATTTTCAGCAAGCTGTGGCCACACCAAAAAAGAAAAAAGTCTATGGCTATCCACTAGTTGGCAGCACCATAGTAAATAACTGAGACGCAGCAACAAATCTCGCCAGCAAGCTGACGGCGTCCATAGTGGCGGTCTCCCGAGTTCTCTTGTAACGGAGCACCTTGACGGGCTCAATAAAATACGACTTCACTCGTACCTCACCTTCAAGGTGTTAAAAGTGATACCATGCCAAAATGTTTTATATTGGTAATGCTGAATCCAAAATGGCCACAGCTGTCCATTTTCTCCGTTGTAGCATCGGTCCACATCACCTCAGGGCATCGGGGTTCTGCTGTGTTTTATTGAGTGGTTCACAAGCAAGGTTTGAAGCGTAGAGCATCAGATTTAGTATTAACTTTGTGTTTTTGAAAAAACCCCTTTGTTGACCGTGTCCATCAGCCATGTGGAGAAGGTTATATCAGGGTAACTGGTGGATGCCAAATGTAAAAAGAAATAAAAGTATTAGAATAGATGCAATTATTGATGTGATAATTGGGCATTTTGGGCATTTGAATTCAGCTGCCGAAGCAGAGTTCACTGTGACTACAAGATATTGAAATTCCATACAAAGATGCACCCACATGCCTGTGTGTGTGTGTGCGTGTGTGTGTGTGCATTTCTTCAAGTTTACAGCTGTGCGTTCAGTTCACTGCCAACACGTGTTAATGTATGCAGCATAAATGTGTCTCTTTAATGACTAAGTGGAATTTCTAACACTTCTGCAAATGAAAAGCAAAGACAAGATGTCTAACTGTTTGATCTTAACAAGGACTTACTTCTAGATGTTACTGAGAACTCATTGCGTTGATCACAGTGGGCTGAGTTGCCTTCTGGTTGACCTCCCGTAGTATTTCAGACCATAAAACCGAGGTTTCTATGTCCGTTTTCGTCTTGCTGATTTTTATTTGGCTGATTTTGGTGTTTCACTTGGATTCACATGCAGGTGAAGTGATTTGTTCAGGGTCACACTGTGTTAATACCAGGATTTGAACCCACAGCCTTGGGGAATTGAAGTCCTAGGCCCAGAGCCATAACCTCTAGGCCACGCTGTATTCTGAGCCTTTGTATTGATCTTTATATCACATGTACACTCGCCTGGCAGGCTGGCACTCTTAATGCTGTCAGCATTGGCGCCTGTTAGTTCCTGGAGTTCTGGGTTTACATTCCAGGTTGCTGTCTGGGTGCAGTTTGCATGTTCTTCTCATGTCTGCACATCTGCAACCCAAAGACGTGGAGGTACAGGTCACTGATGACTTTAAATGGACTGGCACATGGCTCATGAATGTCCCCTGTAGCAGAATGCCCGCATGGGGTTTCTCCTGATGTCTACTTAGATGTTCTTTTGCACACAGAGGGGGGGACATGGTGTGCAACGGAAAAAGAGAGACAGTTGTTGTGCAAGAGGCCTTGTTGGCACCCTGGCTAAAGCTGGTGGCACATTACATGACTTCCTACTCGAAGGGGGCGTCAGACCTGACGACCTCACTCACTAATCTAGTCCCCTGAGGATGTCAGATTACACAATTAGAAGTCACAGCCAATGACAAATTAAGATGCCTCTGTGATGAGTTTCCAGCACAGTTTTACATTTTCTAAGCATCATGAGCTCGTGCCGAGTATCGTGCTGCCTCGCAGAGTCGGTGCCCACCACAAAGGCTTTACAGGTGCGTCAAGCTGAGACACAATCTCAGCCCTTGGATCCCACCCCTCCATTCTGTTGTGGTACATAAAACACGCAACATCAGACAGACGAGCCTCTCTTCTGTTTGTGAGATTCAAGACAGCCGAGTTCCTTACAACAGTTCACCGTACTTATGAGGTCAGTCACGAAACGCCCGTTGTATGCCCATCGGGGTTGTGTGAGGCTAATGTGACTCAGAGGGAGTTTCAGGACAGATGTTGTGGGTGTTATATGACCTTTCGTCAGGCATTGCAGGCCGCAGTTGGACCCTCGTCATTCCTTATTTCTCTTTCATGCTTTATGTGTTTTGTTGCTAATTGGTTGTCAGCACTCGCATACACTTGAGCTGCCCTTACGACTGAAGACAAAACCAAAGTTTGATTTGAGTTGCTAGGATGTTGGGTTTGGTTCCATGGCCACAGGTAGCCAAAAAGTACTTCTGGCAGTTAAGATAAAGTGGATGGAACCATTGATGTTCCTTATAAGAAAGAAGTAGGATCTTTCAATTATCGATTTTATTTACATAATTTTACAGAGTCGTGGGGTTTTGGGCAGCTCCCGTGACCACCAGTTGTGTAGCAAGACGTCCCCAGTCACTCGCTCGATTCAACCAGTCTGTGACTTGACCCGCCAGAATCAAACAGGTCCGGTTTTGTCTTAAGTCGTAGGGGCAGGTTCTGTGTGTGTGTGTGTGTATGTGTGTGAGTCGAGAACCAATGACCATTCAGTCAGAATTGCAATGCGTATAATGTAAATACGAGGAATAAGGAATGCGGATGACTTGGACCTGACAAACAGAAGAGGTACTCGTATGTCTGATGTCTTGTGTTTTGCGTACCACGACAGAATGGGGAGAAAAGGCCGAAATTTTGTCCGTATCTGTAAACCCTTCACACAGACCCCCAGCTCAGTCAGAAAAAAATGGCGAGCGGGTGATACTTCGGAATTGTGAAACTGTGCCAGAAAGTCGTCATGCAGTCATGTCATTCGACATCCTCAGGCAACAAGGTCAGCATCTGAAGTCGTCACGTTTGACATCCCCTCCTGTAAGAGCCATTCACTAGTTATTAAGTTCTATTAAGTGTTTGCCTGTATATTAGTGTATAGTCTATGGGAGGTTCTTAGAGCCCCCCACACCCTGAATTGAATTGGTGTATTCTAACACTTTCTTGTCTCTCTGACTACAGATCAGTCTCAGTTAGTGACCTGCCTTGCTGTGTGTAAAGCATGGAGGGCACATGGTTTTAAACCAGGCTTTAACATGCCCAATAGAATGTAACACAATGTTCTCTGTTGAGCGTGCAGTGCCGTATGCCCTAAGCGTACTGAAGGTGAAGTAAAGCATCTTTAAATACAGAAACAACTGAAGTTTGACAGGAAAAGCGAAGTTTAGAGAAGAGATATTTTTCCAATTTTTTTTGGCTTTTATTCTACGTGTGTAACAACCTTTTAATTAAACGATATTATTTAACTTGACTCCTCTGCCTGTTTGCTTGTCTGGGTCAAATTTTAAACCCACATTTGGCAAAGCAAATTTCTTCAAACTTTGCATACGTGTTCAGTATCAATGACAATACAATATTCCGTCAAAACCGTTGCAATTACGTAACAAATTTCACTGTAATCAATGGTTATGCGATTCCAGTTAACGAACACACAACAATGACAGAGAGAGAATATAGTGCGATATCGGAGCATACGAGTGAGAGACGCATCCAATTGCCCCCACTTGCCTTCTGCAGTGAGTGGAGTCGGTAAATACGCGGGTCAACTTTACTTGTTTACTCTTGTGAAGGAGTAGCCTTGATGATCATGGTGAGGAAGTAATGCCGTAAACTTGCCGTTCTGTTGTCGTTGTCAAGTCTTTAGAGTCCTGGTGCTTCCTGTCTTGCTATATGGTTGCGAGACATGGACGCTATCCAGTGACCTGAGACGAAGACTGGACTCCTTTGGTACTGTCTCTCTCCAGAAAATCCTTGGGTACTGCTGGCTTGACTTTGTGTTGCTCATGGAGTCCCAAATGAGGCACATGACCTGTATTGTGAGGGAGCATCAGTTACGACATTACGGCCATGTGGCGCGTTTCCCCGAGGATGATCCAACTCACAGGATCGTCATGGTTGGGGACTCGAGTGGCTGGACCAGGCCAAGGGGTTGCCCAAGTAACACCTGGCAGATAGAGGGTCATTTCCGGAGGGTGGGACTGGTCTGCGTGTCTGCCTGGGAGGTTGCCAACCAAGATCCCAAGTTGTTTCGTCGTGTGGTGGGTGCGGCAACACTCTGAACCAGTGCATGCTCCCCAACTTGACTTGACTGAGCGCTAATCCCATAAGAGCCTGAACAGAAAAAGAGAGACCAAAAAATACATTTTTTTAGTTTTCAAATCATTCTGCAAAGAAGATATATTACGTAATAATATATATAATAACCCTAATTTTAAAGAAGCTTTTCCAGTTCATTACAAATAATTTATTTTTCTTCATAGTGGACTGTTTACCATCATACCCTTGGTTTATTGTATTAGGGCTTACTATCAAACGTTATCTGCTTATCCAGGTCTACTGTTTAACATCATTCCCTGGGTTACTCTCTCAAAACTGTTTAAGATTACATTTTATGCTTATAGTATTTAGACTGTACTGTCAGGAGATATATATCTTTATCAATAGATATCTTTATTTTAATCCTCATGCACTGCTGCTGGGGGGCTAGTTGTGTTTTGGATGTGCTCTGTGTCTAATAATAATAATAATAATACATTTTATTTATATTGCGCCTTTCCCATGCTGTAGGTATGTCAGAGGACTGGGACTTTGTGAAGTGTGGTTTAGCCACACTTGGGGAGGCAAAATGGGAAGGCAGGGGGACTGGGTGGGGAGGGGGAGAGAAAGAGAGCAAGCTATTTCTTATCTATCCTTTTAATCCTTATAATTGTAAGAACCAATGTAACAATAGGCTTCATGGCAATAACTCCTGGAAAAATTGGAACTTAAAAGTCAAAGCTGTCTTATGTAATAATGTACTAACTTAAATTAAGACTACAGAATGTCAACAAAAGATCACCAAACAGTTAACTTTGTGAGCTGGAATGTTAAAGGTCTCAATCACGAATAAAAGAGAAAGAAAGCATTCTCCCACCTAACAGATCTAAACGCTAAAGTAGTATTTTTACAGGAGACCCACTTATTAAGCAAGGATCAGTTTTGGCTGCACAGAGACAGAACTGGCCAAATATTCCATTCCAGCTTTACAAAGAAAACTCGAGGTGTGGGAATTCTTATAGATAGAGGAATCTCATTTGTAATATTAGATGTAGTATCTGATCCTGAAGGGCGATATGTGATCGTCATGGGTAATGAAATATTTATATATTTTATATAATTAAATATCTACGCACCCAATATGGATGATAGGGACTTCATCTGAAACGTTTTTGCATCCATTCCCAATGTGGACACTCTTAAAATTATAATGGCTGGTGACTTTAATTGTGTTTGAAATCCAGACCTAGATGGGTCTCCTGCCACAGGGCACAGCAAAGACAATTACACAGTTTGTAACTGATCACAACTTATCAGACCCCTGGAGATTCCTAAACCCAAACTCAAGAGCCTATTCTTTCTTCTCACCTGTGCGTCACTGTTACTCAAGAATTGGTGCACAAAAATAAATTCATTCAGAATTGGTGCACAAAAAAAAAAACAACAACAACATTGTAATTCCCCACTATGCTAAACAAATTGTTTGAATCAATTAGTTGATGTGCATCCCACGATTTTCTTTAGTCACATACAACCACGAAAATTGTGGTTAAAGAAAAATTTGTTTTTTAGTGCATTTATAACTAAAGTAAATAAAATCATTTTTCTTACTTTTTTTTTTTTATATTTTTCGTTATTCTTGTGTGGACTGTTTGCTTTGAATTTTGACAAAATGTTTGAAAACGAACTTTTGGACTGAGAGATTTCTTTCGGCACGCATGTGACCCGCGCTTGATTCTGCCTTACTCACCAGCAGCCACACCTCCAATAAGAACTTGTGTAACGTCGGCTTTAAGATGCATTCATTTGCACACCTGGGGTCACTTTATTTAAATAGCAGCAGCTCATCATTACACTCACGTGTGCTGTGCCGTTACACCCGTACACATTTTTTTATTTTTTGCGTGTTGCCACATGCCCTTCTGTTTTCATCATAAATGATCTTAACGAGGACCCATCAGGCAGAGCTCTGGCTCATTATTTTCCTCTTTTTGTGTAAACTGATTTCTTTGCTCACAGCCAGTTTGGCTCTTTCCCCCCCCCCCCCCCCAATTACAAGACCAGAATAAGCATCAGTAACCTAATGAAGCACTCGGATTAGTAGTAGCACTGATGTTTCTGCACGGCAAATAATTTCCTTGTACATAGATGTAGCAGTGTAGTAGAAAAACAGTCGAGCCAACTGTCATGACAGGTACCCTGCTTGTTCAGAGTTATTGACTCATTCATTCTTCAAAATAATAGCATAAGTGCGGACTTAAATTAGAGAATTCATTCATTCTGTGAAAAAAAAAACAACAGCCGTCAGGGAAGCAAATGTTTCACACATTGTGATAAAAAGATCTTCCCTTCTGAATTGCTAACAAACATGTGCCTTTTCAAACATTGTTCAGAGGAACGACACGAGTTAATTGGAGAGGGGAAAACGTTTAAAGAGGTGCAGCAAATCATAGGATGCTCAGCTGAAATGATCTCAAAAGCTTTAAAATGGCAACAAAGCCCCAAAACACACACAGAAGAAAACGAGCAACTCGTGTTAAAACAGATTGAAGACTGGAAGCCAGTCATCACCTCCAGAAAGATCAAAGATGATCTAAAATGACCCGTTACAGTCAGAAGACATTTGATCGAAGCTAAGTTATCAGCCAAGAAGCCCCCATAAAGCAGCACTGTTGGAAAAAACGGCATGAGCAGAATCAGAAACACATTGATTGGCCCAAAGAGAAATGGCATGTTGAGAGTAAAGTTGTTCTTTTCAGGCCTTGTGGTCATTAACTGAATGTTAGAGGATCTCCATGTACTGAATTCAAGCAAAAGTCTCGGTAAGGGGATGTTGTTCACACTACGGTGTTGGGCCTGTTTATCATATACCAGGGATCCTGGATCTGTCTGAATACATTGAAAGACTTGAAGAGATTATGTTGCCATATGCCCCTGTAGTGGCCATTTCAACAAGACGACGACCCTCCAAGCACTATGTTGACCCTGTGTTAACCTATATATGACAAATAAACCTAAACCCTGTGGTGGGTTGGCACCCTGCCCGGGATTGGTTCCTGCCTTGTGCCCTGTGTTGGCTGGGATTGGCTCCAGCAGACCCCCGTGACCCTGTGTTCGGATTCAGCGGGTTGGAAAATGGATGGATGGATAAACCTAAACCTAACCTAACCTAACATGAGCGACACTTTGGTTCCTGACTAAATAAAAGGATTGAGGTAATGGAGTGGGCAGCTCAACCCCACTGAAAAGCCGTGGGGTGACCTTAAAAATGGCCATTTCTGAAGCAAAACCCAGACATTCACAGGAACTTGAAGAGAAAAAGGGCGACCCTGCTATTCTTTGAACAGATTCCTAGTCTTCTTGTAAAAGAATAACGCAGACTTGATCAGATTTGTTAGTGCTTTGATTTGGAATTGAGCGTGTAATGTTTCTACTACATTAGAAATATGAAATAACAGCAATTGAAAAATAGTTCACTTTCTTAAACGCACTGTTATTTTTTTTGAACACAAAATAATTGCAGTCCGACATCGCTAACCTGATCACTCTTTTTGGTAAAAATTATATTTCTACACGGCAAATAACTTACTAGTAGGTGTAGTAGAGTAGTCATGACATGTGCTGCTGATTGTGTGTAATTGAATCATTCACAATAACAGCAGTGTGGAGCCCAATTAGTGAGGTCATTGATTCGTGTCAATTTAGGCCCTTATTTAAGGAAGGAAGGCAGCTAATGTTGTACATGCTGCTTAGAGTGCGTCTCTCTCTGAAAATCTGAGTTAAACGGGTCGTTCCAGACATTGTTCAGAAGAACGGCGTACTTTGATTAAAAAGTTGACTGGAGAGGGGAAAACAAATGAAGAAGTGCAGAAAATGATAGGCTGCTTAGCTGAAATGATCACAAATGCATTGAAATGGCAACCAAAACCTGAAAGATGAAGAAGAAAATGGAAAACTGCCTTTCAAATCAATAGAAGAACAGCCAAAATGGCAAAGACTGTGCCAATGATCAGCTCCAGGAAGATCCAAGGTGGTCTAAAGTTACCTGTTGTCACAATAAACAGACACCAGAGTCGTGAAAAGGTTTGGGGCAGCCAGCTGTGTAATATTCCATGGCTGCAAACGAGTAAATTGCTAGCACTGGCGTGCTCAGAATGGAGTCCAAAACAGAACTGATTAGGTGAGTCAAATATGGCGGCTGTAAAGGCCAGAAAGGGAAATGAAGTCATCGAGGGCAGTAGCAAAAGGGTTCTCTTCCAAAGGCTCGGACCCGGACGTGATGTCGTCAAAAGGGCCGGAACCGGAAGTCTCTTCGATCATAGGTTTTTTTCATCGAAAGTGACGTCATCTAAGGGTCCAGAACTGGAAGTGACGTCATCAGGGCCAGGAGGAATTTCCCATGAACAGTTTATAGGAAAGTGAGGAAAAAGGTCAGTGCACTCCGCCACCCCCTGGTCTGGCATGAAATTATTCTCATTTAGACCCTTTAGTTGACTCCCATGCGCACGTGTGTGACACTGTGAATACCTGTGTTTGAATTTGAAGACGCCTGTGTGAAGCCAAGCTGTCGGCAAGAACCCCCTGCAAAGTCCCATTGTTGGGGAAAAAAGACGCGTGTGCTGAAGAGGTTACAATTTACAAAGAACACACTAAAGAGAAATGGAGCAACATTTTGTGGACTGATGAAAGCAAGATTGTTCTTTTTGGGTCTAGGGACCGCAGACGACCCCCAAACACTGAATTCAAGCCACAGTACTCTGTGAAGCAGGGTGGCGTGAGCACTCATGATACGGGGATGTTCCTCATCCTATGGTGTCAGGCCCATTTATCGCATACCAGGGATCAGTTTGAATACCTTGAAGAGCTCATGTTGCCTTATGCCAAAGAGGAAATGCCCTTGAAATGGGGGCTTCAACAAGATGATGACCCCAAACATACCAGTAACTGAGCAACATCTTGGTTTCAGACCAACAAGATTGACGTTACGGAGTGGCCAGCCCAATCCCCGGACCTTAATCCAACAGAAAACTTGTGGGGTGATATCAAAAGTGTTGTTTCTGAGGCAAAACCAAGAAATGGAGAAGAGTTGTGGAATGGAGTCCGATCATCCTGGGCTGGAATACCCGGGGCCAGAAGTTGGTCGACTCCATGCAACACAGACGTGCAGCCGTTCTCAGAAACAACGAAATATGAGTCCAGCAATTCAAGGGAAAGCCAAATCTTGAAACATTTTTCAGTATATACAGTGAATGTCTGAGTTTGTATAGAAGAATGCGGACCCTGCTATTTTTTGAACAGCCTAACATTCCATTTTCTTCACTTTCCGTAAAGGAATAGCACAAATTTGATACAATTTTTCTTCATGTTTTGATTTTGAAGAGTCCCCAATGCTTTAGTGCGTATGGAAATAAAAGCTATTATAAGGATTTTGAGCTTTATTCACTTTTTTAAACACATTGCTATTATTCTGAACACAAGTGTATGTGACAAAGTGTCGTTTCAGGATGTGGAGGAGGCAGAGAGGCATCCATTCCCAAGGAAGTGACTGAAAGTCGCAGATGTGAAGTTTCTGGAGGAGGTTTGGTTTTGTTCTCCAGCAGGCAGGCGGGCAGCCATGAACATGATCCGGCGGTCTCGTGCCCTTAGGGTGTCACCTAGTGGTTGAAGGATTGCAGCTTTCTTCAGTAACCTGTCATTTGTTGGGCATCTGTTTTAAGCTCCAGCATGAGAATCTGAATGTGGCGATTGGCGTCTCCCATTCACATTTCTCTGCTAGATGTGCATCTTTTAGGAAGAACGTTAATTACTTACTTAAAATGGTGTTTACAAGTCATAACATTGGCCTGGAAACAATGAAGGTGCTAAAAATAGCTGAACCAAGTATGTTTTCTTGAACATTTTGGTTAGCATGTGTAATCATCTTGGGCCGAAGCCTGTCATTAAAGTGGCCACTGCTGGCTTCAGCTCCGTTGAGAAAGGCAGCAGTTCACTCGAGGCAGGATGTCACTTTAGGGCTCGGCTGCCATCTCTTACATCTGCACACAGATTACCTGCTCAGCCCACCTCCACAGACGGAACACCGGTGCCGAGGAAGACCATCGTTAAATGCGCAAAAAGCACAAGTGTCAGTTTAGTGCTTTACGATGACGCACTGCCAGCAGAAAATGTCGACGTGTATTTGAGGAACACACATCTGGAGTGGCAGAGATAATACCGGAACACATACAACACATGCAGACCCCCTTCACCGTCTGCACACGAATCAGCTTTAAATGGATACATCTGCCATGTTTGTGCATCAGTCTACACTCAGTAACCCATAATGACCAAGTGTTTGCAGAAAGGTTTGCATATTTATTAGAAAATCCAAAATGAAATTTCTCCTTCCCAGAAGTATTCAAATCCAAACTGTGGTCAGGTGGTCCTGTTTGCTTTAATTCTCCTTGAGATGTTCCTCGAATTTGATTGGAGTCCACCTGTGGCAGACTGAATGGATTGAAACAATGAAACGTCATCCAGAAGGGCACACGTGTACCCGGGTCTGGAAGGTCCCACATTCCTACTGCGTGCATTCCCATCTCACAAGTCGCACCACAGTGCCAATCCTTGCCATCCTATAGAAGTTTTTTTTTTCTTCTTCCACCATTGGCTACATTAATAATGGAGATGAGTCAGGAAGGTCATGGAGGACTTTGTCTTGTGGTGCAGGGAAGGACCACCTGCAGCCCAGCATCAGCAAGATTGGTGGTGGACATTCAGCATGCCAAACAGCCCCTGAGATCAGCCACCATTCAGGGAGAGGATGTGGAAGTGGTGCAGAGCTACAAGAACTTCAAAGTTCACATAAACAGCAGACTGGACTCGTCTGACAACACAGTGACACTGGACAAGAGGGTCCGCGGCAGACTGGACTTGCTGAGGAGATTCTCAGGTCTTCTGACGTGTGCAGCAAGCTGCTGGAAATGTTCTACCAGTCCATAATAGCCTGTGTGGCATTCTACATTGTGTTCTCCTGTGGAAGTAACTTGAGCTCAGAAGAAACACAATGACCTGAACAAACTTCTCAGGAAGGCCTGCGCCATCACAGAGTGAACCCCAGACACACTGGAAGTGGTTGTGGAAATGAGAATGGTGGCAAAATTGGACACCATCTTGAAAAATCCCCTCCAGGAGGCGCCCTCTCGTGGAACACGTTTAGCCACAGGCTCATTCCACCACAGTGTGCTAAGAAGCCCACTCTGACGTTCCTCCAATTTTAGTTTCAACTGTGAATTTCACAAGTTTACTAATTACAGCAGAATCAATGTCATTAATCAGAAAATGTAAAAGTAATAAAGTTGGGTGTTTGATGAGCAATCAACACAATACCTCGACTTGATGATAGATTTTGAATATGGATGGGCTTGTGGTGTCCGCGTCTTTATTACAATAAAGTGTAAAGTTCCCACCAGGTTGCCGGCATCTAAATTTATTGGATTTCTTAAACATGTCAGGCAGTGTTCAGGATTACTTCTTGCTTGTTTATGTTCTTCAGAGTCCCATCCGCATATTCGTTCTTGTTCTTTGTCACTTAATTGCCTTGAGTAATGTGCTTGACACTCAGCAGATGCCACCGCTCTTCTTTCTCTTTCTGCCATGTCACTGGTTCTTTTTGTCATAATAAACACACAAACGCAAGTCTCTCTGCTGAGGTCGACGTCACCTAAAATGTTCTGAGTTTCAAGATCAGAACGGGTCGGTCATAAGCTTTCAATTAATACCAAGGGTAGTGCACAAGTAATTATGTGACACAGTGTTTTTATAGATATATAGATATGCTACTTTCCCTAATAATAAAAATGTGTATTTTAAATTTACAAGGCTGACAATAAAAGCAAAGACAACACGTTAACAGATATAAGACAAACGACCAGGACTGTGGAGCGGTAAAGGCCTGCAGATGTACTGACGTGAAATCAGAATTAAACCAAACAAGCTGTGTCTGCTGTTTGCCAGTTCAGTGCTGCTTTCTTCAGCCTGGTTGATGGTCATGAGGTTTGGGTGCAAGCGGTCATAATGAGCTCTCTCCACAGATCGGCTAGGCTGTCCCGTAGAGACAGGGTGAGAAGTGCAGACATCCAGGAGAGGCTCGGCGTGGAGCTGCTGACCCTTTGAGGTGCTTTGGGTATCTGATGGGGATGCCTCACTGTGGAGGTTTTACAGGAACGACATGCTGGGAGAAGCCCCTGGGCTCAGTGGGAGTATTATATCTCCAAGATGGCCTGGGAACAACCCCACAGTATGAGTTGCCAAGTGTTGCTGAGGGAAAAGGGATGTGTGGGCCTCACTGTTTGTTAAGGCTGCTGCCCCTGTGACCCGGTCTCACATATAAGATGGTGGAAAATGAATGTTTGATTGACGGCTGCCTTATGGTGGGTTGCTGATTTTTGTATGTGATCTTTCCTCTTTTTCTCTCTCGCTTCCCGTAGTTCACCTCTTTCTCTTTTTTGTTTCCCCGCAGGGTGAGCCAGCAGAGTAAAGCCAACTTAATGACGGCGGATAACCTCTCCATTTGCTTTTGGCCCACTCTGATGAGACCCGACTTTGAAAACCGGGACACGTTGTCTACCACTAAACTCAATCAGTCTGTCATCGAGTCCTTCATTCAGCAGTGCCAGTACTTCTTCTACAACGGCGAAATCGTCGAAACGTGCAACACTGTGTCCACACCCCCACCCATGCAAATGTCCAATTCAGGACCCTTGGTAGAACCCTTGATGCCATTGTTGCCACCTCCTTTACAACCTCAGCTTATTCATCCGCTGCCAGCAGACCCTTTGGTATAATAAAGTAAGACGCGCCGCCGGGAATGTTCCAACCTGGACGTGGATTTTGAAGAATGGCTGCCCACCATTTGAAGTCGCACAGAGTTTGGGGTGCGGGGGGGGGGGGGTGGTTTGGGCGGGTGGGGGGGGGAGATACACAAAAAATAAAAAAGAAGCTTTTGTTTGGACAGCAGCTGCACCGTCATGCCGGCAGTGCTTCCTAATTTATCCCGCGGAGTCGCTTTGCACACTGCTACCCAAGTCTTGTTGGCCGGAGAGAACAGAGCAGGCTGCAAAATGTCGTTTGGCTGCTGCTGCTGCATGAAGTCTCAGTCCATCACTTGGCAACTGTCTGTGGGAACTTTCTAAAGCTCCTTATTGTTGTGGATGACATATTTATAGAGAAACTTAAGAATCTGCTTTTTGGTTTGTTTTTTAAGACGCCCTCCTCTTCGCTGAAGCAGTGAACGTTACAAACTCGGCGCAGCCTGTTTTCTTGGCTGTCTTTGCTCCTTTTGGGGGATTTTTTTTTTTTTTTTTTCTTCCCAAACCCGAAGTTCCGTGAGGGTGAGGGGGTGTGGGGCCTGCCCTGCTACTACGCGGGGGTCCGAGGTCTAAAAAGGCGCCATCTCACCTTCGCACCGTCTGCTCGCTCCACAGGGTTGTCCCAGTAAGTCCTGGGGTTCACGTTAACTCGACTTTTCCTCCTCATCTTTGTTTGATGCCACGTTTGGCGTGTCGAGGTGTTGCTGCAGGTTTGCTTATTTAAAAATCCAAATGCATTCTGGGAAGATGTTTTTGGTGGTGGGATACGCACAGACATGTGATTTTAATGGTTACGTGGTTGCGCGTTTTGTTTGACTTTTATTTTCTTTACCCATAATTCCCACTGTTCTTTTTTTTTTCTTCTTTACCCATAATTCCCACTGTTTTTTTTTTTTTGTATTTTGTTCTCCACAATGATGTCTTTGAAATCAGGGTTATTCCAGGACTGGAAACGTCTTCTTTTTGGATTTCTTCGTCTGCTTGTGTGTTACCCTGAAACGTTGCTGATGTAGCAATAAACATACCGTGGGGTACTGTTCCGTAGGCCTCTCTGTATAATCCTGTAAAACTTGTATTCCGGTTTCTTTCTGTGTTCCTCTGTTGTACTAAACGATTGATTTCTTGTGTACTTAATTCACCGCGTTCCAATAAAACAGCCTCGTTGCTTTCCCTTCTTTTACATTTGGTACATCTCTCATTTTACGTTGCTGTACAAAGCTGCTGCTTCTAAAGAGACTTTGGACGAACCTCGCTGTGGTCCTCGTTCACGTCCACTGAGCCCCCTCTGTCTGTCCATGGTGGGTCCCAATCTGCAGCTGCTCTCCCACTCTTCATGTATGTTGGTTTTCTTTTTTTTTTTTTTCTTTTCATTTTTATAACAAATCTGTCACTAAGAACTGCCTCATTTAGAACGATGTACAAACTCTTCAGATTTTAGGGCCCTATGCTATGTATTATAGTCAAATAAATGATTTTGAGATATTAATCCTAAGAGGTCGACGTCTCGTCTTGTTGTTGCCAGGCTCGCCTCTTTCACTGGGTCTCGAGTTCTGCTTCTATTGCAGATGTTTGTCTAATTCTCCTCTGGTTGTTTCTTAGCCCCTTAACCAGTCGCGGCCTTCACGGATCTCCTTGAAACGACCAGCTGAAGCTCACTCAGGACCCCCGGAGGAAGTCGGAGGAGGAGGAACAGAGTGGAAAGAAGCGATGTGGGCCTGACGGTAACCCTTACCAGCCTGAGCTGCCTTTATTATTCAGTATGACAGTGCCATGCAAACGTTTGGACACACCTGGCCAAATTACATTCTTCTTCTTCTTCTTTTGGCTGCTCCCATTAGGGGTCACCACAGCAGATCACCTTTCTCCATCTCTTCTTGTCCTCGTCATCTTGCTTTGTCACACCCATCACCTGCATGTCCTCTCTCACCACATCCATAAACCTCCTCTCAGGCCTTCCTCTTTTCCTCTTTCCAGGCAGCTCTATCCTTAGCACCCTTCTCTCATTATACCCCTCATCTCTGCTCTGCACATGTCCAAACCAAAGCAATCTCGCCTCTCTGACTTCGGCTCCAGACTGTCCAACTTGACCTGACCCTCTAATGTCCTCATTTCTAATCCTGTACATCCTCGTCACACCCAATGCAAATCTTTAACTCTGCCACCTCCAGCTGTGTCTCCTGTGCCACCGTCTCCAGCCCATATAACATAGCTGGTCTCACTACCATCCTGTAGACCTTCCCTTTCACTCTTGCTGATAACAGTCTGTCACCAATCACTCCTGACACTCTTCTCCACCCTGGCTGCACTCTCTTCTTCACTTCTCTTCCACAATCCCCATTACTCTGTACTGTTGGATCCCAAGTATTTAAACTCATCCACCTTCGCCAACTCCACTCCCTCATCCTCACCATTCCGCTGACCTCCCTCTCATTCACACACATGTATTCTGTCTTGTTCCTTCCACCTTCATTCATCTCCTCTCATATCTCCACCTCTCCAGAGTCTCCTCAACCTGCTCCCTACTCTCACTCCAGATCACAGTGTCATCAGCAAACATCACAGTCCACGGTGACTCCTGTCTAATCTCATCTGTCACCCTGTCCATCACCACTGCAAATAATAAAGGGCTCAGAGCTGATCCCTGATGTAATCCCACCTCCGTCAATCCCACCGCAGACCTCACCACTGTCACACTTCCCTTGTACATATCCTGTACCACTCTTATGTACTTCTCTGCCACTCCTGACTTCCTCATACAATACCACAGCTCCTCTCAGTCACCCTGTCATATGCTTTCTTGAGGTCCACAAAGACACAATGCAACTCCTGGCCTTCTCTAAACTTCTCCATCAACATCCTCAGAGCAAACATCATATCTGTGGTGCTCTTTCTTGGCATGAAACCATCCTGCTGTTCACTAATCATCACCTCACTTCTTAACTGAGCTTTCACTACTCTCTCCCATAACTTCATGCTGTGGCTCATCAATTTTATCCCCCTGTAGTTACTGCAGTCCTGCACATCCCCCTTATTCTTAAATATTGGCCCACCAGTCCACTTCTTCTCCACTCCTCATCATCCTCTCACTTTCCAAGATTCCATTAAACAATCTGGTTAAAAGCTCCACTGCCATCTCTCCTAAACTGCTCCATGCTTCCATAGGTGTGTCATCTGGACCAACGGCCTTTCCATTCTTCATCCTCTTCATAGCTGTCTTTACGTCCTCCTTGCTCATCCGTTGCACTTCCTGATCTCCACATCATCCAACCTCTTCTCTGTCTCATTCTCTTCATTCATCAGCCTCTCACAGTCCTCTCTCCATCTGCTCATCACCCTCTCCTCACTTGTATGTTTCCATCTTTATCATCATCCCTGGCCACATTGCATATGGAGTGAAAACTGGTAAGCAGCAGGCACACTAAAACAACAAACTGTTTGTGTGCGGTTGTGATTTATTTGATGAACTGAAAAAAATATATAAAGAATAAATGTGAACTGTGTGGGCACCCGACTGAGTCAGTTCTAGTGATGAGTGAACCCCGCTGAATTCGCCTCACCGGGAGTTGGTCGAAAATCACGGAAATGTTGGGGCATTTCAGGCGAATTCAGCAAACTGAACGGGGCAGGAGAAACTGCATAGGCTTTGAGTGGATTATAATAATAATTAATAATAATAAGTCTTCACATTTCTATAGCACTTCAGTGAATGAGGAGCCTCCTGAGCCACCACCAATGTGCAGCACCCACCTGGATGATGTGATGGCAGCCATGTTTGTGCCAGTACCCTCACCACACATTAGCTGTTAGGTGGTGAAGTGCTGAGAGAAAGGGAGACAATTAGGGGGGGTGAGTAGGGAGTCAATGGTGGGCAGTTTGACCAGGACATCAGGATACCCCCTACTCTATACGAAGGATGCCCAGGCAGTCAGGACCTCAGTTTTACATTTCATCTGAAGGACGGCACCATTTCAAAAGCACTGTGTCCCCTGTCACTGGGATATTGGGGACCACATGATGAGCGCCCCCTGCTGGCCTCACCAACATAAAGAGAGAACATCGTCAGGCTCGGCGCCCCCTCGTGTCCCGAGGTGGTAGTGCTCACCTCTGATGAGCCCAGAAGGTGATGGTGTGACTGGAGAGTTAAGATTCCCCTTAAGTGTCACTTTTGAATTGTCACCCTGGCTAGCTGGACACGCTTTGAGAACTTTCTGCAGTCTTCTCCTGCTTCGTAGGCATCGGTTTGTGGAATTTTCAGTTCTTTAGTGAAGCCCACGGTTGTTGGGCTCGTCACAGGTGAGCACTACCACCTTGGGACAGGAGGGGGCGCTGTGGCTGATGATGTTCTCTCTTCCTCCACCCACAGCCCAGAACCACCGCCCAGTGAGGGCAGCTGACTCCGCCCCTTCAGGTCCCGCCACTATAAAACCGAGAGGCTCCCAGCAGGAGTCGTCTTCAGTGTTGCACAACGTTTGAGGAGTCCAAGAACTTCTGAGGCTTATCAGCAGACAATTCCTGACCAGAGCGACACGTGATGGGCTGAGCCACACTAACGGAAGACATAATGAAAGGATACCTTAACATTCATTTTTTAAAAGTTTTTTACATTTTTTTCATCAAATACATCGCAACTGTCTGTTAACGTTTTCCTAGAATTCCGTTTTTAACGTTTGCTGTCGTCGTGGCTGGGTTAGGCCCCCCCCCCTTGGCACAGCATATTCACTCAACACTTTTGCCACCCCGTCACCTGTGGACCACCAGAGGGCGTACCAGCCACCCTACCCGACACAGACAGGCACAATTACTGTCCAGCATGCATGTTCATTTCAAGTGGGGCAGCACTTTATCTTCACTCCCCACTACAGAGCACAGTACAAAAAGCACCAAAACACAGTCCCCTCTTCTTCTTGTTCTTCTTATCCTTCTTCTCCTTCTCTTCCTCTACCGCCTTCACTCCTTGCCCACCTCCTTCTGACTCTGGCTTCTCGAATGGAGTGCCCCTTTTACAGGGCACCCACAAGTGCTCCAAGACCTTCTCCTGCCAGCAGGGCTCAGCAACCGTCCAGGTGCCCCCTGGTGGTGACCACAGGCCTCAGCAGGGATGAGCGTCTATGCCCCAACCCCGTGGCCCCGTTGTGAGCCCGGGGGATTTGCCCTCTAGTATTCTGGGGGAGGTATTGCCTCTCCCCCGATCCTTCAATCACAGGGGCATCCCAGCCGGGCCAGGGCTTTGGCCGTCCACCACATAACTTCATGTACTGAAAATCAAGGCGGCTCATCGCAGCTCTTTGGAGGCTTCATGTTTTTTGTTGTTTGGTCAAAGTCCTTTTTATTACCCAGACTGTGAAACACATAAAACTTACAAAATGGCTTCTCCGCGGCCCTGTCCTTGTCGCTTTCCTCCGACAGCTCAAAATCCTCCTGTGACTGCGCAGAATCCGAGTCCTCGACAGTCCACAGCACGTCCTCGGCAGAGGATTTCAGAGGACGAGAGCGGCTGCCGGCGTCTCCTGTTACTGAAAATGAATGGCGAGTCGTCTTTATCTCGTGGGCTCTGCTGCCCTCTAGTGGGTGAAACTACATAATACAGTCTAGGTGCTTAGCCGTCTTCACGTGTTGAAATGCCGCTTAGTTTATCGCAAGAAACGCGAGAACACGTGGGATGTTATCAGGGGGCGGAGCCTCGAGGCCAAAAGCGCCGCCAACTCCTCCGAGTTCTTCTAATTCCGCGCGTCGCCGACTTTACTGGAAGCCAAAGTGCGGTCTGTGAAGAGGGAGGACTTCAGACTTCTTTATTTTATTATTACTTGAAACATCAGTGGAACGAAGAAGTTGAGCGGGGTGTCCAAACGTTTTCATGGAACGCTCGTGAGATGTGAATGGCGCCGTTGGGAAATGCCGCGCTGTCCCTGCCGTTTGGTGACACGTGGGCCTTTTGGGGGGCTCTGCGCAGAGGTGTGTCCAGAAACACGACTGGGGGGTCCTTCACGCACGCACCTTTTATAGCGCCTCGCACGCCTTCGTTTATGTGCACTTCTTGGTTGTTTTGATTGCCCCTTGGGACAAATACACGTCCGTCTGTCTGTCGGTCTCATGTCGTCCGTTTTCTAGCTGTGGGAATATTCGGTAAATAAGCAGATAGGTGAGAATGGCGCTATAGACGCAGAGCCAGTAAGAAGGCCAATATGAAGGGTCACCCGGACCCCCTTTGAGTGGTCAGCCTGCCCTCCACTGTTAGAATATTTTCGTTTCTCCTCTTTACTTACACGTTCTGCGTTACCACCTACAGTGTGGGGAGTGCACTGCCATTTGGCGTCCATCTTTGCCCAGTTCCTTCATTATCTTCTCACCCTGACTGGGCTAAGGATCACCAACCAGTTTGCAGCGCCTTCCAAGCTGTCCTTCCATTATAGCCTGCCGGACCACTCTTTGTGCCCCAGTCAGGATGCCAGTCCAGTTGCCTTGGCATCTGCCATGAATTCATTTCATTCTCTTTATCGTCCAGCACGGGCTCTGCCAGGTCAACCAGGACCTCCGCTATCGTTCGTGGGCGCATGCGTGGATATTTAAATACAAATGAACTACTCGTGCGGTGGAGCAGATGGCAAAGCCCACCGTTAAATGAAGTCCCCTCAGTGGCGGCACAAGAAGGACTGCAGCAGAAACCAAGAGGACGAACTCCGGGCGATTTCTGTGACAAAGAGGAGACGGCTTGACTTACTTCTTTATTTCATTTATTTATTTAACAAGTCCTCAGTGTGTTCGTAGCGGTCGCCTCGGGAGCCGCTTGTTTTAAAGGGCTCCGTCTTTGCTGAGAAGTCGTCGTCCACACAACGCAAAAATCGCAGAGTTTCCCGATGAGAACTGAAATGTTAAGAAATGGAAGTCAGTTTTGATTTCTAATTCAGACAGACGACGCACAAAAATCAATCGGAACTTGAGTCGGTACGAATGTTTGACGTCATCACCAAACTTCTGCATGGAAGTAAAAAGGAAAACAAACAAACGAAATTTAACTTTTAAAGCTGCGACAAATAAGCCATATTTAAAAAAGGAAAAATAATAATTGCTGTCATTTTCTGAATGCAGAAAAAAATAAAATCCCCGCTGATTACTAGCGAGAACCTCGAGGTAAAAACGACTCGGCGGCGTGAAGCTGCTTGCAACAAACTCCGCAGCCACAAGGCGGCGCCAGACGGGCGCGCGAGAGCAGCCGGCTTAACGAAGAACAGAAGAACGAGCCGAGCAGAAGACTGCACTTGAAATACAACAGAATATGAAATAAAATATCAACGTGAAAAAGTCCGACGACCAGGGACTGACCTGAGCAAAGTTCGCTTAGATGAGGTTTAATGTCGGGAGAGCTGCGCACCATTTGTACGTCGTGTACTGGACGGTGGAAGGCTGGGCAGCCATCGTGAAGAAAATGTGAAACGACCGGACACGCGGACACGATTTTAATGTGATTTACAAAGTCAGGGGTCGGTTTGTATCAGATAAGTAAAAAGTCCTTTTTTATAGGTTTGACGTGGACAGTCAATGCAAATGAAAATAAAAGTCCATTTTAAAATGTTCATATTATACAATATCAGAAATGAATCGTAAACGTTTAAATCTAATTTTGAAAATTGGCAGGGATAGACGTGTGTCAAAAAATAGCATTTTAGTAAAATTTTACACGTTTTTGCAATATCGGACATAGATATTAATTATAGATAAATGAACTTTTTTTTTATTTTGTGAATTAAATAAAACTAAAATGTTCCTATAGTGCAATATGAGGGATACATCCATCCATTATCCAACCCGCTCTATCCTAACTACAGGGTCACGGGGGTCTGCTGGAGCCAATCCCAGCCAACACAGGGCACAAGGCAGGAACCAATCCCGGGCAGGGAGCCAACCCACCGCAGGACACACACAAACACACCCACACACCAAGCACACACTAGGGCCAATTTAGAATCGCCAATCCACCTAACATGCATGTCTTTGGACTGTGGGAGGAAACCCACGCAGGGAGGACCCGGGAAGCGAACCCAGACAGGTCTCCTTACTGCGAGGCAGCAGCGCTACCACTGCGCCACCGTGCCGCCCTGAGCGATACAAATGAAGCACAAATAAACTTTGATTTTTTAAAATTATTGTAAATTATCAAGGATAGATGTGTATCATAAACAGACTTTTAGAAAAGTAAATTGTTAAATATTTTAGAATTAAGTGTATTAATTAGAATTACAAATTTCAGAATTATATGCATGAAATAAATTTTAAGTTTAAAGATTGTCGGGATAAATGGCTATTATAAATATTTCTTATTGAAATAAAATATAGTCTCAGGGAGTGACGTGTTTCATAAATAACTAAATAAATTCATAATAACAGGTTAGGATCAAATAAATCTAAAAGTACATTTTTAAGTGTTAATCCTTTACAAGTTCGGTGACTCGCGGCGCTCATACACTAAAGGCCATTTCTGGTATTTTGGGCGGCACGGTGGCGCAGTGGTGGCGCCGTTGGAGATCGCAGTTCGCGTCCTGCCTGTGTGGAGCTTGTCTGTACTCCCCATGTCTGCGGGTGCTCGGGTGTCCCCCCAACCCAAAGCCATGCAGGTCAGGTGACTCTAAATTTGCCCCGGTGGCTGCTTTGCTGTGTCTGTCAGCCCTGTAATGTTCTGGCGTCCTGCCCGGGGTTTGCTCCTGCCTTGTGCCCTGTGCTGGCTGGGATTGGCTCCAGCAGACCCCCGCGACCCTCTTCAGGACTAAGCGGATCAGAAAGTGACTGACATTTCTAAGTATTTTACAATGTCTGGGTAGTCAAACGTGTGCCACAAATGAAATGTTAGAAAAGTGAATTTTAAAATGTTGTACAACGTCGGGGTGGCCCGTCATGGATCGCAAATAAAACGGAAAGCTTTTGGCATTTCCAGTGTCCGCTTCTTAAATCAAAGGTTCAAATGTGCGCTGCCAAGCGTTTTATAGCCTCAGGGGACACACAGACAGACGCGTGTTATCTTTTCTTTTATTTATTTCGATATTTTAGAAAGTCCGGGCCAGAATGGGTCGTGCCTGCAAGTCCCAGTGCGCTGTTCTCTTTTCTTTTCCTTTATGAAGTATTCCAGTTTCTCACTTCGCTACTTCAGCTCAGCTCCTCTTCTCGACGCCATTGTTCCCAGTCCATTCCAGCTCCCCTGCCAGTCACCCAGATGCGGGGGTCGCGCCCCTCCAGGACGGTGTAGCTATAAGCAGGTCTCTCAGCTCTTTTGAGTTCCACTTATACGAGGGCTGCGTGGCATTTTAAAGTGCCGTCGAGTTTAGTCCATTATTGAAAGGCGCTATATAGTGCGCAGTAGGACTGTTGAGTGCCCGCAGCTGACCCACTTTGTGATGGCCAAGGAGTCGCCCAGAATACCAGAGCTCTGCTTGTGCAAATGGCACGGCATCAGTAAAGTTTCACTACGGAGAGGCGCTATATGAACTCAACTGGGTTTGCGGCGTCCAAAGTTCGAAGGCTGCCAACGCCTTTCCTCGTTCTGCTCAACTCGCTCCCCCCTTATTTTGGATGGCCATAAACCCCCCAAAAACACCCCAAAGTTATTCTTGATTCAGAAAATGACTAGCGCTTCGCATGACGTCACGGGCTGCTTTACGTCCTCTTCCCAATTTGATTGACGTCTCCCGCCCGCCCGCCCATCAGCCCGCCTCCTCGGCTCTCTCGCCTGCGCGTTATGCGATACTGAAGTCTGCTGCCCTCTTGTGGCTGAAAGCAGTACGCCAGTTTAACTGTTAGTGATGGAGCCGAGCTGCTTCATTCTGGAGAATTATTTGTGTAGAAAAATGTCATTGGCGATCAGTGGAATAATTATAAGTTTTATTTATCACAAGGCGACAACATAACAGAAAAGGAAGGCGTCTGAAAATTTTGTGAAGCTGCTGTAAATCATCCTTTATTGTTTGGGTTATAAAGGGACAATATTTTTACTTGTTAAAAAAATCACCATTTTGGGCGTTTTTTTCTGGGGTTAAACACAACGCTAAGAGGTCTATGGAACCCCCCCCCCCCCAACATATATTCCAGGTCAGACAGCGCCTGGCAGTCTCCATTTCAGTAATATCAGTGTGAATGTTCCTATCTGTTATATAGTGCCTTTTATCTATCTATCTATCTATAATATAGCGCCTTACCTATCTATCTATCCGCACAGGTGTATATGTATTGCCACGCATGGGCGTCTGTGGCATGTGGACTCTAGTAAGGTGTGCAGTACCACCCCAGGACGGGAGAGGGCGCAGTCATTAACCCTATCGTCTGTTTTTGCCTCTGTTGCACTGAGAAGCCACCCCTTGATGACAACCACACCCTCCCAGAGGCCACGCCCATGTGTACTGGGATGCTATAAAACCAAGATGTTCCCAGAGGATGGCGTCTCACTTCAGGGAGAAGCCTCCACATGACCGACCCACTCAGATGTGCCCCTTTTACTCCAGAGTCGAGTTGGCCGAGACAGCAGTTTCGAAGCCTGATTTTTGTTGTGCCACTGAGTGACTTCTTTGAGTTGAGTGTTTTTTTTTTGGACCTGATTGGCACACCATCCTTTCTTCCATTTATCACAGTATATAGTGACATATAAACAGAAGAGTCAGTGTTGGGGCTCCAGCCAGGAATGCCCAGTTTAATGTGCAGCATTGCATAATTAACGGAAAAGTAAAGGAGTATCACTGAAAAATCAGTCCATTGGATCAAAAAAAGAGGCTTTGTCGCCCTCTTGTGGCTCTCAAAAGAAAATGCAGGAATTTTCCTCTCGGTAGCCTCTTGTTGTCAAATGACAGCTAGTTACTCTGTCACAGGCTCTTTTATCCCATCAGACAGGAAGAGGCGGGGCTTATGAAGGAAATGATGTCGCATTAAAGAGGAACACAAATGCTTAGTAAATTAATGTCCATCCATCCATTATCCAACCCACTATATCCTAACTAGAGGGTCATGGGGGTCTGCTGGAGCCAATCTCCGCCAGCACAGGGCGCAAGGCAGGAAACAAACCCTGGGCAGGACGCCAGCCCACCGCAGATTAAATAAATGTTCTACTCCTATTTACACCCGTGTTTTCTCTTTGTAAAACTCCATGACAGAGACTTGACAAGCCTGTGTGTGTGTGTGTGTGTGTGTGTGTATCTCTCTCTATATATGATCAAATCCAATGTCTGTCTGCTTTTCACGAGAGAACGACTTGATGGATTTAGATCTTTTTTTTTTCTATAATTTGCGTCAACATTCCAGTTGATTTTGCGATTTCTGTCATCGCGCTCAGTATCAGAGTTCACTTACGGGGTGACATATTCACGCTAATCCGAGGCTGTGGGCCATCCAGAGTGGGGGGCCGGGCAGGGCCGTCCTCGCTGTCTTCTTTCAGTACTATGTGGGCGATGCCGTGGGGGACGGCTAGTGTCTATATCGTATATACTGTATATACACCGTATGTATGTGTTATATTTTTGAATGGATTTCTTCTGGCAGTTACCTTTCCCATCGTTGGTCACCCGCCGATATTTGCCGCGGTGGGTTTAAGTAGCGGCCCCCTTTGCCACGTCTTTACCCGAGTGCTGACTGAGAAACCTTTGCTAAGCGAATCGCGTGTCTGTTCTTTGATTTCTGATTTGATTCCTTGGGTTTGTCTCGACTTTCGCTCTCTTCGTTCGTGTCGTTGATTCTCTGTTTATCGATCTCTCTTTTTTCTTTTGGTTTCGTGTCTGTCTCCTGGCTTGTCCTTTTAGAGTCTCGTTGCTTTCCCAACACAACACTATATATTTCTTTTTTGACATGTTAAATTGATTTTGCTGGTTTACCAGTTTTACTCTCCTTTTGCTTTGAATTTATTTCATCTGTTTTCGTTTATTTTATCGTTCTCTTCATTTTTTAGCACAACCCCATTTTGGGCAGCGCAGTGTTGACGTCCTCTCACTGTTCCTGGGAGGCGATCGCCGCGGTATAATCACGCCGGTGGCCGATATGTCAGGTACCTTTTGGTCAACAAGTCTACGCTCAAAATGAACTTGGTGTCCATTAGCATTTCAAAGGATTCTGGGAATGTTTTGCTTCGGGTATTGGCTTTGGTTTTGAGTTCTGGTTTCCCATCAATTAATATTCCTTCCAAAAATGATCCTCTTTCTTATACGCCCCGTACCCCGTGTAGATTGTAAGGGTGGCTGAGAACAATTTTCAGTCCCACATATTCATTTGGAATGGAGAGAAAGAAGTTTTAAGATTTAGAAGAAGTCGTCGGTGACCAGTGCTGTGCATCGGAAAAACGATGTGAAAAAAAGAAAAAAACCTCACGTTACTCGTGTCGTACAATCCACGTGTCCGTCATCCAGCCGCCGTCTCAAAACTTGAATAATGAAAACCTTTTTGCTAACATATTGAATAATAGTTCATTCAGGAATCCTCAGCATGCAAGTAAACAGGAAACCCAAAGACTTGTGGGCTGGCCTTGTTGAACTGAAGACAGGACTCCTGACCAATGAATGAAGAGCAGAGGCGGGTCTTCAGTGCAGAAAGTCTTTCCCATGAGTCCTGTTCACATGTGCATCGATGACTCTGCTGAAGTGGCAGTCACCACCACTGCTACTGCATCACACGTCTGGCACCAAGGGTTGGAATGGTGTGCCTGGTCGTTGTCCGTGTGGGGTTTGTGTTTTTATTTCTAACGCACATACAAAGCCATGAGGCTCATATGAAACGGCGATTCCAGGTGAGTGTGAAGGACATTGGGTGTGCATCTGCACGCATTTGTGTGTTTGTAATCTTCTTCCTCCCGTTTCATGCTTTTCACTCGGTGCTAACGGGAGAGGCACCCGCCGTCCGTGACCGTGACATTGAACTCTACAGGTTTAGAGAAGGAAGGAGAAGCACCAGGTGACTCCTGGGACAGCACAGCAATTTGGGAAATGCCATCGTCACTGCCATTAGTGGTTACAGTGCTGGATTTCGGGGAAGCTATGCCTTGTTCACAATCTTCTTCTTCTTTCAGCTGCTCCTATTAGGGGTGACCACAGCGGATCATCTTGTTCCATGTCCTCCTGTCCTCGTCATCTATCTATCTATCTATCTATCTATCTATCTATCTATCTATCTATCTATCTATCTATCTATCTATCTATCTATCTATCTATCTATCTATCTTGCTCTGTCACACCCACCACTGTCATGTCCCCTCTCACCACATCCACAAACCTCCTCTCCTCTTGCCTGGCAGCTCCATCCTTAGCATTGGTAACTACGTTGCAATGCAGTATATTTGCACTTATTTTGGCGTAGTTTTAGTACATCCGAATGAAAAACACGTCAACCAAAAGATCGACTTCTTTTCACTACGACACACAATTTTCATGTCGGTGTAAAATGCAGCATACAAAGCACATCTTAAGTTGTGTCCGTGGGTCGTAACTAAGAGCAAAGCCGACGTATTACATTTCAGTACCCTGCGTTAATCAGCCAGAACTGCAGGTGATCAAATGACCAATCAGCTTCAAGAGGGTGGGGCAAGGGGTGTCGACAGTTGAGTTAAGAGACATTGGCAGTTGGGTGTCGACACTTATGTTAAGGGGCGTCGACAGTTGAGTTCAGAGGTGTGAACAGTTGGGTGTCAGCAGTTACGTTAAGGGGAGTCCCAATGCTGAGGATGATGATGAGGATGTACTGAAGGCAGTGAATGTGAAATTGGTAAGGCTGGGGATCTCATCAAGCAGGTCTAAGCTGGTGTTGTAAACATCGATTCCATTCTCTGCCAGGTCGACTGGTTCCTGGAAATGGCGGATGCAAGTGAAGAAGCAACAGAAGAACTTCCAACAGCTACAGTAACGTCCTAAGAGCACATTCAATTCTCAAAGGTATTTAGAATCTCGTCCTTGGGCTCAGTCGAGTCATAAGGGACTTGCCTCTCTCTCTCTGGTAGCGGTGGGCTTTAAAGGTGGAAAACCAGAAGGGGCGGAGTCAGTTGTCCTCGTCGTGGGGTCTTCTCAACACTGTGGAGGTAAAAGAAGAGGACGTGGTCAGCACAAGCGCCCCCTCTTGGCCCCCAGGGTGATATTACCTGCTTTAGATGAGCCCGGCGAGTGATCCACAGAAGCACACGTGTGAAGCCATCGAAACGGGGCAAACACTTCCGTTGACCGCTCTGCCTATGGACTGCAGATTATCCAGCGCAGTGCCAGACGGCTGATCCTGGCCAAGGGGGGCTTTGCTGCTTCTTAGCTTATGCGGGACCCTGAGCTGATTTTGGGAGTTTGAGACAAGTAGAAACAACCAAATGGAGTTGCCTGTCTGATTTCAGTCTCTCTTCTTCCTCTCAAAGGGGGCCGCACTCCATTTGTATTGTGGGTGTCGGTGCTTAGATTGAAGCCATTGGTCAGTTTGCTCAACTGCTCTGGACCCTCTATCGCCTGGTGGGCTTGTTTTTGTTTTTTAAACATTTTCCATTTGTTTTTACATCTGCCAAGTCAGATAGCAGACCATTCAGACAGGAGTGACTCGATTGTCGTTTCTTACCTTAAGTGGCTGGTACTCTGCAGTGCCTTCAGTGGTCTGCCGTAGCCCCCCTCACTGCTTCTTGTCCTGGTTGTCCTTGGGTATTATACCTGCAGATAAAAAAAAGTCCCCTGTCATGGTCAAATGAGGAATAAGTAGTACAAGTACAAAAGTCGGACAGCGTCAGGTACGAGATCGAGGAGAGGAACAAAACGGTCAGCGACACAAATTACTCACGTTGACCACCACGATTCCATAAATCGACTGGCGTTGAGCGTTAGCTTTCATCAGACGGAGGTTTTTTTTAGTAAAGTCACTTCATATACTGTAGCGGTGTCGTGACTCGGGGGTCCCTAAAGCACAGAAATCCCAAAAGCACTTTCAAAGTCTGACCTCTAGGGGGGGAAATAACATCAAAACCCCTGACTCGATACAAAAAATAGGGCCTTTGAAAATCTTTATGAAATCAAAGGCGCTGCGATGCACGACGCTCCTCCGAGCACAAAGGAATTGCAAATAAAATCCAAAATACAGAATCCCAAGGCGAAGTCAGAAAATCACGAAAAGCAAAAGCAGAGCAGACACAAGAAACTCTAAACTCCACTCCCTGGCGGCCGGCAACTCTGGAATACCCTCCGGTGTATCGGGTTGGAGGGCCGGTCCTGGCGGTGATTGGCAGGTGGCCCCGCCCACTAAATCAAATGAACAAATGAAACATGAATACAAATAAATGATAGAAAATCTGAACGCCAGCCAGGAGAGAAATGCAGGCTGAAATGTGACAAGCGGCCTCTTTTGGGGACACTGAGTGTCATTTATTGCCCGTGGCGTAGGCCGCTCGGCTGTGGTTCCACACTAAGGAGCAGTTGGATGTTGGCGCTTTTGCTTCTTTCTTCATTTTTCTGTGATTCACATGAATGCTTACCGCCCGGCTCTGTCTCGAGTTTCATCTTCACTCCGTTATCAAGTGACACTCGTCCCATCTGATGGACCTTAAGTGCTTTCTTTGGAATAGCAGGAGAGCTTGACGGATCAGCTCCTGCTCTTATTTGGCCAATACACCAATGACCTCCTTGTTCCTATTATCAGTGTCTGGCTTCTTAAAATGGAAACTCGATTTATACCTCACCGCAGAAGGTTCTGGCCCTCATTCCAGTTAATTCACATCACAGAGAAACAAAGAGAGAGGTTTTCCCGTTTTTGTGTATCTCAACCAAAATAAGGTGAGGCCTCCAAAAGAGGCTTGGGAGTCCTAACTGGGCTGTCCAGCAAATGCCCACCTCAGTCCAGTCACTCCTCCACAATCTCTGCAGGCTTAGGCCTAGCTGGCCCTAAACAGGGAGAACTGGAAAACAGAAATGTCTCTGAAAACTTGCAAGGGCCCCACAAGGGGAGGGTGACCATAAACCCTCAGCTTGTATAGACAGCGCAAACAAACAAAAACATCAATTACAAAAAAAATAAAAACACGCTGAAAGAGCAAAAAAGAGACACAAGGAGTAAGTAGCTGAGTAATCCACAGTAACCAACTCCCAATGTCAAAATCCTCAATCGGGGCTGAAAAACGACAAACATCCGGAAAGACAATAATCATAAAGAGGAGAACGCGAAAGGACCGAGTGCATGCAACACGGGGGTGAGGGACTGCAATTCCCATCAGCCTTTATTGGACGGGGAGCTGTCCGTCAATGAAGATTGACAGGTGGCCCCGTCTCTAGGGGACCCACCCACAGAACACAAGAGACAAGGCAGAACAAAGTCGCATACACAGAAAAGTCAAAAGTGACAAAAATGCATAATTATACAAGTAATAAACATAATGATATTTAAAGGGTTGAAAAAATATAACAGCCATCTGTTTATCAATTATATAGTGCCTTTCTTTTGTGTGTCTATATAACACCTAGCACATCTATTATATAGGGCCTTTCCTCTGTATCTTTAATACAGCACTGTATTTTTTTTCTTATATAGCGCCTTTCACGTCTATCATACAGTGCCATTCCTATCTGTGCTATAGCCTTGTCTCTCTATAGTATTTGGGTATAATATAGCACCTTTCACTTCTATCCTTTATATTGTGCCATTCCTGTCCATTTATAATGTGGCTCCTTTTCTATCTGTTATATTACATTTTTCACATCTGGCTATACAGTAAATGAGCAGCTCTTATATCAGTCTGTCCATTTTATAGGATCTCTCATAATGTGCCTTTCCTATCTGTCGATCAGTGTATCAATCGATGTTGATGATGTTGCCATCTTCCTAACTTTTACATAGTATTATTTCTATTACTTCTTCATTCATGTTATATAGTGCCTTTTCAATCTAAAATCTAGTACCTTTCACATGTATTAAATGTCGGATCCGTTGGTCTTTAATATTTCACTGTGGCACTGTTCATATTTATCTATCATATAGTGCCATTCCTATCTACTCCATTACACCTTTTGCAGCAGTCGATCATGCTGCACCTTTCATGTCTATTATATATTGTTATTTCTATCAATTATACAACTAAACGTGGCCCCCCCCCTCCACTGAGGCGACTGCATTACGTGGTGAAGAGAAAAAATGATCAGATTTGCTACTCACATTTACAGAAGATGCTGAAAGTGATCTCCTTGTGCGTCGATACATCTCTGTGCCCATTTCAGTGTGTTCATGTACACTCTCGGTGACAGACAGGAGTCATCTCGGTGGAGGTGGGTCACCCTGGTGTAACATCTCTTACATCTATCTGTTATATAGTGCCTTTTCTATCTGTAATATAGCGCCTTCCACGTCTATCTAAAGTATAGTATAAAGTCTAAAGTATGTATTCTATAGCACCCTTCACAGCTATCATACTGTGCCCTTCGTGTCTATCGTATACAGTACCACCTTTCCAATCTTATGCATTGTCTTTCCAATATATGTCTTTAATACGTCACAGTTCATGTTAATCCATTATATAGCGCCTTTCTTATCTATTCCATAGCACCTTTTCGAGCCATTGATCAAGCTGCACCTTTTCTATTTGTTTCCAATTTCTCTGTCTTTATTATGGCTCCATTCATATTCATCTGGCTCTCATATAGTGCCTTTCCTATCTATTCTCTAGCACCTTTTCCCACTATTGATCAGGTTGCCCCTTAACTATGTTGTTCTTTCTCTCAGTCGTATAACACATTTTACATGTCTCTGTTATATAGTGCCTTTATGTTCGTACCACCTTACATAGTTATCATATATTGTCCTTATCTATTCTATAACTCCCTTTACAGCTGTATTGTTGATCCCTTTCCATTTCTATCTCTTATATAGCGCCTTTCACGTCTGTTAAATTGCGCCTTTCATGTCTGTTGCACACCACTTTTCCAATCTCTCCACTTATCTCTCTATCATATAGTGCCTTTCCTATGTATTTTTATCGGTATCGATCAAGTTGCACCTCTTACCTCTAACTCTCTGTCATGCAGTGCTATTTGTGTCCGTCCACTTTTGTTTCATTTGGTATTTTATCTCTTTTTAAATTTAGCGCCTTTCACCTCTATGGCTGTGATGACTGTAAATCCAGCCTCACCTGTCCTTTCTTTAATTGTGCTGAAGAAGCCGCGGCTTAGCCGGCAGACCCCCAGCTCTCCTCCACCTCCCACCTGGTGAGCCACTGTGGTGGCCCTTCGGCCTGACACTGTCTCTCTCTCTCTCTCTCTCCTGGCCCTTCGTCTTCCTCTTCCCTTCTGCGCATCTCATTCCTGGACTCTGCCTGTCGGCCCCTCCCAGCTGAGCTGCTGAGCCTCGCCAAGGGACCACCTTGCCGTGAGCACCAATAGCGCTGGAGAAGGGCATGCAGATCCCATCTTGGTTGCCAAGGCAACGGTGCTCTCTCCCATAATGAGCTGCATCAGCCGCTCTGATGTAACAGCAGCATGCAGCGGGTCAACTGAGGCACCTCCTCGCTCGCTCACGTCGTGCCCTACAGATGTGCTGAGCACATCTGAGAGGAGGATGGCATAGGAGGAGGCGCAGGAGGCAGGCGATGGTGAGTCTGAGGCTTTGCCACTTTCTTCTTCTTCTTCTTCGTCTTCTTTGCTGAGGCTTTTCTGCTTGTGAGAGATGCTGGCATTTTGGGCGTGTTGTGGAAAGGCCGAGAGATAGCAGCTGTCGCAGACACAAATACCCGAGGCTCCGAGTGGGGCCTACGACTGGCAGGGGTGGGCAGGCAGAGTCTGCTGGCCCGACTGCCATGTGTGCCGCCGTGATTGTCAGAGGCTTTGTGGAGCACCGGCTCAGCCGGCTGCCATGGAGAGCGAGACGCCGCGCGGACTGCTGATGCGATGCACTTGCTGAACTCGGGCTGACGTCTGTGCCGCTATTGGTGGGCGCTTGTTTTATTTTGTGTGCAGGGGAGTTGGCCAGGCTGGCTGGCAGGCCGCAAGTCGTGTTCACCCCAATCCCCCCCCAAATCTTGGGTGTCTGTCTTGACAGTCTGGCCTCCTTTTGTTCTCTACTTTGTTGGCCCACACTTGCTGTCAGATTTTCCTCCCCAGCCCCCTGAGGACCTTGTCGGTGGTCTCGCTGGCTTTGGGTGGAGGGGAGCGGCTGAAGAAAATCAATGAGGCGGCGGATGTGCTGTCTCTCCAGCTTCCCTTCCCCCCGCCCCCTCCAGCAGGGGTCCTGTGTGTGGATGGGGCAGTTTGATATCTGGGACCGCCCAGGGTACCACCTAATGTAGACAGAATGGACGCTGTTTACAGCCATTAGTTTGGATTAGATATAGTTTATTAATGCCCAGGGGGCAAACGCAACCTCCATTCTGGTAAAGGCACTATATACAATCCTGGCTGGCCCTCTGTAAGGTGGCTGCTGTTCTTCCCACCTCTTTCAGGACCACCTTGTGTTTACTCTTCCCATCTGTGTGTCTTCTGTGTATTGATAGAGGGAGTGGCAGCCCATCCAGGGTTGTCTTGTGCCCGATGCCCCTGAACTGGCACTGCCAGCTCACTGCCACCCTGGACATGTTAGAAAATGGATGGAATATCCCAGCAGGTCACATCTCTCCTATCTACCAGTGTCTGCTGGGTCCTTTTTACTCAAAGTTTGTTGCACTTGATTACCTGTAAAGCAATTTGAGCCGACCTTCAGTGAAAGGCACTTTATAAGAAAGCATCAAGGTGGTCCAGCCTGCTAAACTCTCAGGTGGAGTCCACCGCTTTGAATATTTGGAGACTTAATGTCAACATTTTTAAATCAAGAAGGGGTGTGGCCACAATATGTAGGTGTGGGAGTGGTTCATTTATGGGTGTGACTGTGTACACAACAGGGGTGTGACTTACCAGAAGGCCCCTCCCCATTTCACTCAAATCCATCCACTTGTTGATCCCAATTTACTCCTTTGTGGAAATCTCAGAACCTGACAGTGGCATCCCCATGCCCAAAACAGGGCAGTCCTGGCACCACCTACCCCATCCATTTAGATGACGGTTCTGTACATTGGACTTACTGGTCACTCCTCCAGACCACTCCAGTGCATTCTTGCAGATCGTTCAGCTCCACCTTTGAAAAGTAAAAAGAAAACAAGAAACGTTCGATGTCTGCTGTAGCCCACCCAGTTTGACGTCATCCCAGCTCCTCTGAGTGTTAATGTGACTCGTGGTCAAGTCCTGTCCATCACTAGTGGTGTTTTAGTCCTGTCCCCTTTGCTCAATTGTCCGCCGTCTCCTTTTTTAAAGGCAATGACTCTCCTCTTCGTTTCCATGACTCAGCAAATTTCCTGATTTCTGCCTCCATTGCCCACCGCCTTAGTTTCCACTAGATGTCCTCAGCTACTGAACACCTATGTGATGTCCCCATGTCTAGTCCTGGGGGGTCACTCGGTCACTTGATTTCCAGTTTAGTAACCAGAGTGACACACCTCACTCCAGATGTTTAACAGGGATTCACCCGTGTGTGTGTGTGTGTCCTCAAATGGCCAAGGGGACTCATCCATGAGAACACTTTACCCCTGGACAGCTGGTGGACATGTCCCAGCACCAGTTACCCTAGACATCCTGACTCTTTTGATTCAGAAGACTGACCAGGAGGTCTGCTGATGGCTCATTTGCCCTTCCTGGCCTTGCCTGTTGGTCTCGCCTGCTCTCACTTGGCCAGCCTTCAGCTTGTGGGAAGACAGATGGGCCATTTTGACATGTGGCCCATGTAGTGAAGATGGTGTTTGTTGGCATCTCTGCACACATTTTGTCCAAATTGGTGTCCATTCTGAAGAACTGGGATGACAAGACCCTTCAGTCTGAAGGATTAATGAACAGCACAAAGGGGCGTTCTGCTAGTCTTTCAAAGCTGGACTTTCAAGATCTTTACAGGCAGAAACTACGTGGTAGGATACTGGTCACTACAGAGTGGTGTCCATTTGGGTGACAACATGGTCACCCGAGTAAGAAACAATGTGTTGAAATGTCCATCACTGTGAGAGACACATAAAGGTTTGGGGCAGCCACCCGCATATTGGTTTGCTGGCTGTGAAATTGGCTGAATAAATGTATTACAGATTAGAGATGGTCAAAATGGTGGTTTTAAGGGAAGCAGAATAAGTGACGGCATCGATAGGGCCAAAACCGGAAGTGATGTCATCAATGGAACCACACACACACACCCCCCATCTCCCATCCCCTCCAAACCGCAAGTGACGTCAACAATGGGTGCCCAGAAAATGGAAGTGATGTCATCAATGGGCCACAGAACTGGAAGTGACATCATCAGGGCCAGGCGCAATTTCCAATAACTGGTCTGCAGAGAAGTGAGATAAAGAGTCAGTGCACTCCGCCACCCCCTGGTCTGCCGTGGAATTGCTCTCATTCAGACCCTTTAGCTGCCTCCCATGCTCCCGTGTGGAAAGATACCCAGTGCTATAATATGGATGCTGGCTGACTCAGCTCTGCTGGCGATTATAGGATCAGCACCATCATCATCGTCATCAGCATCATCAGGTGTCCCTTGCTTATGAGGGCAGTCGTCATTTTTCAAGTGACCTGTGGTCATGCTGATGACAGACGTGCCCAATTTCACGCACACATTCTATGCTGCTTGTCCATTGAGTCCCCAGGTGCTGGCGTCCTCCTCACAGAATTGCAGTCTGTCTGGTTTGGTTGAGGACAACGAACTTCCAGCTGGCTTTTGTGTTAATAATCCCAGTGGAGAGCAGACCTGAGAGCACTCACCTGGTGTGACGCTCCTGTCATTTGATACGGTGATCTAGTCCTCTGTGATTGCAAGTGTCCACATTTCATGACCTTGTTGTAACCCGTAATCATGCTTTATGTCTTGATGTATTGATCATAAAAGTAGAGTTTTCCACCAGAGTGAAAGTCTGATGATGGTGGTGGTGGTAGTGGTGGGTGAGCCCTGGCCCCCCTGTTGATGTCAACCACAAGCCCATGTTGACTTTGGCTTCATGAAGACGTCACCGATTTCCTAAGCTTTTGATCAGTAACCCAGAAATCCGCATTGTCCTGGGAGTTGAGTAGGTGGGTTGACCTGTGACATGGTGTGTGTGTGATGACCATCATTATGAGCAGGCCACCCATCAGTAGGGTGATGCTTCATAAAGTGGTGCCTTCCTGAGGTTGAATTTTGGAATCTGAGTGAATCCTGACTTTCTTTCCATGTTGACTAATCCTGGGGGTGTACAGGGGATGAAGAGTGCCTGCTGCTAAAAGGCTGGCAGTCCAAGGTGGGCTCTCAAGATCTTTGATAGGTTGTGTGCTGGCATGAGACAAGCTCGCAGTTCCTGTGGGTAAGAGGGCCACCTAGTAGATATATGAAGCACACGCTGATAGCCAAATGAATAATGCTGGTTTAGACTTGTTGAGTCCTACTGAGCCATTTGAGGGAGTAGTGATGTGACACTTGAACCCCGGACCTTCTGGAGGAGGCCGTGCACAGGAACAAGGCCACCATTGACCCATCATAAAATAATTTCTTTTCCCAGTGCTAAAGGCACCACTTGACACAGAATAAACCAAATGAAAGGCGCTATAAAAGATTAAGGCATTTAACTGACTTTTTGAAGTTGGCTGGGTCTCTGCCCTGGCTCCACCCATATGTGTCAGAGGCTCCACCCACAACAGCCAGAGGCTCCACCCTTGGTGTTTCTTTTTGCCTGTTAGCTGCCTCTGGCTCCTCCTATTTTTGCCTGTTGCCATGCAACACTAATTAAGTATCAATCACATGATGGGAGGGGCTGGGGGGCAAATTGCAGGCAAAAGGAACAGTTAGGACATATGAGGGAAGCTGGGGGGGACCCAAACAATTGAAGATGATCAGTCTGTCCACTGTGATTTTATATAGTGCCTTTCACTTCCCTGTTCTGGCAATGACTCTTTGAATAGGTTAATCCACACTTGTAAGAATTTATATAATTTGACATGATGACTCACACCAATGGTGTCACTGCCAAGGAGGACAAATGATAATCTTAAAGAGACCTGACATTAGCAGCCCCCCACCCCACCCCACCAGTTGTTGGGCTCAGGACATCCCTGGGTGACATCCCTCCATAGGTCAAGATAAGCACAAGGCCTCACCCACTAAACAGCATTCTGGGTTCAGTGTGCTGTCTCTGAAATTTGACAAATCCCACTACTGACACCAGTGCAAGGCGTAGACAACGACTAACCAGCAGAATCTGGGGGGAATTATTCAGTTCATATATACAATCCTTGGTCAGTTGACATACAGATTGTATCTAGTCAGTGCAGTGCTCCCATCAGTCTCCACTTCTTCCTTAGTCACTTGAGCTCTTAGTCCCCCTGTGCTAAATCAAAGTTTGTGCTGTCTCAGGGGGGCTGGTTAGCTGGGTGGTCTGATTGCAGTCTCTTTGTAAATATGCATAGGTTTACAGTCAATACAGCAAGTACGTAAGGTCATAAGGAACACAGCCATTCCGTTACTCTTATGAAAGGCGCTATACAGCTGCATATCTGGAGGGTATGGTGGTAACACGACTGTTTCCTCTGCTTTTTTGGCCCTGAGGTTTTCATGTTTGCCTCTCTGAAGGATTCTCTTCTTGTCCGACTTATCAATGGTCACCTCAGCTCACGCCCGTGTACTTACAGGATGAGCTGGCAGGCATTTCCCATCAGAACAAGAAGATATGCCAACGAGTTTATGGAAAGATATCAGACCACCTGATTAGGGAGCACGGTCAGCTCTGCATGATGTCACCTGGTTAGCTGCCATCATCATCATGACGTCAGCGTCCTACTTGCACGTAAGGCTCATTAAATGAGGCCTGGAACAACAGGAATGGCCATCCATGCCACGGTCAAACAACAGGAATGGTCATCCATGCCATGGTCACGCCATACTGGCTTGGCACACTGCTGCATATGGCGATCAATAAGGCTGGGCTGAGCTCGCAATGGAGAGATGCCAGAAGAAGCCTGAAACCAGAGAGCTGAATAATAAAAAGAGCAACACGACTCCTGGGCAGAAGTGAGGAGAGCAGACCGGCAGAGCCGACCTGCAGCGGACATCGCTTTATAGGGTGTTTTAAACACAAATAAAAGAGGCCTGCAGGTCCTTATTTGATATAGCGCCTTTCAGGGCCTGCACATACATAATATCAGAGTAAGTGGGCAATAAATCAACTGAGTTTCATACAATGCTTCGAGTAAAAGAACAATCAGCCTGAATTTTATATAGCACCTTTCATGGCATGGTATGTACATAAATAACAGTAAGTGGGCACTAAATCAACTGTGTTTTACAAGATTGAAATAAAAGGACAATTTAGTCTGAACTTATATAGCGCCTTTCATGCTGTGCATATGCATATCCTTAAAGTAAGTGGACACTGAAACAACTCTCATTTGATGATTAGTGTAAAAGAACAATTTGCCTGAACTTATATAGCGCCTTTCATGTTATGGCATACACAGCCATAACATCACAGGAAGTGGGTACTAAATCAGCTGAGATTCATACAATGCTTAGAGTGAAAGATCAATCAGCCTGAATTTTATATAACGCCTTTCATGGTATGGTGTGCACATAAATAACATCATAATAAGTGGGCCCTAAATCAACTCAGTTCTACACGATAATTAAAGAACATTTAGCCTGAACATATATAGCGCCTTTCATGGTGTGCACATATGTAACATAACAGTAAGTGGGCCCTGAATCAACTCAGTTTCACTCATTTGTAATAAAAGAACAATCAGCCTGAATTTAATATAGCGCCTTCCATGGTATGGTGTGCACATACATCACATTGCAATAAGGTGGCATTAGATCAGCTGTGTTTTGCATGATGTTTACTAAAAAAACAATCAGCCCGAATTTCAAATAGTGTCTTCACAGTAAGCGGACGCTTTAGTTAACGGGATTTCACATAACGCTTACTATAAATGAGACCCCCGTATTCGCACTTCTTGTTGTAGGTGATTTCCTAGTGCCGGCTATTAATGACATGGAATGACGTCACTGGCTTACGTTAATACGACCACGCCCATTTAAAATGTCCACTTAGAAAACATCAGTGACAACACTCACGGCTGTTGGACTTTTTAATAACTCACTTCACTTTTTCTTTAATTACAAAAACACGAAGAAACACATAAGTTATCTAAGCAACGTGGGCAGTTTAGTTTTTATAGCACCTTCCGTAGTATTCCCTCAAAGATATCAGCAAAACCAGTGAATATAAAACCGAAAGTTGGGTAACAATACTTTGTTTTATATAGCGCCTTTCACAGTGGTCACTGCCTCACTAAATGCTGTCGACACGCATCCAGTCGAAGAAGGGGATTCCACCTGGTGGCTTCAAAAGTTTCCGTGCACGTTCACGCTCAGGTTCAAGGTCAGGTGCACGGAGTGAAGAGAAGTCCTGACATATGAGTCTGACTGGAATGCCTCACGGCGTCCGGGGTGCGCGCATGGACTTGTGTAAGGCAGCAAGAGGCCTCGGGCGCGCGCATTGCTGTTGTGCCCCTGTCACGTGGGGCCTACCGCTTTTGACAAAGCTAAATTATTTATTGGCTGTCATTTGGGGGAGGGTCTGGGGTCGTTTGACGCCTGAGCTCATCGGCTCATCTCTCGCAATCGATCGGCGTGTAGTCATTAGCGGGACTGCGACGCGAGGGCGACGTTTCCACTGGCCTCGCCGTTAGGATGGTGCATGTGGTTTGTTGCAAAAAGAGGACATTGTGTAGAATTTGTGAGACTCAAAATTATAAAAACAGCATTTCTGGTCACTTTTAAGTATAATGGCCCATCACTGCTGTTTTCCATATAGCGCCTTTCAATATATTTAAAGTCGCCCTCCAGTCCGGAATGTGACAACCACTAAACTGGTACTAGGTGGGTGCAGGTCTTGTCAAGTGTATATGTTGTACAGGGAAAGATAGATGGTACGCCCAGTGAGCTGGGACATATTGGTGGAATTGGTTAGAGGCAGGAGAGTGGAGAATGGAATGATGGGAGCAGGGATGTTCTTAGGCATACGCAAACTATGCATCCACAGGCTAGATGCAGATTGGATGGTGGAGTGAGGGCCTCAGAAGACCCTTTCATACTCGGACGCAGACCATGGCAGACGCAATCCCCAACACTTGCTGAGCACGCAGGTCTGTTAATAGTATAAAGTAGAATCCCCCGGCTTTCCCCCTCCAATTTTTTTTCTTTGCCTTTACATATCGATCTTGTGGATACTTCCATTTCTGCCCAAGGAAACGTTCATCTTTTCCCAGGGTCTGGGTGATTTCACACCACAGTCACTGCTGGGGGGCCGATTTACAGCTGCTAGCCAACATAACATGTTATCTTCACAGAGGTGATGCATACACTGCGTTCTAAATTCTGCCTTTGTCACTAATCTTTCATGACAGTCTTGTTTTATTTGGCTGACTGTCGTTGTACACTTTTAATGTTGGATTGTGTAGGTGTGGGTAGCGACATTTGTTCCCTCGATGAGCACACGTTTCCTTGTTTAGTGCATGCACAGTTAATGTGCACAACTACATTAATATGACTCACCGTTGCACAGGTATTTAGTAAACCAAATGTTTGAATTAGCGTGAGCCCCCCTAATTTGGGGTGGGTTTAAGAAATGTGATTAGGTAGAAGTGAATAATGAACAAGAAGAGTTCATTCTGTATATCTGTATATTTGAGATATTTGAAATATTAAAAGGTGTGCTTTATTTTTAAGGTTCGAACTTTATCCATCCATCCATTATCCAACCCACTATATCCTAACTACAGGGTCACAGGGGTCTGCTGGAGCCAATCCCAGCCAACACAGGGCGCAAGGCAGGAAACAAATCCCAGGCAGGGCGCCAACCCACCGCAGAACTTTAAATATTCTCTATTGTCGTAGAAGGTTGTCATTTTTTCACCCTCTGATGGAGGTCCATAGACCCCTAGTAAAGGATCAAAACTCAAAAGTAACCTCATATTCATCATCACTGACCTTGAAATTGTCTAAAACGACACCCCACATGCTTATGTTTGAAATCTGCCATGTTTAACCTTCTGAATATCGGCAGAGTTTCTTTGCAGACTTTGTCGACTTTTATAAGGCGTTCGATTCAGTTGATCGAGCTGCCCTGTGGGACATCCTGAGGCTTTGCGGGATCCCCTCGAGGTTGCTGGATATCATGGCCAGCCTGTACACTGGTACTGTGAGTGCTGTGCAGAGTGGAGGCAGAACCTCTGTGTTTTTCCCAGTTGATTCTGGGGTTCGTCAGCGGTGTGTTCTGTTCAATGATCACATGGACTGGGTGTTGGGCAAGGTCGTGGGGTCCATCAGCTGTGGGGCATCTGTTGGTGAAGAAAGATTCACGGATCTTGACTTTGCTGACAATGCTGTGATTTTCGCGGAGTCAATGGAGGCTCTGATCGAGGGTCTCAAGAGACTGAGTGAAGCGTCTGAGTGTGTGGGCTTGCGAGGGTCCTGATAGAAATCAAGAGCCAGGCCTTTAATGACCTCTTGGGCATGGCCATCAGCAGTGTGTCTGTCTGCAGAGAGAGTGTCGACCTCATCGAGAGGTTTACTTACCTGGGCAGTGACATTCATGTGACTCTGGTGACTCTTCCTATGAAGTCAGTAGATGGATTGGGAGAACACTGGGGGTCATGAGGTTGCTGGAAAGGGGTGTGTGGCACTCCTGATATCTATGCAAAAGGAGTCTTTAGAGTCCAGGTTCTTCCTGTCTTGCTATATGGTTGCGAGACATGGACGCTATCCAGTGACCTGAGATGAAGACTGGACTCCTTTGGTACTGTGTCTCTCCAGAAAATCCTTGGGTACCGTTGGTTTGACTTTGTGTTGCTCATGGAGTCCCAAATGAGGCACATGACCTGCATTGTGAGGGAGCATCAATTACGGCACTACGGCCATGTGGTGCGTTTCCCCGAGGGTGATCCAGCTCATAAGATCCTCATTGTTGGGGACCCGAGTGGCTGGACCAAGCCAAGGTGTCACCCACGTAACACCTGGCTGCAGTAGATAGAGGGTCATTTCCGGAGCGTGGTACTGGACTGCGTGTCTCCCTGGGGGGTTGCCAACCGGGATCCCGAGTTGTTTCGTCATGTAGTGAGTGTGGCAACATGCTGTACCAGTGCATGCTTCCCAACTTGACTTGACTTGAGGGTAGGGGGGCTCTTCAGAAGGCTAGAACCACTGGTAAAGAGTTGAATATCAAAAACATGAAATATCATAATTCACAATCAGCAACCGCCAAATAGCATAAAACAACACTCCAAATGTGGATATTACCGATTCCCTTTTTTTTTTTAAAGTTTTGTGAAGACCCCTCGTATCTCATTAGGGGGTGAACTCCAGGGGTCAGACAACTTCAGGGTCTTCTGATCATTTTTGCTATTGGTTTACTCTTTATCATATACTGTAAGGGTGTCATTTCCCACACAAAATTTGGTCCGATAATAGCCTAAAAATGAGTTTTGTTTTCAGGTCTAGATGGTTCAAAAGTAGGGGGGACCCCAATACCGTCGATGTTTTGTATAACTGGACGTCAAGACAAGTCAAATGGTATATCAATATGTGGGGTTTTATTGTACCAGTGAGTCAGGAGGTACTGAACACGAAAAAAACAAAAAAACAAAACTGAAGTGATTTCCAATTGTTAAGAAGTAATTCTTGGTAAAAACACTCAGTAAGGAAAAATAAACTCAACTGAATTGATAAATAACTCTGACGGGGTTATTAGAAAATTGTAAAATCAACAGTCAGCCTTCGGACACACATGGATGTTACGCCAATGCTTTCATTTTCTTACTTGTTTACTAAACGGCAGAAGCCCCTGATGTTTTTGCTCCCTTCTGCAGGTGTTGCACTTCTAGAGATGGCTTCCGGTATAAATCTGTCACGGTCCCATGAAGCCCGGGGCTAATTAGTAAAAGTGCTTTAGGGTGGGCGTCCCGATGATAATATTGATTATTATATCGATCAATTGATTGATACCCATTTCATTAAAACAGAAAGGACTTCTGTCATTTGTCGAAGTGACGTAATCCAACAAAGTAGAGTCCCCAGAAGTCCCCGGAGATTGAGAGACCCTCTGTGCTGGTCGTTTTCTGGTGCCAGTTAGGTCACCGCCTAAGACTTTCCAGTGATTACAGTCAGCTATTGCAGCAACTTGAACTTTCAACTTGCTGTTTATTGCTTTCATTATTCAAGAATGATGCAAATGATTCCATTTGCATATTACAGTTCCAGAGGTTGAGATGGACCACAGCCTGAGCCAAACATAAAGAATTGCTCCATTCATCCATTAACCCAAGTGTTTTATTGTGTCATCAGACCACCTCTGATGTGGCCCTAGCACCAAAGGTACAGTGTCCTCCATAATGTTTGGGACTAAGACCCATTTCTCTTTGATTTGTCCCTCTGCTCCACAGTTTAAAGTGTGTGGTCACCATGGGGCACTCCAGCTCCCCAAACATCTGACATAAAGGTTCAGACACAAATGTAAAATGCACTAAGAATCTTTATTGTGGGTAACTCCTTAGAGGCCAATGTTTCCCCACCCCACAGCCACAAGTACAACACAGGACTAAGTGCAACTCTTATCTTCTTCTCTCTCTCTGTCACTGCCTCCTGCACTCCTCTGTCCTCCTTCTTCTCATCTCTGGCTCGATGATGCCAGGTAGGCAGTTCCTTTTATCTTAGCCGCCCCAGAAATGTTCACGATCTTCCACACATGTGGTCTGTAAGCACTTCTGGGTGAGTTGGAAATCCCATGACGCAGGGACTCCTCAATCCTGCTGCTTCCCCTAGAGGCCCTCATGGGATCCAACAGGGCTGTCCCCTGGGATTACAATACCCAGCGTGCCCTGCAGGCACCCGTTTGGGGAACTCAAGCCTGAGCTCGCTGCCATCTAGTGTCCTGGGGGAGATAAAGCCCTGTGTAAGCTGTCTCTCCCTGTCCTTCCATCCTAAGGGTGTCCCAGCCGGGTAAGGATGCCGGCCGTCCCCCACAAATGACACATCAAACAATTCAGACATCTTGATTAAAGTGCACATTGCAGATGTTCATTTTAAGGGGATTGGCAGACGTTTTGGTCGCACCACTGTTTCTACCTGGTCCCCCCATTTCAGGGCTCCATAATGTTTGGGACACAGCAATGGCAGGTCTATTAAAGCCGCCATGTTTCATTCATTTTCTTTTATACTTTTCTATTCCCATTACCTTATGTGATACATCACGTCATCTGACTCTTAATATGCAGAATTCTGTCATCTTAACCAATCAACTACAGTCACCAGTGATTTTGTATACATGCTGATTCTTCCCTTATTCTAAACGCTGCTTCGTTAATAAGGGTGTCTTACTGGGTTTTCCCATTGATTGTATCACTGCTTCACAATAGGGGTGTTTGGGCTTCTCACTAGTTTGTCCTCACTTTTGAAGAGGGTGTTCATTACTCATTTACTTCATTTTAAACTTAGTAACTACTTTGGTGGCTCCTCTAAGATGAGGCAAAAGTCTCACGTGCTCAGGTTTAACACAACATTTAGTGAACCCTTTAGTTACATTCAATTCTTTTTTCCTTATGTTTCAATAATTCGTCATTTAGGTATATACTTATAATAGATTGCAAAAGATTATATCTCTATCTCTATATATATAAAATCCAACATCTGTCTGTCTATCTGTATGTCTGTCTGCTTTTCACGAGAGAACTACTTAACGGATTTAGAACGGGTTTTTTTCTATAGTTTGGTTGAACATTCCAGTAGATTTTGCGACTTCCCTCATCGCGCTAACAATCAGTGTCTGCTTGTGGTTCCGATTTATTTGCGAGAATCCAAGAGACACGCAGCGGGCTGAGGGGAGGAGGGTGTGAACCTCCTCATTCACACGCCAGCCTTGGGACATACCTTACATCTGCTTAGCTAGCGAATGAGACAACTACGTAATGGATTTAGATTGAGTTTTTTTCGATAATTTGCTTGAACATTCTGACTGATTTTGCGACTTCTGTCATCACACTAAGAATCATAGTTCACTTTACAGGAGCAATATATTCACGCTACTCCAAGGGGAGGTAGAGCGTGGTGTCAGGAGTGGGGAGAAGGGCAGGGCCCTCCTCACTGTCCTGTTTCATTACTACTCAGGTGGATCTGCGGGTGACGGCTAATGTTAACTAAAAATTCCATACTACACAAAATTGTGTTCTAAAGTTAAGCATTGTTTATATATTTTTAAACATATCTTACCTGCATCAGTGTTTTATAATGGAGGCAATGGGGCATGGAGCACCAATGGAAAATAAAAGCCTAAAAATGCATCAAAAATGTGTCCACTTTGAAGCATCAATAAAATCAAGAATCTAAGAGAACATGTCTTCCATGTTACTGAGAACAAAAGGGAACTGGAAATAATCCTTACATTGCATATTCCAGGTAAGGATGCATTTTCTATTTGCTTGTGTCTCAGTAGTGACTTAGTGGGAGAAGTTCTCTCATATAAATACAAACATGAATTAACGCAATAACCAGCAGGTGGCAGGAAACATTTGCTACGATTTATCTTTTAAGAGGAAACCACGCCCCCCCTGGAGGGGTGAAAGGTTATTGCAGAAGAAGACATTCACCGAGGGAGCGTGCACAGCTGGTTGTCTTTCAAAATGGCTGAATCTCATAATATCGGTGTTTAGTTTTTTGTTTTTAAATGACATGTATAAGCTATTTTACAGTATGATAATAACAATAATAATAATATTAATAATTCCTTACATTTATATAGTGTGTTTCTCACCACTCAAAGTGCTTTACATAGAGAATGAAACTAATGTGCATCATCCAGCTGCATGATTTGACGGCAGCCATTTTTGCACCAGTGCACTCATCACACATTAGCTGTTAGGTGCTGAAATGGTGAGAGGGAGAGGGACAATTAGAGACAAGGGATCATTAGCGGGCCAGAATAACTAGTTTGAGGTGGGCAATTTAGCCTTTAGCTCTTTACAAAGGATGCCCATGGATCTTTTATGACCACAAAGAGTCAGGGCCTCAGTTTTACATCTCATCTGAAGGACGGTGCCATTTTACAGCACAGTGTCCCCCGTCACTGCATTTGGGCGTTGGGATCCACATACAAACCACAAGGTAAGCGCCCCCTGCTGACCTCACCAACTCCTATTCCAGGAGCCACCCAAGCTTTTCCTAGATGGTCTCCCATCCATGAGCTGTCTGGGCCTGAACAGGCTTAGCTTCAGGTGGATGGTGGTGTGGCTACTGGTTTGTGTGTAATCTCAAGACGTGGATCAATGCTCAGTAACTTTCTTGGCTTGAAAAATAGATGTGTTTGGTTAGTTTTTAAGCTTTTATTTTCTGTTGGTGCTCCATGGCCCATAAGGCTTCATTATTAAGTTCCAGTGCAGTCAAGATATTTTTTTAAATTTATAAAGAAACGCTTAACTTTAGAACACAACTCTGTGTGGCAAATGTATATACTGTATACCATGTTTAATTTTGACTTAAGGAATACTAAACTTAACTTTAATTAAGTCCGCATTTCTAGCTGAATGTCCGTTAGCAAAGCAGCTAACACTTGTACAGTTTCTCAAAACACTGGAAAGCCATAGCACAAGCTTAAGGTCGATTCCTGTGGGAATCCAAAGCTGCACTTGGCTGCAAACTGACTGGCCATACAAAACATTTTGAGGTCCTGCTTGACCTTTCAGCTTTCCCAGAATGCACTGCACTACTGTCCAGATTGACGAGTCTGTCAGATCTCAGCCGTTTACTTTGAATCTGCCAGTTAAAAAGGTTAAAGCATCCAACATATACCAGGAGCTTGGAGACTACCCTGGTAGCATCAGGGAGATGACCCAGGAGTGGACACACACACATCACACACAGCACTACCAGTGTCGTTCGACCACTGGTGTCCCTCCTCTCAAAAAAACATGGCAAAGTAATCGCATAAACCAGCGTTTCTCAACCTTTAAGTATTTGCTACCCGAGTTTTCATAACAGTTTTAATCGCGCCCCCCCCTAACATTTTTTTAAAAGGAGCCCACTAATACCAATTTGTTCTTTTTTAATTAATGATATATCATAGATGCATATTTTATTATACCTACTTAACTTTTATCGACCTTTATCTAACTCTATATTTATTTTTCTAGTATCAGAATGTAGTTTAAGTTAATTTGTTTCGGTTTCAATAGATGGATTTTTCATATTTCTTGTGTTCTTTTTTTCACATCTTCGCGCCCCTCTTTTTGTTACTTCACACCCCCCTGGGGGGCCCCACCCTACAGTTTGAGAACCACTGGCATAAACAATGGAATGAAACCTCCATTTAAAAAGACACCATAGGTGAAGTTGTGAAGATTGCGCCCATACCTCGTAATGATGAAGGAGTACCCTTGGTGTTACGAGTGTTAAGTCTACAAAGTCATTCATATTAAACATTTGGGAGTTTGTCCCCCATTGTGTTTTAAGTGCATGGTTGGTAATATCGATGTATCACAGTCAAGAGTAAAGAGAAGAAATGGCGCCACTTGCCTTAATTAAACAGATGATGTCACCCTAGGTAGCCGGCCATGTTGTCTAAATGGGTTGACCAACCCTGTACCCTACACTCATCTTGGGCCAATTAATGGTGGATATCAGACCAAATATGGAGTCTCTGAAGCTGTCTGGCAGGAGCGCTGACTTGTGCGCCACCCAGAATAAAATATGAGGGCAAATCGCGAATTATCCTCACAGTTGTGAGCATTTTGTTTGGGCTAACTGTACATCAGTGTTGTGAGGTCTGTGGTTTTCTCGCCCAATCGGGTTTATGGATGTGGTGAGAGAGGACATGCAGGTCATGGGTGTGATAAAGCAGTATGATGAGGACAGGAAAAGATGGAGAAAGATGATCCGCTATGGTGACCCCTAATGGGAGCAGCCAAAAGAAGAAGATCCACAGGAAAAAATGGGGTATCAAGGATTGCAGTTAAAAACAATGCAGTATTTTGACCTATTGTTCAAACCTCCCCCCGCCATTTTTACCATATTTTTCATCCATCCAGAACCCCTTCCACTGCTATTCTCACGTGTATATGTTCTTTAACATTATAAAATCTCCCCTCCTCCATTTTTTGTGTGATGGTATATACCCATTCTATCACTTTGGGGGGTACCTCCTCACCAGCCTAAGTTGGCATTACTTTACCCTCTTGCTCTGATGCTGCCCCCCACTTTCCAGTGTGTCATTTTGACTACCGCAGGTATTGGATTATTATTTGGGCAAATTCACTGTTTTCAAGCTGTCCTTGGGCTATAAATTTTTTTAAGGACCTGACAACCCTGCTGTAGAGCTAACCCTGAGCACACGTGGTGTGTCTTTGATCAAAGTGGTAAACTTTCAACTTTGATCAGCCATTCAGGCTCTCTTGTTGTTTTCTATAGCAGTAAACTTGGCCACTCCTGCTCTCCATTTGTGCCAAACATGAGCGCAAGTAACAATTTTTTTTGTATGGGTTGAAGGTGTAGCAGGTGCTGAAATCCGTAGATGAAGTCCTACACAATGTGGTGACCGTGTTTCACCATGGTGGAGTATTTACAAATGGATCGACGAGTTCAAAAATGGTCAGATAAGTGTTAAACATGAAGAAGGAGGGGGACACCCATCCATGGCCATTACTGATGACAACATTGAGCAAGTCCTTACCGTGATTCTGATGAACTGACGAGGATTTTAGCCCCGGTGCACCTTCAGTGTATAATGTGATTCCTCTCCTTCGCCTGTTCTCCTCCAGATTCTTCTTTATTGGGCTGAATGGCCTGTTCTCCTTCAGATTGTTCTAATGTTCTAACAGGACCAATCCCCCAGGCTGTTTGGATTTTGGTTAGGCTGACAGGTCAACTATGGATCTGCCTTTATAAGTACGCCGTGATAAAATACAGACTAAAATGGATGTGGCTGCAGGGCAGGTCCTGGAGGGGATCCTCCAAGGTCCCTAGGGTGATGAGAGGTCCGGCCCTGAACAGTGACATCCATACTGCCAATGGGTACAGAATGAAGTGCCCATTTATTGTCTTCCTGGATAGGGAATTCCGGGGCTATCCATGCAATGGCGAGGGGCAGGCAGCCAGGGGGTTGCTTGGAGTGGCTGGCAGTGTAAATGAAGAATATGGCTGACAGGTGCAGTGCACTCATTGGCCTCCAGGAGGTAGTATTATGTGGAGGCCTTCAGCCTTTTCAAATTTGGATTTGTCATTGAACATGAAGAGGCCTCTGGATATAAATGGCCATCCCCAGTGAGTCGTGGTTGTGACTATTTACAGGAAAAGAAGGAGATGTCAAGCTAACTGGAGACACACTGGGATGAGAAGTGACCAGTAAGGAGGCAGAGCAGCTGGCAGTTTTGGAAGTAAAGGAGCTCGACTTGTGTGTTGAAACTGTGCTGCCCGCTTCCTCCAGTGGTCAGAAGCCCATAGGCGATGCTCAAACTGTTCATCACACTCCTATCTCTATAACTGTGAGGTGTCACACGTGCATGTTGTCAAACAGAAACAGAGGAGAGGAGGCAAGGTCATCCTAATGAAGGTTCTTATGACAGTGAATACCAACATAGCCAACTCCTGCATGGACAGCCATTAAAATCTAAGAAAGCTCCAAGATGGCAAAAGGCCAGATAGCCTGGCATGAAGCAACTGTGGAAAAAAAATAAGTCAGCCGGCTTCATGCTATTGAGCCAAGAAACGAGAATGAGCCAGCAGCTGCCATTCCCACAAAGACATAACGTGGCAGGATCAGGCAGACTCAGCAACATTTTAAGAGCAGCTTTACTAATTCAGTGTTATTGTGTATATAAGGAACAGGTCTTTAGATGAACTATATTATACTGTTATTAAATATATTTCATTTCAGTTTACACAATTACAATACAAGATGTGCCTCTTCGGCTGGAGCTGTAAGTGCAGCTCAGTGATGGCACTAATAATAATAATAATACTTTACATTTAAATAGCACTCTTCTCACTACTCAAAGCACTTCAATGAGTGGGGAGCCACTTCAAATATCACCAATGTGAAACATTTGGAGGATGCAATGGCAGCCATTTTTGAGCCAATGCAATCACCACACATTAGCTGTTAGGTGATGAAGTAGTAAGATAGATGGCCATTCAATAGGCGATTTGTGACTGACGTGGACGTTACATGATGCACGGGTGTTGCAGGCTGCAATTACAGTCTGTGGTGTAGAGGCTGCTGATTGGCAAACTACATGAAAAAACATCCATTAAAAAATGATCACAGTACTTGCCTTGCATTATCTAAATGTCAGCTGTCCAGTTGTTTGCTTGCCACACGCAAAACATATGCTTTTGTTTGGTAAAATATTTAAAAAAAACACTTCTGGAAAAATCAGAGCACATTGTAAACAGTTAAAGCAAATCAAATGGGACTCCGTTTTTTGAAATGAAGACCCTCACTTCCTCCTCATTCATCAGTGAAGGGTCTCCTCTTTTCAATTTAAAAAGTCAGTTCCATTGCCGCTGTGCAGCTTTGGTCACCACTGGCTTTTTTATCTTCATTCTCAATGAAAACTTTTCTCTGTCACCACTACAAAACACTGGGGGGATAAGTAACATATACATTTACCAGTAACAGCACACTGCATGATAACGTGCAATGAATCCACTTGACTTGAGTATTCCTAGTTTTCATCCTCTTTCTCTGTACGTTAAGCATTCGTTTGCTCAGAGGTTGATGCGCTTGTCCCTTCCTGAGCAGATCTTCTTTTCTCCACCCTAGCGGCCCACTTCTTCTCTTCTTCTGTTGGCATCTTTTCGCGTTAAAACTGATTAAGTCCGTGTTTGTGCTGCAATTACTTAGTATGTTTTCTTTAATTTTTCATTTAAGCTGGCACTTAAGTCTTCAGTCTGCCTCAAGAATGATTTAAGATATGAAGAGGTAGAGGAAGTGACGGCGAAGGTGGTAGGGATGAGAACGGCACCCGTATGCATGCGGGTAACCCTGTATAATTTGAAAGGTTTGAAGGAAATAAACATTTCTGGGTTCTGGGTTATCCCGATAGATGGCAGGAAGACGTGAGTCCAAGAGGAGGGACACCAGAAATTATATCAGTGATGGAAGGAAGGGCTGACAATCACCCAATCTGCAGAGAGAGAGAAAGAGAGAAATAATCGGAAAACAGCGCCAACCCCTGGTTTGGCAGGTAACTGCATTCACTAGAGCCCTTAAGCTACCTCCTCCCAAGTGCATAGTGGAGTATATATATACTATGGCACACAGCTGGGGGTGGTACCCAGCGTGACCCAGCTCAACCCTGTAGGGGCCTGTGGTCACCGCCAGGGGGCGCCCCGATTCCTGTAGAGCCCTGGCCCTTAGCACAATCCACCACACCCGGAAGTGCTGGGGGGAAGAAGACCAGGGACACCCGGAGTGCTTCGTGGTGTGCAGCAGGTACTTCCGCCACACTGGGGAGTGCCGGCGGAAGCTAATGGGGATACATCTGGAGCACATCTGGGTGGGGATAAAAGGGGCCACCTCCCTCCGTTCGATGGCTGGAGTCAGGAGGAAGAGAGACAGAGCTCGGGAGGAGAGGAGTGGAGGCGGACCAGAGGAAGAGGCATTGACAAGAGGCCTGGACTTTGGGGGAGTTTTGGGGGTTGTGTGAGCACCGTGTAAATATTAGTCGTGTAAATAAACGTGTTGTGGGTGATTTAAACATGTCTGCCTGTCTGTGTCCGGGCTGTTTTCCGCTATATATATATATATATATATATATATATAGTATATATATGTATATAGTATATATATATATATATATATATATATATATATAGTATATATATATATATATATATACACACATACATATACATACAGTATTTGCTTCTTCTTCTTCCTCTTCATCTTTTCCTATTTCTGTGTGGGATTGATATTTTATAGGTTCCAGAGTGATTTTTATGGCTGGATGTCTTTTTCTGATGCCAACCCATAAATTTTATATATATATATATATATATATATATATATATATATATATATATATATATAAAGGAGCCCTGCCCGGCTGGGACGCTGCATGGATGGAAGGATCTGGGGACAAAGTGTGTTCAGGGCATTATCTCCTCCAGGGTGCTAGAGGGCAGCCCCGTGGGTTGCTTTGGCACCAGAGATTCCCACAGGACACTCTGGGAGTTGGAGTTCACCACAGCCCCTTTGGGTTCCATGGATGCCACCAGGAGGAGCTGTGGAAGTTGCAGAATCCCACTTTGGGTTTTCACCACACCTGGGAGTGATCCCAGACCTTGCTAACAAGTCACCTGAAGCACTCCCAGGTGTAGATTAAAGGGAGCTGCCTGCCTTTGTTCCAGGAACCACACAGACAGACAGACATACAGGGGGGGGGGGGGGGGGGGTTTGTGGAAGAGAAACAGAAAGAAAAGAAGGCAAACCGCTGTGTGCTTTATTATATTAAGCTTTGTACTGTGCATTGGTGGTGGGAAACGAAGGACAGCGTTTCCCACAAAAAACGTGTGCTGAACTTGTGTCCTGCATCTGCCTGTGTTGGGTTTGGGAAGCTGTGCGCCCCCTGCCTGCCACAATATATTGTGACACATAGACGCACTCAATGTATAAAAAAAACATTTTTTTCTTTTAATAGTGGTAGAATTGTACATTCAAGTAATGTGATGACTACAAAACGGCAATACTCAACTTCAGCACAACTCTTTAGTCCCGATACCCGGACTCATACACCAGGCAGCATCGGTTAGTAGTGGTAGGCAAACTCCAACCTCCCCTTTAAATTTTACCAAAAGCTATAACCCAACATTAAACACGAGAACTATTTTAAAATATAGCGTAAATTAAATCATAATTAACTGTTTAATTTTAGCTGCAGCGCCTCCTCTGAAGTCAGTGCCATCTGTCGCTACAATATTTTTTTTTTTTTTTGGGGTGGAAAATGGAGTAACGAGCTCCTCAAACGCCTGGCAGACTTACACTACACGCGTTAAGCTATGAATCCACAGCTCTGCTAAATGCCGTTCCTTATACATTTCTTCTTTTTCTTTTCCGTCACTCGGAGTCTGGTTGATTCTTTGTTCACAGAGGATTCCCTGAAGCGCGTAGCCCAGTAAAGCGAAAAACACCGTGGAAAACCACGAATTAACCCTTTACTTCATTATAACTATTTACCAGTCCAAGATGGGCAAAATATTTCTCCTAAATCCATCCTATTAATGTGTCCATGGAAGAAAGAATTGTAGTCTTTTGTTAGTGCATGACGCGCTTTTTTCTTGCGCTATTTAGTTGTATCATTGATATATTTGTTGCTCTTGTAAAAACAAATAATAAATATATTATTATTATATTAATAATATCACTAAACAGCGCCAAACAAATGTTGAGGATGTAACCGCCAGGCAAGAGTAAAACAGGAAGACCAAAGAGGAGGTTTATGGATGAAGTGAGGGAGAACATGAAGGCAGTCGGCGTGAGAGAAAATTATAGGGATAGAGACGTTTGATCAGCTGTGGCGACCCCTAAATGGGAGCAGACGAAAGAAGAAGAGGATATTTATTGTTGTTGTAAATAAAAAGGCCACTGTGATGGCCAAGAAGCACCTCACACACAACACACTCCGTCCTGTGCTGCGGGAGGACTGACTGGGACGGCTCGTCCGTCTTTCATTCGCTGGCTGCAGGATTTCTTTGACACTTGTCGGGGGCGGGGTTGTGTCACGTGGGAGGGACTTAGCCGCTCTGATCTGCCGGGTCTTCGCTGAGCTGACAGCTTCGCTTTTCTGGCGTGCTTGACCTGCTTGGTATCTGACCGGAGGCGTTATGGCTACTCGAAGGTGGTCCTTGTTTGTACCGGCACCGCTGTCTACCGGCGTATATCTTCATGCAATCTGGTACGTGACTTCTGTGTGAGTACATAACAGAAATTACCGTTAATACGGAGCTCATTTTCGGGGTCTAGATATGAGGCACACTAGCTAGCTACGAACCGCTGACCAATATGTCCAGTCTATGTCGCTAAAGTATTTTCTTATAATTTGCGTAAAGTTTTCTCATTCCGGTGTTTCAATAGCAGCTGCTGGGAGTGAAATTAAAACCCACAATCACGCCGAAAGACCCACGGGGGCGTGTGCCGCTGCACCTGCACGCGTTCTTTTTGAGTCGTCCTTTTTCTAATTTCAGCGGAAAACACTTAACGTTGTTAGATAGCAGCAAAAAAGGTTTGGTGTTTCACAGCATCTGAAGGAAAGTTGCATTCGTAAAACAGCTGTGATGCTTCAGGGGTCGTTATGTTTTCTCCGTAACGCCGCCCGACACATCTCACGCACGCGTGCGCACGCAAGCACATGGCTGCTGACATCCTCGCTGGTGATTGGTCAGAATCCAGCTGGACTCTCATCGCTGGGCTCGTCCGTGTGTTTGGCTGCCTTTGTGTCTTGAATGGCTCAGTGATGCAGAAGACCCCGAGAACAGAAAGGGGGACCGCGAGTGGTGTGCAGGAGTCCATGGAATCGACTCATCTCTTACATCAGCGCATATTCTGAAAAGATGACACACATTGGGGGCTTCGGACACAGCCTGGGTTGGGAGGGGGATATCGTGGTGTTCACATACAATAGTCGCTTGATTCCCATGGCGTTTGTGTAGGTGGGTTTTCTGGAAGTGCACGTTGTCTTTCCTCCATGAATTTATATTCACTCCTCTTGAATCGTCCAGTACTTGAAAAGGCGGGTGTGTTTATTTATTTATTTATTTTTGTATTGTTTCATTTCTTCTTGTTCTCTGGCTCTTTATTTTTATACTCGGACCAAACCCATTTCAATGCAATTCCTTTAAAACATGATGACAGTCCTGTTACTGCCACTTGATCGGTCATTTCTTGGGTTTCTTTAGAAATATCTGCTTTTGTTCACACAGTGAGCCTCATATGTAGGTATATGGTATTCATGGTAGGTCCGCTCAAATTGGTCTTAAACATCCTTTAGTTTACTTAGAACTCGCTGTAAATTTATGAAAAAATAAAAAGATCTCGCCTGAAGAAGGGGGCTGAGTTGCACCAAAAAGCTTGCATATTGTAATCTTTTTAGTTAGCCAATAAAATGTGTCATTTTGCTTGACTTTTCACTACAAAAAAAATAGTTTTGCATTCAGAAATTCAGCATATCAATACAGGAGTTTTCATTTTAAATATACTTTTAAAATGTGTTTACAATGCATAATTTTTAAGGTTCAATCAAAATGTTAATATGAAAAAGTTTAATACCAACTCAATGACAAAAGCCAAGACTTAATAATGAAACATTATAAGTTGAATCAACTATCTGTATATTTAGTATGCTAGCTGAATTAAGCCCCCCCCCCCCCCCCAGATTGCCCAGGTTGGGAGCAGCACGTTGCCACACCCACCACATGACGAAGCACCGGGATTGGGACCCGAGTGCAGTGCCACCAACCCCCAAGGAAGTTGTACAAAATGAAGACATTGCTTATATTTTAAGATGTACTTTTCATAATGTTGTCTGCTTTGTGTGGACTACAAAAACAGGAAATGTCATCCTTTTAATGTGCATGTACTGGGTGAATGAAACAGGGCCAATTAAAATCACATTTTTTTTCTGTAGCATATTTTACAATTAGAATCGTCACAAGGCATCTTTACAGATTTATGGGCCTTAAAACCCAAGAAAAAAGTCTCAACATGTCAGTAATAGGGAGGACATTAAAATCCTAACCTTCTTAGCTCACTTATTCATGCATCCATCTTTTTCCTGAGAAGGGTCTCTGGGAAGCTGGAGCCTATCCCAGTATTATTAGGTGCAAGGTAGGAACAATCCCTGGACTGGATGAAGGTCCATCACAGGGTGAATTCTCCCTCTCACACAGAAGAGGATAATTAATGAACAAAATATAAGTTGTCTACATTATTTACACAGCTGGTGGCGCTGAGTTGTCACCCGTTGCATGGCTGCACTTGGGTCCTAATATGGGATTCTGAGTTGGTTTGCAATATGGTAGGTGCGGCCATGCCCCGTATCAGTGCGTGCTCCTAACCTCTCCTCTCTGTATACAGTACTGGTTTGTTTTATGAAGGGTTAATATGTTTGGTAGGCAGTGTGTTCTAGCGGTTGAAGGCTTTGGTCCCAGATCTGAAAATATCTGTAAATATGTGTCTGGAATGTTCAAGGAACTGTAATGATATTAAGGATCAGAGGGTTTTTGGAAACCAAAGGAATAAATTTGAAAACAAGAACACGAGGAGGGCTGAAGGAAGATCTTGTTGTGTTATTAGGTAGATGGCAGCTTTTAGTAATGAGATAGTGAATGAGGGTGGGAGGATACAGCAGAGGAAATTGGAACCCCTCATATTCAAAACTGATCAAAGTGGCACATAAAAGAAAGAGGAATGAATTGAAAATCTGGACAGTAAGATACCTGTACTTGCCCATGGCTGGAAAACAATTGGAGACCCTCAATGCAAAGGAGCAGGTTCTGAAAGATTGGGGTAAATGTATGCCAGAATAGACAAGAACTTAAAGGCCTCGCCTCCTTTTGCCATATTAGTAATGCAAATGAAGTCGAGGGACGCGTGTTTGAGGTTTGGGCTTTGAGGTTTACTGTACAGAAGGAGAGAACAGAGGAAGACTGCAGGGGCTACCATATTAGATTCACCTGGAAACCATGAAGTGGACTGGATGGGACTAGTCGGCCATGGCTAGGCTGATCAAAACATACAAACCCAGTGGTAAAACTCCCAGTGTAGCGGAATGTTCCACACTTAGTCTTTCGTTTAATTGTCTTCTTGTTTTATTCCATAAAAAGTTAAGATAGCAAAGGGCTCTTAACATTAGACCAGCGTTTAATGGGAGGTATAAGCAGCAACATTACGCTAACAAAGTTGATGTAAAGACTAATATTCATTTGAATAATTACCAGTCTGGCACAGAATGACTTCTTTGTATGATTTCGGAGAGATAAGAAGACAGCTATGCTTACTTCCATGCTTCTCTAATGGGTGCCTATTGTTGAACCACCTACACTGCCAGCTGCACAGTTAAACTCGTCCTCATAGTTCAGTGTGGATTGCCTTTGACCCATTTTCTTTTTCCAAAGTTTTCCGTATGAATTCTTGTAAAACAATGATTATGAAAAGAGATCACATATACATGTAAGCCCATTTTATTCTGTTTTGATCTATAAGCGTTTATGTATTGGGACTTGTTGATTTTATTGATTTCATAATCTAATTATATATATAATTTATATTGAGTGGTCTGTAGGAGGCCCTCTTGGAGTGCACAAAATGGCAAATAAACTAAAAATAGTAGGGCAGAAATATTTTATTAGAACTGAATAAAGAAGGTTACAGGGGATTTCGAGCAAATTGCAACAAATGAGGTATTAAAGCAAACTGAAAATACTCTTCATGCCTCCCCCTGTCTGCCCCTTGTACCTTTCTCCCTCCTTGCACCCCTTGTCTTCTCCTTCCTCCTGCCAAGTGAGTTCTCATCCACGCTATCCCCCAATTCCAAGTTCACCAAAGCAGTGGCCACTGGCCTCTTTTACACCCCATCCCTGGAACCACTTCTGAGGTTACTTTTGGCCTCCTCTGAAGTATCTCTGGCACAGGCATAACCCTACACAACCCCTGGGGTTGTCTTTCTGGAGCTCCCTGTTAGACTGGTGCCCCATTTCTAACCAAAGGGCCATAAAAGCTTACAGGGACCCCAGTAGCAACCTCCTGCTGCCAGCAGTTACATGGTTGGGGACAGGATCCTCTTTTATTGTGCGATCCTCTCCGTCCTCCCACTATATATACAGTACATCCTTTGAGTAATTTAAGGGGTGCCGTTGTCTGTATTTCCACTTTGTATCTCTGCCAGGCCACGTTATGCTTGACCATCTATGACTGTTGATAGGCCCTGACTCCAATCTGTTTACTATACTGTATACAGTGTGTTTATATATGTATGTATATATATATATATATATATATATATATATAATCTCAGTATATATTGTCAAAAGAGTCACAAAAAGGTTTGGGGTAGCCACCCATATAATTTTTCATGGCTGCAAAGGATTTGAATAAGGAGTACATAGGTGTTAAGATTCGAGTCCAAAGCTGAACTGACTTGATGAGGCAAAGATGGCAGTTTTAAGGCAGAGGATAGAAGGTGACATCATCTGGGCCGGAACTGAAAGTGACGTTATCAGGGCTGGAACTGGAAGTGATGTCAGCAGGACCAGGCAGAATTTCCCTTAATCGGTCTGCAGAGGTAAGAGAGAAAGGGTCAGTACACTCTGCCTCTCCCTGGTCTGGTGTGGAGTTACCCTCATTCAGGCCCTTCAGCTGCCTCCCATGTGCACGTGTGTGACAATATTCATCTATTTTCTTTTCTAAAGAGATCTTATTTTATGTTGGTATTTGCATAGGAACTTATTTATTTAATCTTAGTCTGTTTTGCTCTATAACCATTTATATATTGTTACTTTTCATCTTCAAGTTCTTTTTCAGTTCAGTTATGTGTGTATAGTTAATTATTTTATTTCAGTTTATGAAATATATAAACAAAACCTGAAATGAAAAATTAAAACTAAACGAAACTATTAAAGTAGCTGGAAAGACTATCCATCCATCCATTCTCTTCCGCTTATCCGAGGTCGGGTCGCGGGGGCAGCAGCTTGAGCAGAGATGCCCAGACTTCCCTCTCTCCGGCCACTTCTTCTAGCTCTTCCGGGAGAATTCCGAGGCGTTCCCAGGCCAGCCGGGAGACATAGTCTCTCCAGCGTGTCCTGGGTCTTCCCCGGGGCCTCCTCCCGGTTGGACGTGCCCGGAACACCTCCCCAGGGAGGCGTCCAGGAGGCATCCTGATCAGATGCCCGAGCCACCTCATCTGACTCCTCTCGATGCGGAGGAGCAGCGGCTCTACTCTGAGCCCCTCCCGGATGACTGAGCTTCTCACCCTATCTTTAAGGGAGAGCCCAGACACCCTGCGGAGGAAACTCATTTCAGTCGCTTGTATTCGCGATCTCGTTCTTTCGGTCACTACCCATAGCTCATGACCATAGGTGAGGGTAGGAACATAGATCGACCGGTAAATTGAGAGCTTTGCCTTATGGCTCAGCTCCTTTTTCACCACGACAGACCGATGCAGAGCCCGCATCACTGCGGAGGCCGCACCGATCCGCCTGTCGATCTCACGCTCCATTGTTCCCTCACTCGTGAACAAGACCCCGAGATACTTGAACTCCTCCACTTGAGGCAGGATCTCGCTCCCAACCCTGAGAGGGCACTCCACCCTTCTCCGGCTGAGGACCATGGTCTCGGATTTGGAGGTGCTGATTCCCATCCCAGCCGCTTCACACTCAGCTGCGAACCGATCCAGAGAGAGCTGAAGATCACGGCCTGATGAAGCAAACAGGACAACATCATCTGCAAAAAGCAGTGACCCAATCCTGAGTCCACCAAACCGGACCCCCTCAACACCCTGGCTGCGCCTAGAAATTCTGTCCATAAAAGTTATGAACAGAATCGGTGACAAAGGGCAGCCCTGGCGGAGTCCAACTCTCACTGGAAACGGGTTCGACTTACTGCCGGCAATGCGGACCAAGCTCTGACACCGGTTGTACAGGGACCGAACAGCCCTTATCAGCTGGAAAGACTAACTGAAATGAAATAATAATTTATTAAAAATATTTTTAATTTTCGTTCTTGAATTAGTATTCATGCCATTATTCTTTAATCCTTGTAACTTTTGACTCTAAAACATAAAGTCATCCACCTCAAGCCACCCGCATATATTCATCCAGTGAATGGCGGCTGGTGACAGAGGGCGGGTGTTCACACAGCATTTATATAAAGTAATTCAAACGCTTGAAACTGGAATATGCTTTTCAACAAAACCTTTACCGTATGGACAGAAAAATCACGAGTGAGTAAGATTTCAGTTTACTTCTCAGGTGCCTACCACTTCGCACAGGAGAAATCCTTTTTGAAAACTACGGGGCTCCGCCCACCCCCGAGTTTGGTTAACCGGATATACAATTTAAAGAGATTATTTTCATGAGAATGTTACGTATGCATTATTTTCGCTTTTACTTTAAAACTTTAGTAAAAACAATATTTGAAATTAACTTTTTTTCAAGATCGCATTGAATTTTGAATTCGTGTTTGGATTTGCATCGTGACAACGCAACAGATAACTGCCTGTGAGTGAATATCGTTTCTTTCTCTCTAATAAATAAAATGACTTTTTCAAATGTTTGTCCATGCTCTTTCTTCTTCACTTAGTTGTTGACGTGTCATCTAGAACGTATAAAATTATTGTCCTGATAAAATTTATAAGAGCTGAGATATCTATCTAGTAGTGCCTTTCCTATCTATTTTATAGAGCTCTATCTATCATCAAGCCCACTTAATACAAACAGACAGAATTTCAGTGATTATTTGAAAACACACAATTTCTTTTTTTTTCTTAAAACTAAAATGTAAGTGTAATTCTGAGTCACATCCTATTTTAAGTTTCAGAGTAAACACCAAGCTTGGCACGTTAACATGTGCTGACAGCTCACATAGTTCCCCGTCTTAAGGTTTTAAGAAGAAAATTCATCCTTAAAACTGAGGATGGAAAAATGAGATGAGCAATATAAATCACAGCCCACTCATCCCATACTGCGCCACGGCACAGGTTACAGAATACAGAATATTTTTAACAATATGTACTTGTAAACCACACCTCCACCCAACCCCTCCCTTGGCGCCCAATTCCCCCCAAACTGAGTACTGCCACTTGTTTAGCTCAAGTAGAGAAGCCACATGGTGTTCGTCCACCAGCACAAGTTGGGGTCACTTCCAGTACAACTGCATGGCAGGCCAAGTGTGACTTTGATTGTTCACCTGGAGTTTTGATTTCTTTTGGAAAAAATGTACTTGCCTGTTTATTGGTGGCTGTGGATGTGTCTGTCTGTTGTATTTAAAGGGGCAACAGTGCCACCTAGCGTTCACATCTACCAATCAGGCAAGTAATCAAATATTAAACAAAATTCCCTATCTCCTCCACACCACACCTCCCAGCAAACTTCATCTTCCTCCACCCAACTCTGGCTCGCTTGCTGGATCTTCAGCAGTCCTTTATATAGTCCTGGACCCAGAAGTGCTTCTGTTCCTCCTCCCACGTGACTTGCCACTACTTCTGGGTCAGATGGAGAATTCCAGGTCTTTAATCAGCCCGGAAGTACTTTGTGGCTTCCATCCTCGTGATTTCCTAGTACTTCCGGGCTATAAGGGAACCATGACTCCCCAGGTCCTTTCACAGCACCCCCTGGTGGCACCCATGGCACTCAACAGGGCTGAGAAACCGGACTCCAATTCCCAGGATGCCCTGTTGCTCTTCTCGGGACTTTCTCTAGTGCTTCTATGTCTTTATGGAGACCAAAACTGCCCACCTTACTCCAGATGAGGCCTCACCAGTGCATTATAAAGCTTCAGCAACAAAAGTCTGTTTAATTTGAACAAAAAGCAGGAAAATAATGAACATCAAGCCCCTCAATGTGCAGCTTTAAACAGAGGGTAGTCTTTCTAGCAGAACGATTCAGAGTTGTGGCGATACACAACAAAATGAGATGCCATCCTCTGTGGTCGCTCTGCTTTTATATTGTGCGGCCTGGAAGGGACGCTGGTTTCTCAAGGCTGTGAGGGAAGAAGGGGATAAGTCTGTTAGTGGCAGTGCCTCCTCTCATCACAGGGTGGTACTACTTATGTTAGGTGAGCCTGGAAGTTGACCCAATGGGGCGCATGCGTAGCACAAGATACCAGTAAACTGATTTTAAAATAGCTGAGGAATTACTACTGTTGCTATTGGCTCTTTCTTCTTGAAACGACTGATTGATTGATTTGTTTTTAATTAATTAATTACCCATGTACAGCTACAAAGCCCCATTTTTAGTATTAATTCCTTCAGTGCCCTATTGGTAAACTCCCTTAGCTTATCCTTAATTAGTTAGGTTTACACACTAACTGCTCATGTGAGAAAACTGCATTAGCATCACCTTCAGTAAATATGTGCTAAATACCGGTGTCATTTGCAACTGATATATACACATAACATGCTTTACCAGTCGTCTCCTGTCCAATGTCTGTGCTCTTTTGCCCATTTTAATCTTTTCCTTTTATTTGCCAGTTTCACAGATGGCTCTAAGGCCAGTACCCCAAGAATCGTCTCTTTGCTGTTTCAGAGGACTCGGCTCTTTGGCGTGTATTTAAGGAAGAAGTCGACTGAGGACCAGTAAGGCGACTGTTTCTCAGACGCCACACTCCGATGTCCCTAACTTCTTATTCAGTTGTCCATCTCGGCTTTCCCCATCTTTTTTTGTATCCACACGAGAGGGTATTCGTTTGAATTGAAATGGGTATAGGAATACGGTAGACCCCCGCAAAGTTGCGGTTCAGAGTTTGTAGCCTCAGTCATTCGCGGATTTTTGCTTAGAACTTAACTAATAATTGTTAGCGGAAATGGCAAATATCCTCCACAATTTTTTTATCGCTTTTTTCGTGGTAATACTGTACTGTAGAGAAAACATCAAGCTACCATAGAGGAAAACGTGGCTTGGGATGTTGAAAGTAGCCAATCCGAGAGCGTTATTCATTTCTCCTTGCTACTGATTGGCTGCTACCCTGTGACGCTTCTCCGGCGTTTCCTCCCACAATCCAAAGACATGCAGGTTAGGTGCATTGATGCATAAATTGTCCCTAGTGTGTGCTTGGTGTGTGTGTGTGTGTGTGTGTGTGCCCTGCAGTGGGCTGGCGCCCTGCCCGGGGTTTGTTCCTGCCTTGCGCTCTGTGCTGACTGGGATTGGTTTCAGCAGACCCCCGTGACCCAGTGTTAGGATATGGCAGGTTGGAAAATGATTGACTGACTGACTGTTTTGGGGGCATATTTAGGGTTTAAACTAACCCAGCCACAGGGGATGCATAAACCAGTGTGTTTCTTCGTGTCGGTCCCAAGCCCGGATAAATGAGGAGAGTTACAGTGGTGTGAAAAACTATTTGCCCCCTTCCTGATTTCTTATTCTTTTGCATGTTTGTCACACAAAATGTTTCTGATCATCAAACACATTTAACCATTAGTCAAATATAACACAAGTAAACACAAAATGCAGTTTTTAAATGATGGTGTTTATTATTTAGGGAGAAAAAAAATCCAAACCTACATGGCCCTGTGTGAAAAAGTAATTGCCCCCTTGTTAAAAAATAACCTAACTGTGGTGTATCACACCTGAGTTCAATTTCCGTAGCCACCCCCAGGCCTGATTACTGCCACACCTGTTTCAATCAAGAAATCACTTAAATAGGAGCTGCCTGACACAGAGAAGTAGACCAAAAGCACCTCAAAAGCTAGACATCATGCCAAGATCCAAAGAAATTCAGGAACAAATGAGAACAGAAGTAATTGAGATCTATCAGTCTGGTAAAGGTTATAAAGCCATTTCTAAAGCTTTGGGACTCCAGCGAACCACAGTGAGAGCCATTATCCACAAATGGCAAAAACATGGAACAGTGGTGAACCTTCCCAGGAGTGGCCGGCCGACCAAAATTACCCCAAGAGTGCAGAGACGACTCATCCGAGAGGTCACAAAAGACCCCAGGACAACGTCTAAAGAACTGCAGGCCTCACTTGCCTCAATTAAGGTCAGTGTTCACGACTCCACCATAAGAAAGAGACTGGGCAAAAACGGCCTGCATGGCAGATTTCCAAGACGCAAACCACTGTTAAGCAAAAAGAACATTAGGGCTCGTCTCAATTTTGCTAAGAAACATCTCAATGATTGCCAAGACTTTTGGGAAAATACCTTGTGGACTGATGAGTCAAAAGTTGAACTTTTTGGAAGGCAAATGTCCCGTTACATCTGGCGTAAAAGGAACACAGCATTTCAGAAAAAGAACATCATACCAACAGTAAAATATGGTGGTGGTAGTGTGATGGTCTGGGGTTGTTTTGCTGCTTCAGGACCTGGAAGGCTTGCTGTGATAGATGGAACCATGAATTCTACTGTCTACCAAAAAATCCTGAAGAAGAATGTCCAGCCATCTGTTCGTCAACTCAAGCTGAAGTGATCTTGGGTGCTGCAACAGGACAATGACCCAAAACACACCAGCAAATCCACCTCTGAATGGCTGAAGAAAAACAAAATGAAGACTTTGGAGTGGCCTAGTCAAAGTCCTGACCTGAATCCAATTGAGATGCTATGGCATGACCTTAAAAAGGCGGTTCATGCTAGAAAACCCTCAAATAAAGCTGAATTACAACAATTTTGCAAAGATGAGTGGGCCAAAATTCCTCCAGAGCGCTGTAAAAGACTCATTGCAAGTTATCGCAAACGCTTGATTGCAGTTATTGCTGCTAAGGGTGGCCCAACCAGTTATTAGGTTCAGGGGGCAATTACTTTTTCACACAGGGCCATGTAGGTTTGGATTTTTTTTTCTCCCTAAATAATAAAATCCACCATTTACAAACTGCATTTTGTGTTTACTTGTGTTATATTTGACTAATGGTTAAATGTGTTTGATGATCAGAAACATTTTGTGTGACAAACATGCAAAAGAATAAGAAATCAGGAAGGGGGCAAATAGTTTTTCACACCACTGTATGTCAGGAAGAGCATCCGGTGTAAAATTTTGCCAAATCAATATGCGGACAACAATACAAATTTCCATACCGGATCGGTTGAGCCCCGGGTTAACAACGACCTCCATCAGTACTGTTAGTCAATAGGGTGCTGCCGGAAATTGGGCTACTTTTGGCTGAAGAAGAAGAGGGGGGAGATGTGTCCAGAGGCAGGAGGAGAGGAGGAAGGTAAAGAGAGTAGAACTGAGGGTAGGAACTTTGAATGCTGGCACTATGACTGGTAAGGGGAGAGAGTTGGCCGATATGATGGAGAGAAGGAAGGTTGATATATTGTGCATGCAAGAGACTAAATGGAAGGGGAGTAAGGCCAGGTGGATCAGAGGGGGATTCAAATTGTTCTATCATGGTGTGAATAGGAGGAGAAATGGAGTAGGGGTTATTCTGAAGGAATAGTACATCAAGAGTGTTTTGGAAGTGAAAAGAGTGTCAGACAGAGTGATGATTATGAAGCTGGCAATTGGAGGTGTGATGATAAATGTTGTTTGTGCATATTCACCGCAAGTTGGGTGTGCAATGGGTGAGAGAGAAGATTTTTGGAGTGAGTTGGATTTAAGTGATGAACAGTGTACCCAGGGGGCAGAAAGTGGTGATTGGAGCGGATTTCAATGGACATGTTGGTGAAGGGAACAGAGGAGACAAGGAGGTGATGTGTAGGTATGGTGTCAAGGAGAGGAATGAAGAAGGTCAGATGATAGTGGATTTTGCCAAAAGGATGGACATGGCTGTGGTGAATACATATTTTAAGAAGAGGGAGGAACATAGGGTGACGTACAAGAGTGTAGGAAGATGCACACAGGTAGATTACATCCTATGCAGAAGAGTTGATCTGAAGGAGATTGAAGACTGCAAAGTGGTGGCAGGGGAAAGTGTAGTTAAGCAGCATAGGATGGTGGTCTGTAGGATGACGTTGGAGATCAAGAAGAGGAAGAGAGTGAGGGCAGAGCCAAGGATCAAATGGTGGAAGTTGAAAAAGATTAGACTGCAAGGTTGAGTTTAGGGAGGAGGTGAGACAGGCACTGGGTGGCAGTAAAGAATTACCAGAAAGCTGGGAAACTACATCAGATGTAGTAAGGGTGACAGCAAGAAGGGTGCTTGGCGTGACATCTGGACAGAGGAAGGAGGAAAATGAAACCTGGTGGTGGAATGAGGAAATACAGGAGAGTATACAGAGGAAGAGGATGACAAAGAAGAAGTGGGATAGTCGGAGAGATGCAGAAAGTAGACAAGAGTACAAGGGGATAAGGCGCAAGGTGAAGAGAGAGGTGGCGAAGGCAAAAGAAAAGGCGTATGATGAGTTGTATGAGAAGTTAGACACTAAAGAGGGAGTAAAGGACCGGTGGGCGAGACAGAGGGACCGAGCTAGGAAAGATGTGCATCAAGTTAGGGTGATAAAGGATAAAGATGGAAATGTACTCACAAGCGAGGAGAGTGTGTTGAGCAGAGGGAAAGAGTACTTTGAGAGGCTTATGAATGAAGAGAATGAGAGAGAGAAGAGGTTGGATGATGTGGAGATAGTGAATCAGGAAGTGCAATGGATTAGCAAGGAGGAAGTAAGGACAGCTATGAAGAGGATGAAGAATGGAAAGGCCGTTGGTCCTGATGACATACTTGTGGAAGCATGGAGGTGTTTAGGAGAGATGGCAGTGGAGTTTTTAACCAGATTGTTTAATGGAATCTTGGAAAGTGAGAGGATGCCTGAGGAGTGGAGAAGTGGATGTGCAGGACTGCAGTAACTACAGGGGGATAAAATTGATGAGCCATAGCATGAAGTTATGGGAAAGAGTAGTGGAAGCTCGGTTAAGAAGTGAGATGATGATTAGTGAGCAGCAGGATGGTTTCATGCCAAGAAAGAGCACCACAGATGCAATGTTTGCCCTGAGGATGTTGATGGAGAAGTTTAGAGAAGACCAGAAGGAGTTGTGTTGCGTCTTTGTGGACCTGGAGAAAGCAAATGACATTGTGACGAGAGGAGTTGTGGTATTGTATGAGGAAGTCGGGAGTGGCAGAGAAGTACGTAAGAGTTGTACAGGATATGTACAAGGGAAGTGTGACTGTGGTGAGGTCTGCGGTAGGAGTGATGGAGGTGGGATTACATCAGGGATCGGCTCTGAGCCCTTTCTTATTTGCAGTGGCCAGGTTGACAGACAAGATGAGACAGGAGTCCCCGTGGACTATAATGTTTGCTGATGACATTGTGATCTGTAGTGATAGCAGGGAGCACGTTGAGGAGACCCTGGAGAGGTGGAGATATGAGAGGAATGAAGGTCAGTAGGAACAAGACAGAATACATGTGTGTGAATGAGAGGGAGGTCAGTGGAATGGTGAGGATTCAGGGAGTAGAGTTGGCGAAGTTGGAGGAGTTTAAATACTTGGGATCAACAGTACAGAGTAATGGGGATTGTGGAAGAGAAGTGAAAAAGAGAGTGCAGGCAGGGTGGAGAAGTGTCAGGAGTGATTTGTGACAGACGGGTATCAGCAAGAGTGATAGGGAAGGTCTACAGGACGGTAGTGAGACCAGCTGTGTTATATGGGCTGGAGACGGTGGCACTGACCAGAAAGCAGGAGACAGAGCTGGAGGTGGTAGAGTTAAAGATGCTAAGATTTGCATTGGGTGTGACGAGGATGGACAGGATTAGAAATGAGGACATTAGAGGGTCAGCTTAAGTTAGAGAGGCGAGATTGTGTTGGTTTGGACATGTGCAGAGGAGAGATGCTGGGTATATTGGGAGAAGGATGTTAAGGATAGAGCTGCCAGGCAAGAGAAAAAGAGGAAGGCCTAAGAGGAGGTTTATGGATGTGGTGAGAGAGGACATGCAGGTGATGGGTGTGACAGAAAAAGATGATGACAGAATGATATGGAAGAAGATGATTTATGGTTTAAACTATAAAAATAGGCATTTATAGGTAATTTTTGGACCACATCCAAAATTTGTGGCTCTAGGAACATAACCCACACGAATTTCAGGGGTTGTCTGTAATGTGAAACATTATTAGTATTAGATGTGTGTGATTTTCATTCATGTTGTTCACTCAAGTGTTCCCTTTCAGTGTTTTTCGTCAGCTGTATGCAGACCCACTTTAGAGTCTGTATATGCAAAGCAGTGCTTGAAGTGGATGTACATACGTGCCGATACCCTGTGTGTTACACTGCTGAATTAACGTGAAGAGCAGCAGTTTTAAGTGTCATGACATCATTTCTGTGGCTTCCCCATGAGAAATTCAAGCGGCACTATCTAAGATTGACCCTGGGGTATTGCGCGAGTTAAGCACCGTGGTCTAAAAGGGGTGGGGGTGGAGTTTAAGGGGGGTCTCCTTAAGCGTTTGCCGCACCGTGATTGAGTAGTTTGTTTGTGGATGTTCAGTCCTCCTTTTCAGTTCAGTTCCTCTACTGGGAAATTAAGGTCAAAAGAGCAGAGTGGATAACCAAGATGAGAGCCATTAAGCATAAAGTGCAAAAAATCAATGCTAGCTAACCAGTCAGATTTGCCTCTTCCTTGGGTTTCCTCGCACTTTATCTTTCCATTTCACAACGTGATCACGTCTCTTTTTTTTTTTTTTTTTTTTTCTGTCCAGGACGTTGTCCTGTTTTCAGTTGTCTGTCCAATCTATGGGTTGGTGGTGGCATTTGTGTGGCCCGTCAGTGGCTTATGCTTTGTGATTTGTTTGCGTAAAGCAGGCTTTTAGTGCAGCGCAGAGCGTGTACAGTAAATTAGCACAATGTTCATGAATATGAATAAATTAATTTAAAAAAAAGTCAGCGCTAATTTTCCTTTTTATGTATTGTCACCAAATGTCAGTTGAATGTGAAAAAACATTTTTGTGCTTCTATAGTACGTATTTAATTTTTCTCTTGGAATGGATTACCCCTCAGTATACTGAAATGTCCCTTCTTAGTGTGTTCCTAGTGTCCTAAATGTACCATCCTGCCAATTTACAGCTTTTTAACTAAATGGGAAGGAGTGTTTGAGTTCATGAGTGAGTGAGCAAATGAGTCGGTCAGCTTTGGATTTTCTATACCTTGTCACACACATGTGCATGGGAGGCAGCTAAAGGGCTCAAAAGAAGGTAATTCCACGCCAGGCCAGGGGGTGGCAGAGTGCAATAATCCTTTGTCTTTTATCCCTTCAGACCAAACACAGGAGATTTTACCTGGACCCAATGACAACATGTCCAGTCCCAGGCTCAATGACGTCACTTCCGGGCCCGATGACATCACTTCCCCTGACTGACCTTAAAAACCTGCCATCTTTCTTCTGTTGGACAGTTCTGTGTTGGACTCAAACCTGTAACCAGCTTGCAACAAATTGCCTAATTTTTCTGCAGCCTTAATTCAAGTATACGAGTGGCTGCCCCAAACCTTTTTTGTGTGTTAAGGCTATGAAGTATAAAAGACACAGAGAAACTCATTAAGGGTTGGGGAAACCATCCCCGTATAGTATGTACTGCTCAGGCAAAGAATTAGCACTAAGGTACTGGTCGTATGCATACAAAAGTACACGTCAGACAATAAAACAGTTGCCAGAGGGAGGCTTTATGGAGTGGAACCAGAAGAAGTACAGTCGTAGGGGAAACGAGGGTGATGGAGGCAAGGCGGGATGAAGGGGACGTCAGCGTAGGAATCCTGAAGTGAGGACATCAATGAGGGACCGGAAATTCTATCTATCTATCTATCTATCTATCTATCTATCTATCTATCTATCTATCTATCTATCTATCTATCTATCTATCTATCTATCTATCTATCTATCTATCTATCTATCTATCTATCTATCTATCTATCTATTCCTGCCAACTACGCTATCTATCTATCTATCTATCTATCTATCTATCTATCTATCTATCTATCTATCTATCTATCTATCTATCTACAGTTAGGTCCATAAATATCTGGACAGAGACAACTGTTTTCTAATTTTGGTTCTGTACATTACCACAATGAATTTTAAATGAAATAACTCAGATGCAGTTGAAGTGCAGACTTTCAGCTTTAATTCAGTGGGGTGAACAAAATGATTGCATAAAAATGTGAGGCAACTAAAGCATTTTGTGAACACAATCCCTTCATTTCAGGGGCTCAAAAGTAATTGGACAAATTAAATAACTGGAAATAAAATGTTCATTTCTAATACTTGGTTGAAAACCCTTTGCTGGCATTGACAGCCTGAAGTCTTGAACTCCTGGACATCACCAGATGCTGGGTTTTTTCCTTTATAATGCTCTGCCAGGCCTTTACTGCAGCGGCTTTCAGTTGCTGTTTGTTTGTGGGCCTTTCTGTCTGAAGTTTAGTCTTCAACAAGTGAAATGCCTGCTCAATTGGGTTAAGATCAGGTGACTGACTTGGCCATTCAAGAATTTTCCACTTCTTTGCTTTAATAAACTCCTGGGTTGCTTTGGCTGTATTTTGGGTCATTGTCCATCTGTATCATGAAACGCCACCCAATCAATTTGACTGCATTTAGCTGGATTTGAGCAGACAGTATGTCTCTGAACACCTCAGAATTCATTCGGCTGCTTCTGTCCTGTGTCACGTCATCAATAAACACTAGTGTCCCAGTGCCACAGGCAGCCATGCACGCCCAAGCCATCACACTGCCTCCACCGTGTTTTACAGATGATGTGGTATGCTTTGGACAATGAGCTGTTCCACGCCTTCGCCATACTTTTTTCTTGCCATCATTCTGGTAGAGGTTGATCTTGGTTTCATTTTTCCAAAGAATGTTTTTCCAGAACTGTGCTGGCTTTTTTTAGATGTTCTTTAGCAAAGTCCAATGTAGCCTTTCTATTCTTGAGGCTTATGAGTGGCTTGCACCTTGCAGTGCACCCTCTGTATTTACTTTCATGCAGTCTTCTGTTTATGGTAGACTTGGATATCGATACGCCTACCCCCTGGAGAGTGTTGTTCACTTGGTTGGCTGTTGTGAAGGGGTTTCTCTTCACCATGGAAATGATTCTGCGATCATCCACCACTGTTGTCTTCCGTGGACGACCAGGTCTTTTTGCATTGCTGAGTTCACCAGTGCTTGCTTTCTTTCTCAGGATGTACCAAACTGTAGATTTTGCCACTCGTAATATTGGAGCAATTTCTCCGATGGGTTTTTTTCTGTTTTCGCAGCTTAAGGATGGCTTCTTTCACCTGCATGGAGAGCTCCTTTGACCGCATGTTGTCTGTTCACAGCAAAATCTTCCACATGCAAGCACCACACCTCAAATCAACTCCAGGCCTTTTATCTGCTTAATTGATAATGACATAGTGACGGACTTTCCCACACCTGCCCATGAAATAGCCTTTGAGTCAATTGTCCAATTACTTTTGAGCCCCTGAAATGAAGGGATTGTGTTCAAAAAATGCTTTAGTTGCCTCATATTTTTATGCAATCATTTTGTTAACCCCACTGAATTAAAGCTGAAAGTCTGCACTTCAACTGCATCTGAGTTGTTTCATTTAAAATTCATTGTGGTAATGTACAGAACCAAAATTAGAAAAAAGTTGTCTCTGTCCAAATATTTATGGACCTATCTGTATCTATCTATCATGGGGAAACTGTAACAACAACAACAACTACATTTATTTCTGGAGCACATTTTCATACAAATGATGAGCTCAAAGTGCTTTACAGGATGAAGAACGAGAAAAAAGACAAAATAAATAAGAAAATAGAATAAGGGAACACTAATTAACAGAGAATAAAAGTAAGGTCCGATGGCCATGGAGAACAACTGTAGGCTGATGTGGAAGTGTGTTGTCAGCAAGTCTTTCTCGGAGCGTCCGTTTTATGTTTTGTCGGACTTTGTATCTTCAAAAGAGAGAAAGGCGTTAATGCCCTCTCCCTTGGTAGTCCCCTCCTGCAGTTTTCCACACTCTGTCGAGCCCATTGGCTGCCCCCTAATCGCTTGTGTGGGACAAGGCATATTCTTCCACAACATTCATATTTAAAAAACTAGGGGGCATTGCCCCTTGTTTGCTTCGCCTGCCAACCCCCCAGCCTGTGCTACGTGCCAGCCACTTTCCGTCTCTGCCGCTCATGTATGTGGATTTCACTTTCACCAAACAACAAATCTTTTATTTCTCGCAAATACGCCTCTTCTTTGGGAAGAAACACGAATCAGACGATCTACAAGTCTCCGACTTTAACTTTAAAGCCAAACAATATCTAAATACTTCTGTCATATCACCTTTGTCCATATATCCGATCTCTTTTCGCTGTTCCGTTATTTCACCGAGTAATAATTTCCATTTGTTTGCGCTAATGCGATCTTTACTATCATTTTTGTGAGACTTTTGAATTTCAGTACTTCCATTATCTCTAACCTGCTCTGCATGTGTATCGCGGCAACGTTTTTCAATTCTTTACGACATTCTACTTTGTCATCTACTCTTTGTCTTTTACTTCCAGCCCCTGGCGTGGTTAAATCTCATCTCACAGGACATGAAAGTGTTTCTCTGAGAAGATCACGTCTCGTCCCAGGCTAAAAAGTCTTGTCTCGTCCCAGAATTTTTTTATATAATTGAGAGATATATTGTAAACGGAACAAAGATAAAGGTTTGGGGCACCCTCGGGCAAGCCTATATATTATGCAACAAAATAATAAAGGCGATTTAAACATGTGTGTGAAACGTCTTCACAGGCACAAGTCTATCATTAGACCGGATGAAAGATGGCGATGGCGCAGGTTATGAAATCAGTGAGGTGGAAGGGGCGGGTCCAGGAGCCCGAGAACCGGAAGTGGATGTCAGGTGCCCACAAGATGTTGGTTTTTGGATCTGCAGGGGGAAGGAAAGGAGAAGCATTATGAGACAGCACCAACCCTTGGCTCGGGGTGGAATTACAAGTTGACAAGCCGTGAAGTTGTCTCTCAGGGCCGCGTGTGTGACAGTATATAGAGATGGAGATTGAGAGAGAATATTGAAGTAATCAGTATGTACTCTATGTTACCAATCAACTGTATGTATAATTTATTTTTCATTACTGTTGCCTTATAGTTTTCTTGTCATCTGACAAATAATTAACAACTTGTCTAATTTAATGTTGGCCTGTTCATCTATTGAAGGCTTATAGCATTGCAGTATTTTATATAAGCTGGTGGTCTGCAACTTATATGCTGATAGAAAAGTTGTCGTTGGATGTAAGAAGGTTGGGACCCCCTGCCTTAGACAGGGTAAGTTTTTAAATGTATGACAGACTAGCACGTCTTCCTGCCTTGCACCCATGTCTGGGACCCCGCTCAGTGTTTCCCTGACCATCGTAAGCAAATATCGAGAATGAATGTGCAAGTGTGAATATCCAGTAGCCTAAAATATGACAGGTTGGGACCAACTCCAGGGTATGCCCTCAGTGCCCCATAACCCACTACCGTGTGAGGTTAATAAACTCTATGGGCTTGTGATTTTTGATGATGTTGATATCCACCGTCACTTCCACCTAAATACGTGGAAATATGGGTTATTGAGAGCCAGTGTGTTTAAAAGCCATCCAGTAAGCCTGAGGTGGCACACGGATTGCTGAGACGGTGACACTAAGCTGTCACTTATGGATGCCCTCTCTTTAGAGAGGTGTCTCCGGGTCCTCATTATTGTTCCCATGTGGCATTGATTTTCATTAATTAGGTGAAATCCAGCAGGAGATTCCTAGACGCTCTGCTCATGGGCTCAGATTAGCAGCGTGCACTTGGCAGAGAGAAGACAGAAGCCGAAGGTATCTCACGGTGATAAGACTCCGTATCACCTCGGCAGACACTCAGTTGGCCACAGAACAAGCTGGAGTGGAGCGTTTCCTTAACGGTGCCCCAGCTGCTGGGTGAATGAGCCATTTGTCATTTGGCATGGCCATATTTGGCAGATGCTGGCAGCGCCACCTTCATACTATTGACCTTCATGAGGAGTACTGTTCTTCTGGTTAACCCTTTCAGTGTGCCCATCCTGTTGTTTTGTGACTTCTGTACCCAGCGTCCTGTTTTTCTACTCGGACTGTTGAATTGGGTCTCTTGATAATCTTCACACTTTTTTTTTTTTTACTTTTTACTGATAAGTCCACATCTGTTGGGATCAACTCACCAGTCTGGCATTAAGGATGTGACAAGTGGTGATATCTAAATGGCAGCAGAGTATTCCGGGACTGGGTTTTATGTATCACTCAGGGAGTGGTTAGACATTGACAGACATTGAGCTTTCTGCCACAAGCCCACCCGGCTTTGGGTTGTTCCATATTTCATTTACGCTTTCCTCTCTTCTGCTGCCACCAGGCCCTTAATGGGACTTAAATTAACCAGTATACATTTGTATTGTTTCATAGAGAATCCTGAGATAGCCAACATAATGGGCAGTGCATTAAAAAATATTGCACTGAACTGGAATGTCTTGATTTATACGTAACTCATGTTTTGGTGGACTTTTTGACTCCCCCCTTCTCTCTTATTTATCAGCTCTTTCACTGATTTCATAAACTGCTTGGCCTTTATCCAGAGTTCATACCACTAAAGTCATGTTTCCAAAATTGGCTTCTTTATCCCAAACGTATGACATCAGAAATGGGAGGCAACAGCACAGCATGTTTGTAAAACTAAGAAACACATCCAGCATCAGGAGTTCTAAACCTGTGCCTGCCAGCTGTCTGTGTCCTTTGAGCAAATCCGGAATTTGACTGGCACTGTGGGAGAAAAGCGTCCAATAACACTTTGGTACCGAAGCTCATTCCTGCCACTCAGGGCTGTCTTAACGCATGGGCACGCTGGGCAGTTCCTCACAAGCATAGGGACCCCATGCTAATCTACAGTATGTTGTGACTTGCTGAGTGGTTGTGTAGGTAGGGGGCCCAGTGCACTGCTTTGCCTGGGGGGCCTATAATGCTGTTAAGACGGCCCTGCTGCCACTCAAGAATTGTGTTATTTCACAATACTTAGTGCATTTATTTCACAAAAGAATTACATTATTTCTCAATAATTAGTGTTTTATTTTGGAAAAGAATCGTGTTATTTTGCAATAATTAATGCATTATTTCACAAAAGATTGCATTATTTCACAATAATTAATGCATTATTGCACAAAAGAATTGTGTTATTTCTCAATAATTGATGCATTATTTTTTTAAAGAATGACATTATTTTACAATAATTTGCACTGTAAGAGCCAGTCTTTGAACGTTAATGCTTTAAGTTAAATTCATATTAGTGTTTGCTTAATTTGAATAGAATATAATTTTCTTTCATAGCTGTAGATTATGGTATAGCCTATCCCCCCACCCCACTCTAAGTGAATATGAGATTGAACTTTCTTGGCTATATCAAGCAAAATGACACCTTTTATTGGCTAACTAAAAAGATTACAATATGCAAGCTTTCGAGGCAACTCTGGCCCCTTCTTCATCAGGTGAGATGTCATACAGAAACTGGAGTTCCCTGTGTTTATATACACACTAAGTTAAGAAACAACATTGGTAAATCTTTAAGTGAGAAATCTTAAATGTAAAGAATTAATAGACCCCTTCAGGCTAAGGTTCATTTAACAAGAGAGAAGAACAATGTCTGGTCAAGATCTTTGGATAAGATAACTGTCCAACAAAGTCTTTGAAAGTTTCTGATGAGTTTTTCCATACAAAGTGGGTCTGTAGTCAGGTTATCTGTGTCAGTCTGAGAGATGCAAACAATCCTCATACCTGGCCATAAAACTCTTGTCTCTATTCAAACCATGTTGTAATGTGTTAAATTTTAGCATGAGTTTCACTTCCCATTCTTTTCTTTCTTGCTGTGTTGCCCATAAGCACTGGGACTTTAAAGTCCCTCTCACAGTGTCCATGGCTGTTGAAGTGGGCCGCTACAGGAACATCTGTGTCGCCATGCTTGATGTGGCACCTGTGGAAATTCATTCTCTGGCGGAGTGTTTGTCCAGTTTCTCCCACATAGAGTGCAGAGAATTAGGTAGACCACATTAGATGATCTGTAGGAAAATGATCCCTTTATGTAATGTTCTAATAATAATAATAATAATAATACATTTTATTTATATAGCGCCTTTCCCATGCTCAAGGCACTTCACAGAGTTTAAGAGAGAACGGCAGGGTATACAGTATGTAGCATTGTACTAAACCAGATAAATAAATAAAGAAGATTACGATAGCAAATTCAGAGAAAAAGCCTAACAGACAACATAATTGATGGCATAGCACACACACACAGGTTACATGAGGATCTTGACATAGAGGTAAACTGAGAGAGGGGTAATAAAGTCAAGTAGAGCTAAAAGCCTTCCAATCGGCAGTGGGGTGTAACTATATAGTCTGTATTATAAATGTGAGCACACGTTTCACATTGTTTCTGTAGGCAGGGAGATGATATGCCATTTTCGGCTGGTTCACTTAGGGAGCTTCGGACAATTAGTTGCTGAAGGTTTGGTGGTTGTCTGTATGCCAGGAGGGAAGGTTCAGGAAATCCATTTTTCAGTGTTTGGTCATTGTTTAGCATTGGCTGAAGTTCTTTTATAATTTTTCGAAGAGCTTCAAGATGTGGGTTGTAGGTGACAACAAGGGGGATGCGGTTCTTGTTGTCTTTGTTTTTATATTCCAGAAGGTGGTCTCTGGGTATGGCAGTAGCTCTTCTTATTTGAGGGTTTGTTGATTTGGGGGTATAACCTTGTCTGATGAAATCTTGTCTGAGCTCCTGCAGTTGTTTATCCCGGTCTGTCAGTTCTGAGCAAATACGGTTGTATCATATTGCTTGGCTGAAAATAATGGAGTGCCTTATATGCTTGGGGTGGAAGCTATCACTTCTCAGGTAGGTCGGTCTGTCCGTCGGTTTGTGAAAAACAGAAGTCACAAGGGTGTTGTCTTTCAGTTGAACAGTGGTGTCAAGGAAGCTGACTTCTGTTTTTGAGTAATTCAGCTTCAGCTTTATGTTGGGGTGAAAAGAATTATATTCATTATGAAAATGAAGGAGGTCCGTCTCACTGGCAGTCCAGATTATGGAGATGTCCTCTATGTAACGGAGATACAACATTGGTTTTAAGACGCACATTGACATAAAATCTTCCTCCAATTTTGCCATAAATAGGTTTGCATAGTGAGGTGCAAACCGACAGCCCATTGCAGTCCCCATTTGTTGCAAGTAGAACTCTGGTCCAAAAGAGAATAAATTATGTGTCAGAGTGAATTTTATCATTTCTATTACTGACTTTGTGGGTAAATCATGTTGTCTTAGGTACGTTTCACATGCCAATATGCCATCATCATGGGGGATGCTTGTGTAAAGTGCCTCAACATCCACTTCAAATCTAACATTTTTTGTAATCATTTTAGTGCTGGGGGTTTCAAGGAAGCGGGTAGAAATCCAAATTCCTCGGGTTAAGTTTGCTGTCTTTCTACTTCTGTTTTCAGCTAATATTGAAGGTCCTGTCCCCAGGAGTTTCTCCCTCTTGCCATGAGTATTGCTGTGTCACCAATGGCCACCGACGCCACATCTCCGATGATCACATCTGTCACACCCACCGTGGAGCCCCGGGGAGAGGAGACAGAGAAAAAATGCGACCCGGGCCAGCGCTACGAGAAGTTGCCACCCCTGCACACTGTGGCGGACTGGAAGGTGGTCCTTCACCTGCCCGAAATCGAGACGTGGCTGCGCCTCACCACAGAAAGGGTCCGGGACCTGACGTACTCAGTCCAGCAGGACGCTGAGCACAAGCACGTCGATGTGCACCTGGTGCAGCTCAAGGTAAGGATGCCATTTGGGACATTCCAGTATGAGCATTGAAGGTTTTAATAATAAATTCATTTTTGAAAATTATGAGGCATCCATTTCAGTCATTGCAATTAATGACTGATGCCCTCATATCTTGGGTCACGGGTGTCGCAGTGCCTGCAGGTTTTCATTCTAACCATCTTCTTCATCAGTGATCAGTTTTTGCTGCTACTTAACTTCTTTTGCCTTAATTTTAATTAACTTGACTCTGCCCCTCCCCCTTATTTGTCTCTTTTTCCTTAATTATCAGCCAAACAATAGTGAGACGCAAAATGAACCGCCACATGACCAGCTCACTTGTGCCCATCACACAATATGTGGAAATAAAGAAAGGTGAAGGTCTCAGTAAGGTTACCCAAACATTCTGATGGTGTTCTTAGAAAAAACAGAAAATCAACAGTTTTGGAAATGTCTGCTGTGTCAGAATGAGAGCAGCAATAAGCCATGAAATTAAAGAACAAGTTTAATTAACAGCAAGAATCAGCGTCTCATTAAGTGATTGGTTGGAGTCTGAAATCTCAGTTTTGCTGGTCATCTGTCGCCTCGTTTCACATCTTATTTCTGTTTAGCTGCCATTTAATGAAGAAAAGACTCAATTCAGAGGGCTGAATCCTTAAAAACAGGGCTATTAAATTGAAGGGAAGAGAAGTTTAGTTAGCAGTGAAAACTGGTCACTGATTAAGAAAAGGGTTAGAATGAAAACCTGCAGCCCTCCAGGCCTGGAGTGCGACACCCCTGTATTAGGCCGATAAATTTTCAAGTGTTCTGTGTAACTGAAGGGTGCTCTGTCAAGTTAATTAATTCAAATAGAGGTTACTCGCTTAAAGGACAATGGTGACAATTCCCAATGTTATGGAGGATATGGATTTCCGTTCTCCACAGTCTGAAGAATGATGCCCCCTAGTGATACTTCTTTTGTACACTGGTTTGAATCACCTGGCTGTCCATGGCATTCTTAGTCAGTAAGCCCGTTAACCTCACCTGGCAGCTTCTCAGGGTGGATGTAGGTATGGTAGGTGTGCAAAATGGACACTCTGGGTGCCTGTTGAGTACATGTTAGATGAATAACTCCAAACCTGTGCCCTCACTGAAATGGATTCACAAAGTATTTCCGACCCCATCACTTTCTGCACACCTTATTATGTTGTGGATTTTAATTTTAAAAGGATGAACTTTCCATTTTTGCCCAACAATCCACAGCACACTCAATACCTCATAATGACAAAGTGAAAACGTTTTCAGAAAATCAAACCATGGGGAAGAAAAAAATCAAAACCTGAAATCTGTCATTCCTGGAAGTATTCAGACCCCTTCAGTACTTTGTAAAAGCCTATTTGGCAGCAATTACAGGTTTGAGTCTTCTTGGGTAAATCTCTACAAGCCTGGAACACCTGGATTTGGGCAGTTTATGCCATTCTTCCTGGCAAACGTCTTTTTAAGCTCCATTAGATTAGATGGTGTGGCCACCGGGGCCCCAAACTACAGACTCGGTAACAAGGCACAAGATGTATGAATAAAATAGACTATTTATTCACACAAGCACCTCTAAACACAATACTACTCAGATATAAGCCACCAAATCACAATTAATCAATAGTATTCTTCCTCCTTCTCTCCTCCGCTGAGTGTCGTCTTCTGCCTCCTGACTTTGACTTGTTCATATGTGGCAGTGAGGTTTCTTTTATGCCGAACCCAGGAATGCTTCTGGTGTCTTCCATAATGCCAGCACCCCTCAACTGGAATGTAGAGACCCCGACAGGGCTGCTCTTCCGGACTCCATATCCCCATGTGAGGGCCGCTGCCACCTAACATATGAGGGATGAAATCTTTCCCGAATCTCAGCCTACGCTGGTCCGTCCATTATCTTCTGCCATCTGGACATAGTTATTTTTCCGTTCCGTTGGCCAGTTCGTCATCGCTCCGGCCTTCCGTCCGGGTAGTGTATTTTCCTCTGTCTCATCCGGGATGCCCGTTCTCCTCCTAGAATGGGAAGCGTCTGAGAAACTGCCATCTTCAGGTTTCTCCACGCATGTCCTGTAGGGTTTAAGTCTGGGCCACTCAAGGACAGTCAGAAACTTGTCCCGTAGCCATTCCAGCTTTGGGTCATTGTCGTGCTAAAAAGTGAACCATCACCCCAGTCTGAGGTGCACTCTCCAGCTGGATTTCTTCAAGGACCTCTCTGTGTTTGGCCGCCTTTATCCTTCCCTCAATTTTGAACCGTCTCCCGTTCCCTCTGCTGAGAAGCACACACATAGCAAGATGCTGCCACCATCATGCTTCACCATACAGATGGCATTAGACAGATAGAACTTGATTTGGCTTTTCACAGAAGCTATTTTACAGTGAGAAATACTGAGCTTCTGTGATAAGGCTGCTTGCTTAGGCAGCTGATGAGCAGCGCTTGGTCTTTGCCAGACATAGTGATCAGAGTTCAGCCCAAAGAGTTCCAGTTTTCGTCTGATCAAACTAGAGAATTTTTTCCTTCCTGCTCTCTGAAACCTTTAAATGTCATTTGGCAAACTTGTACTCGTTGTGGCTGGACAGATGCCACTCCCATCATAAATGCCTGATTGACAGAGTGCTACTGAGATGGTTGTCCTTCCTACAGGTTCTCCTGTCTCAGCAGAGGAATTCCGAAGCTCCTGGTGGTTCCAAACTTGGGAACACTCAAAGCTTTTGAAAATGTTTAATCAGTTTGACCTGATCTGTGCCTCACCCCAATTTGTTCATGGGAAAGCCACTGTATAAATAAAATGCAAATGAATTATTATACCGATATCTATGCAAAAGGCCGAAGGTCCAAGTCTTTCGAGTCCTGGTGCTGCCTGTTTGTGAGACATGGACCTTATCCAGTGACCTGAGATGAAGTTCGACTCCTTCATGTGTGTCTCTTCGGAGAGTCCTTGGGTACTGCTGGTTTAACTTTGTCCTGAATGAGGCACGTTACCTGCTGTGGACGCTAGGTGGCACTGTTGCCCCTTTAAACCCAACAGACAGACACACAGGACACTAGGTAAAAGCACTAAGATGATTTTTAGTTCTGCTCTTCTTAATAAGCCGTGTTCCCATAGCACCTCAGCCACAATAACCGGTAAACAATTCCCTAAATACAATAATTAATGCAATACTCTTTCCTTTGTCCACCTCCACCCGACTCTGACTCACCTGCTGAGTTCCCAACAGACCTTTAAATAGTCTTTGACCCGGAAGTGCTTCTGTCCTTCCAATCATGTAACTCATCCACACTTCCGGGTCAGATGGAAAACTCCGGTTTCTTCTTCAGCCCAGAAGTACTTCAGGGCTTCCGTCCTCGTGACTTGATTGTACTTCCGGGCTGTATAGAAAATAGAGGTCCTTGTATGTTTCTGAGGGTGGCAATTCCAATCTCCAAAATCCATAATGCCCTGTGGGAGTCCAGGGCACCATTATACTATAGGGATGCTGCCATCTATCATCTTGGGGGAAGCAGGGTTTCAAAGTAGTTGTTTCCCCCCCTCCTTTCCACCCTTGGGGCATTCTGGCCGATTTGAACTGTCTGCCGTCCCTCACACTGCATAGTTACTGCTCTACTGCTGTGTGGCATGATTACCCAAGGGTGATTCAGCTCACAGGACTCTCATTGTTGAGGACTCGATTGGCTGGACCAGGCCAAGGGGATGCCCACGTAACACCTGGCTGTGACAGATAGAGGGTCATTTCTGTGTGGGGGGGGACTGGCCCACATGTCTGCATTGGGGGTTGCCAACCAGGATCCTGAGCTGCACCAGTGCATGCTCCCCAACCTGACCTGACCTGTATTATTATCGTGGAGCTCTACAGAGAATTCCTTGGACTTAATGGCATGGTTTTGGTCCTGAAGTGCAGTGAGAATTATGGGACCTTCTATACACAGCTTACACATGTGACTTTCTAAACGATATCCAATCAATGCAGTTTGCCACAGGTGGAGTCGAGACAAGTTCTAGAAACATCTCCAAGATAATCAAGCAAACAGGATGCCACAATTTGGAGTGCCACTGCCTAGGGTCTGAACATTTCTAGGAATGAGAGATTTCAGTTTTGAATTAAAATAAATAAATAAATAAAATTTTGCAGACCTGAAAACAGGTTTTGTCATTCGATTGATGAAATGGAAAATGTATCCATTTAAAATGAAATCTGCAACATAAAACATGCACAGAAAGTGAAGGAGTCCGAGTACTTTCTGAATCAAGCTGGTCAATGTCTTAGGCTGTGTAGGATAACAGCCCATTTTTCAAGTCCTCTGCCCCAAACCCTTCAGGGGAAACTGAAGTAGAACAGAAAGTAGGACATGCAGAAGGAGCTGTGACCTGAATAGAGGTAGACACGACTGACTTACTAATAAGATGTGGCCTTGTTTGCAGACGACTGCCCAAGTTGTCTGCCCTGGTAAGTGACACATGAGAAATGGATTTGGACATCTTGAGTGATCAGCCACCTCAGAGTCATAGTGGTCACCCAGGATTGTACTTTACCCATGACAAGAAAAAGTATCCCATCCGTGCCTCAGTACTGGCTGCTACATAGTGTGTGCCATTAAAACCCCAGAATTTAACAGAACATGCAAGGATAACACAGTCCAGGAGTACCATGGGATCTGACTTCTTTGGTTCAGTTCAATTCCTTTTATTTTTCTTGAGCGCTCCTCAGTGAGTGCAGGCTTGGAGCTCTGAAACAAGTTCAAAAGTAAAATGCAATTATCACATTACACAACACACATTATTTGGTAAAGGGTTATAGAGGGAATGCTTAAGGAAGGGCCACCATAGAGAAGGTGCAGTTTGGTTTTATGCCAGGGAGTGGACCAGTTTGTGCTGCAGGTTTGACAGGGTGATTGGCATTGAGAAAACCATTCCTTAAAGGACAGAATAGGGTCTTGAAATACCAGCTGTGGACCACTGCAGACTGGACAAAGTCTCCTCTTCACAGTACAACCTGACACTTGCTTTTACAACCTGCACTGTTAAGCTGTTGTGCTGTGAGGGGCCTGTGATCACTCAAGCTGGTGACCCTCAGAAACTTGCCTTCTGGTTGGCTTGTGACTCTGGCTCTGCCAGAGTTTCTTCCGGTTTCCAGTCACCTTTGGATCGTGTGGGACACCACAGGACACACGGACACGGATTGGAAGGAGAGCAGAAAATACTCAAATCCAGGGATGTGAAGCTTGTTGTGTGAGACCAATGACGACCCCAGGCTGGAATCAACAAAGTGCTGAGGAAAGGGTCTGCATACTTGTTTATTTTTAGTCAATTTGCAAACATTTCTAAAATCTTGTTTTTCCTTTGTCATAATGAGTTTAGAGTGTTGGTTTTTGAGAGAAAATACTAATTTAAATGGTTTTAACACAAGGCTTCAACATAACAAAATGTGTTAAAAGTGGAGAGGTCTGAATACATTGTGTATGTGTGTATATATGTATGTATGTATGTGTGTGTGTGTGTGTGTGTAATGAAATGCCATCCCTTATATTTGAAAATGGGTTGCTTAAAAAGCAATAATGGTCGGTCTTTACAGACTTGAGTCCAAAACAGAACTGACTGTAAACACAAAATGACGTTTTTTTAATGCTGGTCAGAGGAAGTGATGTCAGCGGGTCCGTAACCAAAAGTGATATCATCGGGCCCAGGCAGAATTTCCCAGAATGAGAGAAAAAGTTAGTGCACTGATCTGGCATGGAATTGCCCTCTTTCGAGCCTTTTAGCTACCTCCCATGTGCATATGTGTGACACTATATGTGTGTGTGTACACATACAGTTAGGTCAATAAATATTTGGACAGACACAACTTTTTTTCTCATTTTGGTTCTGTACATTACCACAATGAATTTTAAATGAAACAACTCAGATGCAGTTGAAGTGCAGACTTTCAGCTTTAATTCAGTGGGGTGAACAAAATGATTGCATAAAAATGTGAGGCAACTAAAGCATTTTTTGAACACAATCCCTTCATTTCAGGGGCTCAAAAGTAATTGGACAAATTAAATAACTGGAAATTAAATGTTCATTTCTAATACTTGGTTGAAAACCCTTTGCTGGCATTGACAGCCTGAAGTCTTGAACTCCTGGACATCACCAGATGCTGGGCTTCCTCCTTTTTAATGCTCTGCCAGGCCTTTACTTCAGCGGCTTTCAGTTGCTGTTTGTTTGTGGGCCTTTCTGTCTGAAGTTTAGTCTTCAACAAGTGAAATGCCTGCTCAATTAGGTTAAGATCAGGTGACTGACTTGGCCATTCCAGAATTTTCCACTTTTTTGCTTTAATAAACTCCTGGGTTGCTTTGGCTGTATGTTCTGGGTCATTGTCCATCTGTATCATGAAACGCCGCCCAATCAATTTGACGTCATTTAGCTGGATTTGAGCAGACAGTATGTCTCTGAACACCTCAGAATTCATTCGGCTGCTTCTGTCCTGTGTCACATCATCAATAAACACTAGTGTCCCAGTGCCACTGGCAGCCATGCACGCCCAAGCCATCACACTCCCTCCACTGTGTTTTACAGATGATGTTGTATGCTTTGGATAATGAGCTGTTCCACGCCTTCTCCATACTTTTTTCTTGCCATCATTCTGGTGGAGGTTGATCTTGGTTTTATCTGTCCAAAGAATGTTTTTCCAGAACTGTGCTGGCTTTTTTAGATGTTCTTTAGCAAAGTCCAATCTAGCCTTTCTATTCTTGAGGCTTATGAGTGGCTTGCACCTTGCAGTGCACCCTCTGTATTTACTTTCATGCAGTCTTCTCTTTATGGTAGACTTGGATATCTATACGCCTACCTACCCCCTGGAGAGTGTTGTTCACTTGGTTGGCTGTTGTGAAGGGGTTTCTCTTCACCATGGAAATGATTCTGCGATCATCCACCACTGTTGTCTTCCGTGGACATCCAGGTCTTTTTGTGTTGCTGAGTTCACCAGTGCTTGCTTTCTTTCTCAGGATGTACCAAACTGTAGATTTTGCCACTCGTAATATTGTAGCAATTTCTCAGATGGGTTTTTTCTGTTTTTGCAGCTTAAGAATGGCTTCTTTCACCTACATGGAGAGCTCCTTTGACTGCATGTTGTCTGTTCACAGCAAAATCTTCCACATGCAAGCACCACACCTCAAATCAACTCCAGGCCTTTTATCTGCTTAATTGATAATGACATAGTGATGGACTTGACCACACCTGCCCATGAAATAGCCTTTGAGTCAATTGTCCAATTACTTTTGAGCACCTGAAATGAAGGGATTGTGTTCACAAAATGCTTTAGTTGCCTCACATTTTTATGCAATCGTTTTGTTCACCCCACTGAATTAAAGCTGAAAGTCTGCACTTCAACTGCATCTGAGTTGTTTCATTTAAAATTCATTGTGGTAATGTGCAGAACCAAAATTAGAAAAAAGTTGTCTCTGTCCAAATATTTATGGACCTTACTGTATATGGGTGCACTCCAACACGTGGTGAGAGGTAGAGCGACTCAAGCGGAGGCTGGTGCGTGAGTGAGGAAGGCCCCGCCCGGCTCCCTACTCCTGAGGTCCCGCCTCCCCCTCCCCTCAGCCAGCTGCGTGTCTCTCGGTTTCATGCAAATAAATCAGCACTGTAAATGAACTATGATACTCAGCAAGATGAGAGAAGTCACAAAATCAACCGGAATGTTCAAGCAAATTATAGGAAAAAACCCGATCTAAATCCGTTAAGTAGTTCTCTCGTGAAAAGGGGACAGAAAGACAGACAGACAGACAAGCGTTTGGATTTTATTTACATGTATACATACATACACATGCATACATTAAGGTTGGGTGATATTACCGCTACTGGAAATATGCTCTTAAACCCACATTTTTCAGTACCAAAAATAAACCTCATTTGTCCTGTCATTTCTCCCCATCGTCATTCGCTGTTGCTGTTGTGGAAGAACATCCGCTTTGTGAATTTGAAGCAGTATGCTTTGACGTGGTTGAAACTTCACAGGGGAAATAAATCCCCCTTATTGATTTGTCACATTTGAGACTTCACAGGACCACCCCCATTGCTTTGACGCATTCGGAACTTGACGGGTTTCAGAAGGGACACAGTGTGTAGTGTGGCGCGATGGTGCAGCACACCAGTGAGGCTGGAGTAAGATAGGAGGTGATTTGCTTCAGATCTGTTTTGGTACAGGTTTTGAGGATCAAAAGTTGGTATCAATCCCTCCCAAAGTCAACATTTTTAATCTAACATAAACCCCCCCCCCCCACACACACACGCACACACCTACAATATATTATGTCATTTCAGATACTGTTTCTGCATTTTGCTGTGGGTGTCCATGTGCCCATTGCTACCTTCACACTACTTGCTGCTCTTTTATAGTGCCAATTCAAGTTGAGGTGACTCCTGGCCTTTGACATTGCATACTATTATTTTTCCAAGGTTTCCTCTGAAAAGCTAGGTGGGATAAAAATGATTTAAGCCCAAACAATGACCTATAAATTACCCCCCCCCCCCACCCGAAAAAAAAAAAACAACAAACAAGCCCAATTTTTCCGCCTATTTCAGGTATTCAGGTTAGCAACATCCTTCAAGTAATCTATTGGAACATATTTCTCTCGTGGATACGTTAGGCCACCACCTGATCAATGTCCATTGCAGCTGCCTGTGATGTCTGAATGAAGGTGGATACCCCAATTTGACCTACTGTGTTGAATCCTCTAAGATGAAGCCTATAAAATTCAAAATGTATCTGGGGTGGCTCATCCACAACTACTTAAAAGCATTTCTGTACTGCAGAATGCCTAATAGGTGCTGGGTGGTCTTTTGTCCCACCCCCGAACCACTGCAGAATTTGTTTTTTTTTCTTCATCATCAGAACTGTTTTGTTTTTTTTTCTGTTCACCTTGTCCATCAGACTGATGTAAAGAAACTTACAAAAACAATTCTATATTTAAGGACTCTGCATCTCTTAATCATACATCTTTCCTGTGTAAGTGTACATTATTTATTTGTTTTGTATACTGTTTATTAATTTTTATTTTTATGAAAATTGAATATGCTTCATTAACATGTTGTAAAGCACATTGAGCTCCATCCTTTGTATGAAAATGTGCCTTAGAAATAAATGATGTTGTTGTTTAGTATTTGGGCAGAAATAGGACACAACTTATGTGTGGATGATGGAAGTTTTTAGAAAGCGGGTAGGAGTGGTCTTTAAAACGCCAGAATCGACTGTGTAATATTGTGGAATTGGGCTACCACCTAGTGGTCAAAGTGGGGACAGCACCTTATAAAAGCTTCAACCAGCTTGAAACAGCAAGGGGGATAGAGAGACAGACCCTCTGCAGCACCCATCCCTCAAAAGTATAACATGAAAATAGTGAACAATGCTGTAAATGGAGCCCCAGCACGTCTGCTTGTTTTAAACCCCATCACATTCCTCTTCCTCTTCTTTTCTAAAATGTCCAGCAAAAATGTAAAAAAAAAAAAACCCATCACATCCACATTATTTCTTTCATGTCTACTATGTGGGTAAATACAAATTAGTGTCGCTTACATTAGAGATGATTAGTGCACAAGTTATACCTCCTGTCTCCGCTCCGCCAGCCTCCTTATGGTCCGGGGTGCATTTGCTTTGCTTTCATTTTGTACTCCTTCAGTCTTTGTTTTCTGTAGTGACAAAAAAATTACCTCCTGCCTAACTAGTGTAACCAGTAGGGGTGCCAATAAGCTCCAATCCCCAGACATGATCACACCCATCATGGGTTCTAACTCTGTCCCTTTTATTAATCACCTTAATAAACAGGTAAGCACAGTGAAAGTAGCACAAACTCAGATTAGTGTCGTTCCTCCTCCCTCCTTCCGCTTCTATAAAGAGTTTTGTCCTCTGCCTCCTGACGCTGACTCCCTGATCAAGATGAGGTGCCTTCTTTTATGCTGGACCTGGGAGTACTTCCGGTGCCATAGCATTACATGGTGGAACCACTTACGGGTCGTGTAGAAGCACCCCAAACCAGGGAGGTCTTCTGTTGGCACCATATTATTATCTATATATATAAAATTTGCTTTTGAAACGGAAATTACGTATGACCACGTGATATGGAAATTACGTATGAAACGGAAATTACATATGACCACACGATATGGAAATTACCTATGACCACAGAACATCATATAATACAGGAAATAATCACTTCATCTGTGGATGCCATTTTTATATTGTCTTTACGAATTTGTTATTATTTGTGTGGGAGTTATTTTACTGATATTGAAAAGAAGTAAACACAAACACACCGATCTATCCCATAGAAGTGCGCTCCGCGTCGCCCTCTCCCAACCCTCCTGTCTGGACTACAGCGCTGAGCTGTCCACCGCCAGGCGCGTTCTGACAGAGAAGTTTTATTTATTTGTCCACGTGACTGTCTCTGAAACTGCCACATTGTAACTTTTTTTTAGTTGGCAGTACTTGATAGTAGAAGAGATGAGGAAAACAGCTTTGCGTCTTTCTACTTTTTAACTGCACCGAGCTGTAAACAATGTGAAGACGAGACCGCCTTCAGCTGCGAGGGGTCGTGAGAACAAAGCGTACGCTGGGAGGCACGGAATGTCGGGCTGCTCCGCCGAGTCGAGAGCTTCGCAGTTTCGGGCAGTGTCCTCTCTTCTCGCACTGTTTGTGACACGTCAAGTCCCCTGTTGGCTCCTAGGAGAGTGAAAATCTTTGCAAATGAGTGTAATCGGCGCCATCGAAGCAGGACTCAGTTTGTAAATTGCCCTGCACGACTACTTACTGTCCCTTAAGGTAAGTTTGGGTCACTAAAACCCCACAACATTCAAGCTTGCTTTTGTGATTAATTATTTTAACAAGTAAATCACAGGCATGTAGTGCAAGGTTGTCAGACAAAAATTTGGACGATCACATAGAAAATGTAATACCACAGCGGACATGTAGCGCCTTTCACAAGGGATCTACTACTTACCTGTTGTGTTATAGCGCCTTTAAAATGTAGTTTACCCAAAACCACTCCAGTAGTGCTCAATGTATCTTTACTTCTTAAATGTTAATGTTTTACTGTTTAATAACTTATAGACTACATTTTATTTTTTTCCCTTGCACTCAGTGAGCGAAGCCACTGGGTAATCAACTAGTTAATAATAAATGTTATTTATATCACCCACTTTCCCATACTTAAGGATCCTCTGCCAGTACCCAGAGACCCCAACAAGGCTACTCTTCAGAACTACAGGTCCCATTTAGCCCTCTGGGTGTCTAACCCAGGGATCATGCCAGAGAAGCACTACCACCTATCGTGCTGGGCTTAAATTGTCTTTAGCAGACGAGCTCCTCTAGTCCAGTCATTAGTCTTTGTTCTCAACTGAGATTAGCTTCTTGGACCCAGGACATTGAAAGTCAAAAACCGATGATGGACAAGTGCAATGATGACACACAAACAACAAGAGTGGCACCTCCAAGAGTGCTTAGTGTATGTTATTCAAACCAAAAGTGTTTAATAATTAAGTGCAGTGTAAGATCTCTTGAATACATACATAGATGAATACCCAGTAAAATCGTGGGCTCCTAGTGGGAGTCCCCTATGCCAGTGGCTGCAGTATAGAACAGCTTTTTGCTTTTCTGTAAAGGGTCTACTCTGGCAGGGTAAGTTGACCAAACTCTTTGGAAGCAATTCTGAAGATGGCACAGAATTTAATTGATCTGTCTCGCAACACCCCCTTGGCTCAATTCTCAGTTTTGTAGCTGTTGGCAAGTCCTCAGAGATCGACATTTCTTTCTATTATAAAAGGAAATCCTGAGACGAGACTTTTTTCAAAGAGATAATTTTAAGTTCCGTGAGACAACGCTTTTTGCACATGAGATTGTTTCAAGTCCCGCCCTCCTCTCAACCATATTCAACCACGCTCACGGCCCTCTCACCTCTCATTGGTGTGAATACTTTTGTCAGACACAGTTCCTGCGCTCTTCGCTCTTATAAATTTTTACGTTTTTCTCACTTGAAGTTCCCAATTAAAGAAGATGGATTATGTCCAATTCTTATTGAAGAATTTCATCACAAAGGGTTATCCACAGAAGAAATAAGCACACGGGCAATCCTAGCACCGAGAAACAATGAAGTCAAATGAATTAACATGAAAACTGTCAATCGGTTACACAGCAAATCGGTTAAATGCGTATCAATAGACTATGCTGAAAAAGTTGGTGGTGATGGTGCAGAAGATGAAAACATCAATTTACAATATCCAGAAGAATATCTACAAGCGTTAACACCATCTAGTCTATGAATTACTGTAGAAAGAAGAATGTATCCAAGAAAGGTAATGTAGTACATCTTCAGGGGATAACATTAGACACCAAAGGAGATCTTGATATGCCATTCATATTAAAATGTTAACGGTTTCCCGTTAGAATAGCTTTTCCTATGACAATTAACAAATCACAGACAAACATTTGAAAAAGTCTATTTATTAGAGAGAGAGGAGCTAAATTCAGTCATGGGTAGTTATAAGTTTCGTTGTCACGATGAAAGTCCAAACACAGAATCAAAATTCAATGCAATATTGATGAAAAGTTAATTCCAAAAAATTGCTTTTACTGAAGTTTTACAATAAAGGTGTATGTTTAAAAAGTATTTGTGTGTTAATTTCAAAGCCAAACAGAACTAAATCATATTACTCAACGAATAACTCTTAACACAAACTGAAACATAATCTACTTTCAATTTATTACGTTTTACTCTTTATTTACTATGGTTAATTACTCACTGTAATGTAAAATAGTTCTATTATTCATATGTAACAATTCCCATGAAAATAATAATCTGTTTAAATTGTACATCTGCTTACCCATATGTGAGCGGCTGAACCGCAAAGTGGCTAGTGCATAGCGCCGGCCCGGGGGTTGGCGAGCAGGGGGCAGAGCCCCCTAGTTACGTTAAAATTAATCAGCCTTGAATTGGCTCAGCTTTCGTGAGCGTGTGAGCCCTGCAAGGAGTTGGCATCTTCTCTTAGGTTGCCTGCTGCTTGTTGATAGTCTGTACTGGAAGAAAACGGTTCAGGAAGATGAAGGGTGAACAGGTCATTAGAATGATGAATTGGTTTATTTACCCATTCATCCATCCATCTTTAAATTTTATGACCCATTTATTGAATTAGCCACACAATTCAAGCCCAGAATGCCTGCAATGTTGTGTTTCGATGGCAGAGTGTGGAAGCAGATCTTTAGCCCTCTACCGCCCATTGCTGCCTGTGCTTCATGGACATGAGAATCACATGGAATCTTTCATGCTGAGCACTGTGCACTCACAGTGAAGGCACTGAACCAGAAGGGCTTCAGCTTCACTCATTCTTTACATAATATAGCATATTTCCTGGTCAACACCCATGCTCCTTGTTCCTGCCACTCTGATCACTTCTGTTCCTGGAGTCGGCCATTGTGGTCATCACCACAGTGAGGCACGAAGATGTCACAGTAAAGAACAGCTGCATTCAGATCAGAGCAGTGGGCAGCTGCTTCATGGCACATTACTGTGAATGATGTCACAGCGTGCTGAGGAATTCCTGGGATGTTGGAAAGCTGGGTGGCTCCCCCCACAAGATCATAAGCCTATCCTCTGTGTTGTGGTCTTCCTCGACACTGACCGGTGAGGGCCGTGATGAGCATGTCCCTTGATCTGTCATTGGAAGAGCTGAAGGCAGAAGTGCATGATGAGGAAGGGTGGGGGGACGGAAGGCTTCTGCATGCCAGCTCATGGCCGTAAGTGTCACCCACAGGGCACATGACTGGAAAAGAGCAGCTGGCCCACATTAATTTCACAATTGTTGCTTGCACTGTAACCAGGAGCTCCAGCCAGGCAGCTTTCTATTATTGTCCAAGGGAGAGACACGCCCACAGTGGGCGGGGTAATAACAAAAGGTGGAGTTAAGTGGGAATCTGCAAAATAAACACAAACTGGAACTGAAAGAGTGCAGGCGGCAGAACATACGGGAGAGGAGGGCTAAAGTCAAAACGACTGGGTGCTTGCAGAGAGCTGAAGGTGCCGACGGTCCGCTTTAGAGTGCGGTGCATGGGCATTAGCTGGGGCTGGGTTTTTTTTTTTTTTTTTTTTTTGTGACCCAATCTTGCCATGCGTTGAATGTCTCGACGATTGTCAGCACATTGGGTTGTCCCACTTGGACAGTACTCTCCAATTGTTCTCCTTGGAGGACAAGGACGATATAGAGCCATATCTCTTGCTCAATCAACCTGCATGGACCCACCATGACCCTCTTTGCAAACCATCTGTGACCCTACACCAGGGGTCCCCAACTCCAGTCCTGGAGGGCCCCAGTGGCTGCAGGATTTCATTCTAACCCTTTTCTTAATTAGTGACCTGTTTTTGCTGCTAATTAACTTCTTTTGAATTAATTTTATTTGAGTTGCTTTTGAAGACTCGGACCCCTTAATTGTTCCTTTCTCTTTAATTAGCAACCAAACAATAACGACATACAAAATGAGCCAAAACATGACCAGCAAACTGTGACCATCACACAATATCTGAAAATAAAGAAAGGTGAAGGTCTCAAGAATTCTGATCTGCTCAGGTCCACAAAACATTTGAACAGCACTCTTAGAAAAAAGAAACTCAACAATTTCAGAAATGTCTGCTATTGCATAACAAGAGCAGCAACAAGCCATGGAATTAAAGAACGGGTTTAGTTAACGACAAGAATCTGCGCCTAATTAAGCAACCGGTTGGAGTGAAATTGGTTGGAGTTTGAGGCCCTGACTTAGTTGGTCTTCTGTTGGCTCACTCACTTCACATTTCATTTCTGTTTTGGTGCCATTTAAGGAAAGAAATGAAGCAATTAGAGGAACGAGGAAGAAATTCAGAGGAACAAATCTTAAAAAACAAGTCAGTTAAAATTAATTCAAAAGAGTTTAATTAGCAGCAAAAACAGGACTCTAATTAAGAAAAGGGATAGAATGAAAATCTGCAGCCACTGGGGCCGTCCAGGACTGGAGTTGGGGACCCCTGCCCTACACCATTTCATATAATAGTGACTCTCAACCCATTGATGGCACCATGCCACCCATCGTTTAACAATCTCTGATGTAGCCTGATGCCCCCTTACATTGTCTCCATATTGTAATGATGCCAAGAAGGTTGAAATACAAAAAAGATGGATAGGTAATAGTTTAAATGTTTCATCTTGAGACACTCAAGATAGCCCGACTTGCGTTCCTTCTGCTGAGTAATTTGCTAACTAAATGTCCTCCGTTTTCATGTGTGACTGAGGGGATGTGCCGCATTGTTCATAATGGCCATCAGTTTTGTCTTCATTCTCTCCTCCTGTACTACTCTATCTATCTATCTATCTATCTATCTATCTATCTATCTATCTATCTATCTATCTATCTATCTATCTATCTATCTATCTACTGCCAGCGGGTCCAGAGAACATCCCATAACTGAGCCTGCTTTCTTAATTAGCCAGTTTACACGGTGGGCCTCTCTTGAATTGATGTTACCGGTCCAGCCCACCACACCGGCCATCACAGAGTTGTAATAGATGTGAAGGATGCCACTACCACATTAAATGAGTGCAGTCTCGTAAGAATAAAGAGTCAGTTCTGGCCTTTCTTGTGTAGTTCCTCTGCCTTACTGGACCAGTGCAGCCTGTCATTGATGTGGACGCCCAAGTAATTGTAGCAATGCACCCCTTCCATCACAGCTATTTTTATTGCTTTACCCCCTCCACCACCATAACCTATCGTCTATGGGGGATGATGCATGTCCGATGCATGACGATACGTAGACTGCATGTTTCAGTTCTTTCAAGAGATGTTTGATGAGATTCACATCAAGGCTCACAGAAGTCACTTCAGGACAGTCCAGTGTCTTGTTATAAGCCATTCTTAGGTGCTTCTCACTGTGTGTTTTGGCTCATCGTCCTGTTGGAGGATCCATGACCCGCGACTGAGACAGTACTTTTTGACCCTGGGCAATACGTTTCACTCCAGAATGTCTTGATGCTCTTGACATTTCATTGTTCCCTTGCCAGATTGAAGGTCCCCTGTGCCATATGCAGCAAAGCAGCCCCAAAACATAAACAAGCCTCCTTCATGTTTCACAGAAGGTCTGGTGTTCGCTTCTTTGAAAGCTTCATTTTTCTGTCTGTGGACACAGAGCTGATGTGACTTGACCAAAATCTCCATGTGTGTCCCAACTGTCCAAATGACATTCTCCTAGAAGCACTGTGGCTTGTCAGGATGCATTTTAGCAAATTCCAGTCTGGTTCTTTTATGTGGAGTCTTCCTGGGTCGTTTTCCATTGAGCCTAATGTATCTCAAAAAGCGATGGTTGGTGTGATCTGACATGGGCGGACCCTGACCATGGAGTTCAGCTTGTATCTCTTTGGAAGTTGTCCTTGGCTTTTTGTCTGCCATTCCCACTGTCCTTCTGCCCATTCTGGGGTCAATTTTCCTCTCACAGCTGCATCCAAGGAGGTTAGCTACAGTCCCATGGACCCTAAACTTCTTCATAATATTTGACAGTGTTGTCACAGGAACATTACGCTGTTCGGAGATGGTGGTCTTCTAGCCATTGCCTTTAACATGCTTGTCTACCATTTTCTTTCTGGTCCCCTCAGACAACTCTCTCCTCTGCTTTCTCTGGTCCATGTCCAGTATGGGACACACGATGACTAATTGATATGAATTCAAGAAAAGAGTGAGTTTGACAAATCCCTCATTTCCAGTTATTTAGCATCTTTACTAGGAGTCCCAACAAATGTGTCCAGGCCATTTTAGAAGATCTTTGTAGAATAAACCACACTTGATCTCTTGTCACACTTGCTTTGCTGTGCTAGCTGACATGTGCAGGTACACAGGGGACAACTGCTTTCCCTCTTGTCACTTTTCATGAGTCATACAGCACTTTTTCAATGACCTGGAAGGGGACCAACAGATTTGTCCATGTCTGTATCTGGGTGTGCCAATGGAATCCTCCATCCTGGCATTCTTAGGTCTGTCAGTGGTAGTCACTGCTTGCCAGTGCTTCATGGACATAATTTAGAGATGAACATATTGGTATTCTGGAGCCTTTGGTATATTTAGTGGTGTATGCAATTCAATCCAAGCAGTGTTACTTATAGCGCCTTTGTCATGGGCCAGGCAGGCTTACTAAGCCATTTAGTATTCTAATTTTAAAGAGAATGTGATTAGTAAAGATGACCAGAAAGAGCGCTGAACAGATAAAGACACATTATTTTTGTTCAATTCATCTTTAATATATTGTGATAGACTTAACAGATGGACTAGCATTCAGACCAGGATGGAGAATGGTCTCTTACCAGGCCGGGGGGGGGGGGTGTCATTATGGAAGGACAGCGCAAATGGAAACTCATTCCAGTCGAGGTGGGTCCTATTTGCTTTTGTAACTGAGGAGAAGATACGAGGGACGCTCAATAAGTTTCTGCACTTTTATATTTTCATTGAAAATGGTGAAGGCAAAAACATTTTTTGCTGAGGGCATCAACAAGTTGGTGAGACGCCTGGGAAAATTGCATTGCAAAAGAAGGTGACTCTGTAGAAAAGTGATGTCATGTTTTTGAAATTCTTAATAGAGTTAAAAAAAAAAGTGTGGAAACTTTTTGAACATCCCTCGTATAATGGGACTAGCTGTCCCCCTCGGCTTCGCTCGCGTAGTAGTCAAACAGGACAAACTTTAAAAATCAATAAACAAAAAGGTATCGCTAGCTAAACAGAGGCAAAGTCGGCTCTAAAACGCAGAGGTACAGCGACTCGAATGGAGGCTGGCACGGGAGTGAGGAGGGTCCTGCCCTGCTCCCCACTCCTGACGTCACGCTTATCCGTCCCCTCGGTCTGCTGCGTCTCTCTTGGATTAGCGTGAATATATCACTCCTGCAACCGAACTATGATACTTAGTGTGATGAGAGCAGTCGCTAAATCAACCAGAACATTCAAGCAAATTCTAGAAAAAAAAAACGGATCTAAATCCGTTAAGTAATTCGGTTGTTTGCTAGCTAAGCGGAGGTAAGATATGCCCCGAGGCTGGCATTTGAGTGAGGAGGGGCCACACTCCTCCCTTCAGTCCGCTACGTCTCTCTCAGATTCGCGCTAATCAGTACCTCAAGCAAACTTCTTAGTGCGATGAGAGAAGTTGCAAAAGCATCCAGAATGTTCAAGCAAATTCTAGAAAAAAACCCCAATCTAAATCCGTTAAGTAGTTCTCTCGTGACACGCGGACAGACAAACAGACAGACACACAGACATTGGATTTTCTATATGTAGAGATGGACTGGAGGGGAGACTGCCTGCCAAGAAAAATTGTTCACCTCGAGTACCATAGGTGGCAGTGCTCCTCTGGTCTGGCACCAGTTTGGACACCAGCAGGGCGGTTTGGGACTTGTAGTCTACGAAGGCAGCCCTGTTTGGGCCCCCCCCCCCCCAGGGGTCACCAGAGAGTGCTGTCAGAAGAGGACTCCCCTGTTTTATGACATAGAGGTGTTTTAAAGGTGACATGTTGTGGCACCAGAAGTAATCCTGGGTGTGACATAAATGAAGTCACTCTGCTTCACCCAGGTGAGTTGGAGTTGGGATAAGGGAAGGACAAAGCTTGGCTGGGAGGATTGGAGGAAGAAAAAGAGAGAAAGAAAGAAATGTATTGTGGAAGACAAACTGTGAAGGTATTGTGCTTAATAAAAATATGCCTTTTGAAGCTGAAGTTTGTGTCTGTCTGCACAACTTATAGCGCCTTAACATTTCAACAGGCCATAAACAAAACCAAAAGGAAATTAAAAAACAGAGCAGAAAATGAAGTGCGTCAAATGTGATAATATTGTTTAGTGTGAGCAGATGCACAGTGGAGTCCCAGCCTCATCGTCACATCCCGGTGTGGCACCTGCTCCGCTCAGGAGGGTAAAGCATCACAGTGGGCGATCGATGATGGAGGCACAGAACAGTACTGGTGCCCACCTGCCTTCTGCTCAGGACCCACACAACACTCACTGACTGAGAAGGGCAAACAGGATCATTAAAGGGCTCAGCCACCCTGCACAGTCGCTTTTGTCTTCCCCTTCCACCTCGAAAATGGTAATAATAATAATAATTAATTACATTTATATAGCACTTTCCTCGCTACTCAGATTGCTTTACATAGACATACTAGAACCACTTTAGCCACCAGCAATATGTAGTACCCTGACGGCAGCCATTATTGGTGCCAGCACGCTCACCACACATTAGCTGGCAAAGGAGTGAGAGAGACAAAGAGCCAATTAGAGACAGCGGATGGTTAGAGGACCAGAATGTGATGGGCAATTTATTCCAGACATCAGGATACACCCTAACTCTTCTTGAAAAATGTCCAGGAATCCTTTAATGATTCCTGAGAGTCAGGACCTCGGTTTTACATCTCCTCTGACGGATGGTGTCATAGTTACAACACGGTGTCCCCATCAGTGCACTGTGCCATTGGGATCCACACACAGACTACATGGTAAGCACTCTCTGCTGGCCTCGCCAACACCTCTTTCAGCAACAACCCCAGCTTTTCCTACATGGGGGGTCCCATCCAAGTACTGACTGGGCCTGAATATGCTTATCTTTAGGTGGATGACCAGTTCTGAAGCCACCGGGGATATGGCAGCTGACAGGACTGTTTGCACCAGCAGCAATACGTTCAAAGAGAGCTTCTACTCACAAGTTGTAAAGTTGCTGAACAGTCAGTCGTAAGAATGGTGTATTTTATATATGAATACGCATGCGTACATACATATTCGTTCAGCTGCTTCAGAATGTGTTTCACTTTCTGCACATTACACTGTGTTGTAGATTTAATTTTTTTTTTTTATACATTTGCCATTTGTGCTAATCGGTCTACACTCAATAACCCACAATGACAAAGTGAAAATGTGTCCTGAAAGGTTTTTAAATTTATTAATGCAAGGCAAAACGTAAAATTCAAAGAAATAAAACAGGCGCACAGGGGCGTTAGAAAACGAACAATCGCTTAATTAGCGTTTCACTATCAATCGGTCTAACTGGGACCTTCAGCCTGTTGAAGGCTCGGGACGCAAGTGAGACGCTGTATGCTTTGCGCCAGAAGGGGCGGGACTTTTGAAGGAGATGTGGGCGTGGTCACCCAGCTTCCTAGTGTGTTTTGTCTGAGCTGTGGAGGCAAGATGGTCCTCAGACTCATGTGCGTTACAATATTTACGCATACATACACACACACTGCATATGTTGCTTGATGTGTACACATTTTGTTTATTTTTTGTTTCGTATTTTTGTCCACTTTTCTGAGGAGACACACAGGTTAAAATGTCATTGCATTGAGTACCTGTGACAATTCGTAACTTGACTGATAATAAATAAACTGACCGAGCAGTCTGTGGAAGGCGGATCATTTCGGCGAGCCGCCAGAAGGTGGCAGACTGGGCTCGTTGATGACATTCGCCTGGCGTTTCTGAAGCGGGCTGGATATTTTTTGGGGGGTTCCGGTTTGCGCACATTGGACTTGGACCCTTCCTCGATTTAAACTGGAGCCCCGACCTCAAGCGTCCACCTTCCTCTTTCAGTGACATCACGAACAACTTGAGCCAGCTGCCTTTGCACATTTGACTGGGAAGTTATGATGAGTATGAGTCAGGCAGCATTCTGCTAGGGGCTTGGTCAGAGCCTAAAATAGCCCCCCGATCTCAGACTCAGTAGCACATGCCTGAAGGAATTCCAGCGTGCAGTGCAAAAAAAAAAAAGGGAGGGAGAGAGAGACGGGAGAGTGGGTGGGTGTTTGACTTCAAGAGAGAGAGAGAGGGGGGCAGACGCTGTCCTCGCTGACCACCCGGGTGCTGGACCCATGTCACGACTGGGGCCGTCGTGCGTGTGACGGAATGCAGAGCCACTACTGACTGCAGGTAAAAGCGCGACTGGCGTGCGACTTTTGTTGACAGGTGGTCGTTGCACCCCATAACCCCCCCACCGCTGCTCAGCGCTTCGCTTTCCTTTGCGATTGCATTACAGGTTTGCACGACGCGGACAGCCAAGTGTGGGCTCGGCTCGATGTTTCCTGTCAAACTCCGCCAACACGGTGCAGGTGTCATTAGCCGAATTGCTAAATGAACAGCGTCAGCATCGGCCGTTTTAATACAGGAGTTACGCTGTGGACGGAGTGACGCTGAACTGCAAAGTGGAATTAAAATATCAACACAAACTGTACAATTGGTGACCCTGCGCTCTGATCCCAAGGGGTATACAAAAACTAACAAATCCCTAATGCAAGAAATTGTATAAGGCGAATTAAAGAAAAAAAAAAAAACCCTCAGCCGGCATAACCGTCAACTGTGCCTCGCCGCTTCGTTCAATTATACAGTCACATCAGTCTTAATGATCGATGCGACCCGCACCTGCGCCTGTTCGGGGTCTTTTGCCTGACATTCGCCTTTTGCGACTCCGTGTCTGCTATTCTGCTTCTCGTCTTACTTTGGCATTCGAAGCTCAGGGGGTCGTAAGTGCTGTACCCTCCTATTCATAAATCGAGAGACGACGCGTACGCTTAGTTGTAGTAAGTGATGCGCGGCAGCAGAGCCCATCCATCCATCCATCCTTGAACTTACAGGGGCATCGAAGTTTGCTTCCAGCATTTTCGGTGGTAGACTACGCGACGGAATTCAACGGGGAAAGCATTAGCCGGAAAGGCGCTATATCGGAAGAAAGAATAACGCCTGATTGCTGCGGGAGTTAATCCGTTTTAGGACTATAGTTGTAGTGTATTTTTTGCACACTTGTTATTATTTATTATTATTGTACCAGGGTACACTCTTAAAATGTTGGTTCTTTAATGGCACTTTAAGGATTTTTACTGGCTTGTATGGTTCCTCATAGAGCTATTGCCTGACAAAGGGCCATTTAATTCTGGGAAAAGTTCTTTGCATATGATGTTGGTTCTTCAGGCTTGGAAAATTTCCTAATATAAAAACCTGAAATACCTAATGTATGTACGGTGGGCTATCTTCTTCTTTTGGCTGCTCCCCTTAGGTGTCGCCACAACGGATCAAATTTTTCCATCTCTTCCTGCCCTGTCACCCCGTTACCTGCATGTCCTCTCACCACATCCATAAACCTTCTCTTAGTCCTTCCTCCTCTTACCTGGCAGCTTTATCCTTCGCACCCTTCTCTCATTATACCCCTCATCTCTCCTCAGCATATGTCCAAACCAATGAAATCTCCCCTCTCTGACTTTGTCTCCCAACCATCCCACCTGAGCTGACCCTCTAATGTCTTAATTTCTAATCCTGTCCATCCTCATCTCACACAATGCAAATCTTAGCATCTTTAACTCTGCCACCTCCAGCTCTGTCTCCTGTGCCACCGTCTCCAGCCTCTCACTACCGTCCTGTAGACCTTCACTGTCACTCTTGCTGATGTCCGTCTGTCACAAGTCACTCCTGACACTCTTCTCCACCCTGTCTGCACTGTCTTCTTCACTTCTCTTCCACACTCCCTGTTACTCTGTATTGTTGATCCCAGCTATTTAAACTCATCCACCTTTGCCAACTCTGCTCCTGGCATCTTTGCCACTCCTCTGACCTCCCTCTCATTCACACACGTGTTCTTTCTTGTTCCTAGCAGTATGCTAATAGATTAAGAAAACCACAGGCTAAGTTCAGGTATTGTGTGCAGTGAGAGTCCTTTTAAAATTGGGGCCCACTGGGATTTCACACCATTTATTTATGGCCATTTACTGTATGGAGCTAAATTAATAAGCGTCTCTTTCTGGAACCTTCACATGGAACGGTCTGTTCCCCAATGGCATTGCTCTAGAGAACCCCTCTGGCACTTTGATTCTTAAGAGTATAACGTTGCAAAAGTTTACAAATCATTTTTGATTACGCCATCCCGTCAAATGAATCTGAAAGACTAGCAGTTCACGGGTTTGCCTCCAGTTTACCCTCCATCCATTTTAGCCTGGAACCTGTTGTGATACGTGGTGTGCCGCAGCAGAATTGGCCGTAGACTGAGAAACGGAATTCAACGGGGCAGGCAAAAAGGCTCTTTATCAAAAGAAGGAATTGACGCTACATGTGATTCATTTAAATACTCGTCAACCATCTTGGCTTGAAAACAAGGATGCATTTAGTAAGCTTTTAAGGTTTCCTCCGTGCCCCATAGACTACAGTGTAAAGCACCAGATCACTTTTTAAAATTTATAGAAAGCCCTTAACTTTAGAACACAATTTTGCATGCAAATGCATATATTGAGTGTTTGTGAAACAACAACTTTGGCTTGAAAAATACCAAACGTATCCTTTAACGGCTCAATATGAGGTTTAGGCTTATAGATACATAGAACTTTATTTGTCCCCAGTGGGAAATTTAGATTTTTACCAAAACAAAGTACATAAACACATTATATACGGTATATACCGGCACACACTATGGTCTGAACACACAACAGAATGGCTAAAAAGGAAGAAACTTTTAAAAAGAAAACTTCTGCCTTCGCAATCCCAATCCCAGTGAGGCGCTATACAGGAGTATTATTGTTGGTATAAAGGACCCCCATTGTGTTTGTTCGCACGCTTTTACTGAATGATTTGTTGGCTGAAAGTCCTCAGTGTTATGGCACCCAGATTTGTCTTCATACTCTCTTCCTCTGTGACGTCCAGGGGGTCCAAAGTGCATCCCATAAGTGAACCTATCCTTTAAATTAGATAGATAGATAGATAGATCTTTATTGTCATTGTCACTTTTACAAAGGAACAACGAAATTGAAGGTGCAATCGACTCAGTGTGAGGAATAAGAGTTAAAAAGACAAAAAGACAAGAAGAGAGAAAATAATAACAAACCGAATAGTAATAAATATACAAATTGCACTTGTTGACTTAAGGTCTATATTGCACATTGGTAGAATAATATGGAGCAGTTTAGCTTGTTGATTTGGTGGTCCTCCCTTGAAGTGACGTTACAGGCTCAGCACACCACACCGGCCATCACTGAATTGTAGCAGATGTGAAGGACTTTATGTCCCACATTAAGGGAACGCAGTTTTCTAAGAAAAAAGAGATCCTGCTCTGCCCTTCCTTCTGTAGTTCCTTTGAGTCAGACCAGCCCAGCCTGTCACTGATGTGGACCCCCAAGTACTTGCAGGAGTGGACGCCTCCACATCCTCTCCCTGAACAGTGATGGGCCATTGAAGCACTTTGATGTGATGAAAGTCAATTATCAGTTCTTTGGTTTTCCTGATGTTAAGTTGCAGACAACCCTTAAAGTTCTCCTCCTGACTCCTCTCACTGGTCTCATCCCCCACCCCCCATACCCCTCATCAACACACCCCATAAGTGCAGATCTGCAAGTGACCTGCTGTTAGTCGGAGGTGTTCAGAGTGAAGAGTAAAGCAGACAGGCCTGTACCTTGTGGTGCTCCAGTGTTGCTCCCACAGTCCTTGAGTCCCACAAACTCCAGTCTGCCCGACAGATGGTCCATCATCCAGGACTCCATTGGCTCATCCACCTGCATATCTCTGAGGTTCCCCCTTAACAGGGATGGCTGGATGGTATTGAAGGCCCTGGAGAAATCAGAAAACCGAATCCTCACGGTGCGGCCAGCTGTGCCCAGGTGATGTGTGTGTGTGTGCGTATCTTTATATTATTTTGTTTGTGTCCGTCCGTGCTCGATATAAACATCGGTTGCCACATCTACTATATCCTTCCACAACAATGGTGAGGAATCCGTGCTTCTGGCACAGTTTTGGTCTTAGGCTTGTCTTCAATGTGACCGATTGTTGACTGTGGTATTTGACGGTTTATTCGGTGCATACTTTGTTACTGACCGAAACTGCATTATGACACCGCCATTTTACACCTCCTCCTTCCTTCACTTCAACGTAAGCCTCCCAATAAACTGAAAAGGCACATACAGCATAGCTGCGACCAACAGAAACACTCTCGCCAGCCTACATCCTCAACACCAACACAGAGAAGCAGAAACATCGACATCACGCCAGACCAATCAGCACAGGTGAGACACCTTAGAACAACAAAGACAACAGAGCGACATTATCTGAAGATCAGCGGCAGAAAGTCTCGCACCAGTGAATGAAAAACAAATTACAAATTACACACACAACCTCTCTGAAGAGCAGCAGCAAACTGCCAGACAACAAGAAACATTATGACGGGATTCCATAACACTGACGACTCCAAACAAGATATTCCCTTTATATTACAGCGTAGGCAATTCCCCGTTCAATTAGCATATTGTACGACTATCACTGAGTCACAACGACAAACGTTTAATAACGTCAGCGTTTATTTCCCTTTCCTGTTGTTACCCATGGTCACATATTCCAGAGTTGCATCGAAACCTGGGTTAAACATTCAGGTACTTGCGGGTTACACACGGGGGAATATTTTCGCTGATGATAATGTTTATACAACATATTGCGTTTTCCGACAATTCTTATAGACATTGGTATACTACATGATCTGACGGCCACACTTCACACCTACTGAATTCCATGTGCCCTTCATTTCCCTTCTTATCCAATATGTTCTGTTAACCTGTTCATGTGACACTTTGTATTGTTAATATTCCTGCTGTTGTAAGTGACTGTAATGACATCACATATTAATCATGGGACTATTCTAATATGGAGTCCTCTCACAAGTCACTACTTATTAAAATAATCTCCTTTATTACTGTAACATGTGATGTTCTTCTTTTCTCTCCCTCATCATCATTTCATTAACGTTTTTATTCTTGCGAAATTTTTACAAGCACAATTCGGTAGTATAATATATATATATATATTGTCGCAGGAGACTGGGGGTGGTACCCAGCCGGGACGCCCAGGAGGACCGGAGGAGGGCTTTACGCCTCCCCCAGACCACGTGGGGACGACCGCCCTGGTGGCTTTGGGCAACACGGGAACAGAGCTTAGAAGTTCAACCCTATAGGGGCCTGTGGTCACCGCCAGGGGTGCCCCAATGCCATTGGAGCCCTGGCCCTCAGCACTTCCGCCACACTCAGATGTGCTGGGGGGAAGAAGACCAGGGACACCCGGAGTGCTTCCGCGTGCGCAGCCAGTACTTCCACCACACTGGGGAGTGCCGGCGGAGGCTAATCGGGATGCACGTGGAGCACACCCGGGTGTGTATAAAAGGGGCCTGACTCCCTCCATTTGATGGCTGGAGTCAGGAGAGGAGAAGGACAGAGCTTGGTGGAGAGGAGTGGAGGCAGTGAAGAAGGCAGTGAGAGAAAGGCCTGGACTTTGGGGGCATACTGGGGTTGTGTGTGTGTGTGTGTGTGTTTCACTTTACTTGTAAATATTAGTTGTATAATAAACGTGTGGTGGTGCTTTAAACATGTCTACCTGTCTGTGTCCAGGCTGCTTTCCAATATATATATATAATGTATACTAGCTTCGCCTACATAGTAATGAAACAGGACAAACTTTAAAAATCAATAGATGTTGGCACTGTATCTGATCATGTTCACCTCTGACGGGAGAGCATCCCCCGTGTTTGGAAAAGAGCAGGTGGCTGTGATATCTCTGCCAATCACCAGCTACCCTCTAAAGCACACATAGCTCTGATGTCCCCCTCTCAAAAACATCAAACGTTACTCCTTAACAATCTGTAGATGATCATGTCTGCTGAACAAACAGGTATCGCTAGCTAAGCAGAAGCGAGGTGCACTCCAACACGTGGCGAGAGGTAGAGCGACTTGAACAGAGATTGGTGTGTGAATGAGGAAGGCCCCGCCCCCTGCTCTTGGCCCACAGCCACTCTGTTGGATTTGCATAAATTCATCGGTACCACAAGTGAACTCTGGTACTTAATACGATGAGAGAAGTCACAAAATCAACTGGAAAGTTCAAGCAAATTATAGAAAAAAAACAGATCTAAATCCGTTAAGTAATTCTCTCGTGAGAAAGGGACAGACATACAGACAGAACGCGCTTGGACCACGACATTTTTAAAACTGTTTCTTAGCAAGCACCTATGGGCCAAGGGTAATCTGCATTCCAAATTTCAAGTCCCAACTCCTCATGGTTCGGTAGATTTCGTGATGAGTGAGTCAGTGGTATTTGGCTTTTATATTTATAGATATATAAATCACCATTCATGGCAGGGGCACTAAACTGGTGAGGGTTCACCCTGAGAAAGGTGAGGTTGCTGGCTGAGAATTGTGGCATTATGTGGTAAAGCTGCACTATAAGTGAGCTGTGGAGGGCTATTCTGTCTTAGTTTCATACCCTTATGGTCCCTTAAGTGATACCCACCCTGCCTGCTTACATGGCACTTCTGGACATGTCGCTGTGTGCATGTTCACCCTGATTTTTTTTTTTTCATCCCCATAAATTAGTTGCAGGGTAGCCCAGTGGTTAGTTCAGAAGCCGTTCAGCTCTAGGGATCATTCTTCAATTGCTGATCTGATTTACTGTCTCTCTGTGTAGCATTAACTTGCTCTCCCCATGTCAGTGTTTTCTCTACCTTCCTTACGTTTTGAGGAGACACATGGTAGACAAATTGGCAAATCTGAATTATCTTGGATTACTGAGTTGTGAGCATTTTGGACTCTCATCTCAACAAGTGCTGCTGTGTGTCCAGTGCTGCCAGGATGAGCTCAGGCTCCTGTGACCCTGTAATGCCAAAAAGAATGACAGTAATTATAAATACTGTATATGGAGTGACAGCAGGACAGTGGTTAACGTCACCTCTCAAGCCCTTTTCTCAACATAAAAAACCCATCAGGCACTTTGATGTTAGAAATGAGGACATGTATGGCTGGATGGGGTTTGTCAACCACTGGGTCGCGGCCAGCCTTTGGGTCAGCTGCTGTTGTTTATATTGGTAGTTGTTTGCGGTGGGTCGCTGCTCCAAAAGTCAAGCTCCACAAAGCCTCCTCCCCGCCACTGTCATGATCGCACTCGATTCACTAAGTGGGGACTCCACCCCCCACAAGGCACTGCAGAGGGGGATCCCCCACTTTCTCTGATGATCATGCTGGATTCGCCGAGGGGGAACCCCTTGCCTGCTCTTAAAGTTGTGTTCAGTTAAACAAGGGGGAACACCACCCTCCAAAGCAATAACAATCAAACTCCATTCACTGAGGACCGCCCCCCCCCCCAGCCTGCTCTGACAATCGCACCCAATTCACCGAGGGGGATGGTGGGTCATGAAGACTCTTGAATGGGGGGAAAAAAGTGGGATGCAACACCAAAAAGGTTGACTAGTTTTCTCCGTGTTGAGTGCGTGCGAATGTGCACTGACTGGCATCCCACCCCGGGTTTATTCCAGTTTTGCGGGTGGTACATCTCCACGCGTCTCTGCAATGGCATAAAGGCAATCCAGAAATGAAAGAACGCCGGCACAGTTATTCACTGGACTGCCATTTGTTCAGCCTACAGTTGGCATCCACTGTCTGCCTGCCAATAAGCCTTTTATCAGCGCTGCCCAAAATTAAAACATGGCCTGTGTATTTTGGTTACCTCGGCAACAAGTGTGACCGACTTTGTGCGGAGCCGATTTTATTTTGGGAAGCAGGAAGTGTGGGAGCCAAAAAGTGAAGTGTTTGCATCGGGCCTCTCGGGTGACTGCTGCTCCTTCCCTGTCTCCATGCCTGTGATCCGACATTCCGGCTCTCTGGGATGTGTGCCAGGAAGAGCAGACAGAACGGACTGCGACCTCTGTGTCCTGACTCTTTCTTGCTTATTTGCCCTACGTGGCATTGGGCACTGAGTAGCAACAACCAGACACCTGTTGGGCTTGATTTAGGGTGGACCCAGAGTGGCGCTGGTGTGCCATTCCCTGTCTGCCCAGATGGCTGGTGAGCAGTGACCTCCCTGCCGTGCATGTCCCTTATCAGTGCATTGGCATCCCATCCTGTGTGAGGAGGCCCAATCGCTGCTGGCATGTGGCGCCTTTGACACTGGGTGAGGAAATGTTTGATCTGCAGTTTAATGTATCATATTAGTGGTGTGGGGTGGCACAGTAGTGCAGTGCTTAATGCTGCTATCTCAAAATGGCAAATGCCTGGGTACAAATTAGTGCCTGGCCAATGCCATTCTGGAGACTGCACATTCTGCCCGTATCTGTGTTTGAGATTGGACAGCCCAAAGATACATGTGTTACATTAATTGGTGTCTGTTAATTTGTGCTTGTGGTGAGGGACTGGCATCCCATCTTGGTTTAGTTCCGGTCTTGAGACAAGTGTGGCCAGGATAGACTTAAAAAGGCTGACATGGACTAAGTGACTTCAGAAAATGGAGGACTGGATAGTTTGCAAAGAACCTTCACTGAGTGATCATTATGAGTGATACAATATAAAATTAAAGCTTAGAGACTGTAATAGTCATGGCATGTCCATCACTGTAATGGTGCGTTGGGATCCACACACAGACCACAGGGTAAGTGCCCCCTGCTGGCCATGTCGATTCCTTTCTTCCAGCAGCAACCCAAGCTCTCCCTGGTTGATCTTCTGTCCAAGTACTGGCCAGGCCTGACCATGCCTACCTTCAGGTGGATGATCTGTTCTGAGGCTGCTGGATCATAAGGGCCCTATAACGTATTATATAGCACCTTTCACATCTGCGTATCACTAGTCATGGTGCTGGAGAGTGGTGACGAGTATTAGCACATTAGATTGATTAGATTTCTTGATATTTTTTAGTTTATAATTTAAAAACGGAATAAGAATCTGAAAATCTAACAACATCACATTAAAGTTTGATAATTCTGAAAAGAATGATACCAAACAAATGTATGTAGGTTTTAAAATAAGCCTGATTTCAAGTGTGACAAAAAACGTCACATAAAATCGTTGCACTTTTAGGTTTAGGATTTTATATATAGAGAGTAGATATAATAAAAAATATAGATGTGATATGAGCGATTCCTGACTTTTTCTTTAGAAGATTGGAACAATCTGGGCAAGAATGGGCCATTCAGCCCAACAAAGCTCACCAGTTCTGTCCACCTAATGCTTCTAAAATAACATCAAGTCAAGTGTTGAAAGTCCCCCAAGTCCTCTTGTCCACCAGGCTACTTGGTCGCTTATTCCATGTGTCTGTGGTTCTCTTTGTAAAGAAAATCTTCCTATTTTTGTGTGAAATTTACCCTTCACAAGTTTCCAACTGTGTCCTTGTGTTTTTTCTTTTGGTGCCCATTACTGGGTTATTCTTTATGTTGTTGTGAAGTGGCCAGAATTATGTGAGGCTTAGCATGATATTCTGCCTTATTATGTTTTCCTCCTCCTCTTACTACTACTACTTCTTTGAATATTATTATTAGAGATTAGAGATCTGTATTGCCAGTTGCACTGCAAGAGCATAATGAAGTGCTTGTGCCGCCATTGTGGTGATATGTGAAGAAATACAGTAAATAAATAAGAGTAGCAGAAGATAAATGCATGAATAAGTAAACAGGACAAATAAATACAGTAAATAAGATTTGAGTTAGAAAAAAGTAACATACAGTCCACTGCCACATAAACCAGCAGGTGGGTACAGCACATATTACAGAACAGGCAGGGTCAGGTCACTGAAGCGGGTAATGCCATTGGCAGGGCTTCGATAGAGCTTCCCAGAAGGCAGTAGTGCAAACTGGGGATGAGCTGGGACAGCTGTCATTAGAGATGATGGATTTTGGTTGAGTAGATGGTATGAAACTGTGGAAGGTCAGCCCCTCTGATTTTCGAAGCTGTACGGACAGTCCTTTTAAGGAGTTTGCCAACCTGGTAAGTCAGGTGACCAAACCACATCTGGTCAGGATGCTTTCAATAGTGCAGTGGTAGACGTTCATCAGTATTTTGGTTTCCATCCCAAAGCACTTTACCCTCCTCAGGAATAAAAACACCTTTTTAAGAATGCAGGGCAGTGTTGACCAACCACGAAATGCAATCGGTGATCTGGACACCCAGGAACCTGAAGCTGCACTGGGGGAGTCATTGATGTGGGGGGGTGCAGCGTGGCTGCCTTTGTTCTTCCTGAAGTCAGCAATGACCTGTCTTGTCAACATTCAGGGAGAGGTTATTGTTATGGCACCCTACAGTCAGGCCTTTTACCTCCCTCCTGTAAGCAGCTTCATCCTTGTCACTGGTGAGGCCAGGCATGGTGGTGTCATCCACAAACTTGATTATGTGTATTATTAATATTATTATTATCTCTCTATTATACAGGGAATCGGGAAATGTTGGAACTAGGTGTTGGTGACCCTGGGGTGTCGGCAGTTGTTGGTGACTTCGTTTAGGACCTCTTGCCATTAGTTATAATGGAGCAGTGGAGTTGTGCATGATGAGCGTTTGCTGTGAAAGCCTTTAATAAGAATGGTGATAGTGTGACTGCTGCTCAAAGGGAATTTCAGTGTCATTACCAGTTAGGACATCACGATCGTGTCCTGTCTGCTCATGTGATTTACAACATGGGTGCGTAATTTCAAAGAAATGGATTCAGCCTTAAGAAAGAAGTCCTCAGGTGGAGCCACTTTGCATAGTGCCCGACAATCGATGGCAGCTATTCAATGATTGTTTGGAAGGTAATAATAATAATAATAATAATACATTTTATTTATATAACGCCTTTCCCATGCTCACTTCACGCAACGGTGACATTCCATGGCCTCCAAGACCCCCAGACCTCACTGTTTTGTGATTTTATTTATTTTTTTCTGTGGGGCCATCTTAAAACAAAGTGAATCATCCAATAAACGAGAAAGAGAAAATATCCCAAATAATACGTGATCAGAAATGCAAAAAAGCTACTTTTATGGAATGTAAGTTAAAGGATAAAGTAATTCATAAATGTTATTTTTCATGAGGCATTAAGAGTGAAATCCAGAGAGGCCCTTGAAGAAACCCTGGCGCACATTGGGGCGACGGTTCAGTGACCTGAAGCTTACAGCCAAGACAAGGCTGGAGTGACTTTGGGAAAGTGTCAAGAGAGTCCTAGAGTGAGCCAGCCAGAGCCCAGTCTTGAACTCCATAGACTTTGAGAGGAGAGACCTGACAATGAGAGTTTACAGACGCTACCTGTCCAATCTAACAGAGCCTTAGAGGATGTGCAAGGAAAAATGGGATACGCTGCCCAAATCCAGGGGTGCAAAGCTTGTTGAGACAAACTTAGAAGACTCAGTGCTGGAATTGCTGCCAAGGGAACTTTGACAAAGTTCTGAATTGATGGTCTGTATACTTCTACAGTTTTTTTTTTATAAATTTGCAAACCTTTCTGAAGACATGTTGTCACTTTTGTCATCATGGGTTACTGAGTGTAGATTGATGGGCAGAAATGGAAAATTGATATAAGTGGCACCCTGTGATGTTCCTGCTTTGCACCCCTAGGACAGACTCCAGCCCCTCTGTAACCCTGGTCTGGATCAAGTGGGTTAAAAAATGACGTGACATGATATAAATTAGCTTAAAAAATGAACAAAAAGAACTTGATGAAAATTGTAACATTGCATTGATTACTGGGATCCACATTCAGACCACAGGGTGAGCGCCCCCTGCTGGCCTCACCAACACCTTTTCCATTATATGGTGTTCTGCGTATTCAAACATCGTAACAACATGTTGACATGAAGTTGGACAGGGCTGTGTGTAACGCTGATTTAATGAGACACTAATAGACAGAAGTGGTAATAAACAGGATACTCCTACAGCATTCACTAAAGTTTGGATTGACATCATAATATCAATTCCATCAGACTTGACAGACCAGGCCTGAGTGTCCGGGTAGGTAATTCGACTTGTGGGGGCATTCCTGTTGAACATCCCAACTAGGATCTTGGAAATTCTGACTCCCCAGTTCAAATGGAACACAGCATTAGCCCCTGAGCTCTGGGCATCCAGCGTCCAATCTGTGAAACCCCACCTGTTCAATGCACTTGGGCATCTAGCCCTGAATGTTCACAAGCCAAGCCCTTGTTCCTCCTGTTTCGGTGGTCTGACAAAGCTCTTTGACCCTACAAAAACCCTAAAGGAGTCCCTCATGCACCCCCCCCCCCCCAATTTTTCTATCCACTTTATTGAGGGGGGGGGGGGGGGGCTTTCTAAGCCCTTAATAAGTGTAAAGCTAAAGCTGGGAGTGACAAGTGCCCACCATGGCTGGTTGAACATTACACGTGCCGCTTTGAATCAACTTAATGTGTCTGTGTCAAGTGTAAATGGACGTACTGTGATTAAAGTGTTGATAATTTTGGGTGAGATTACTTGAAATAGGTGAATAATAACAACAGTCCCTGTTTTAATAAGAAAATAAACACAATGGCTCAATTCATTAATTTAATGTGACACTTGAAAGATTTATGTCAATATATCTACGAATCAGAGGCGTGAGGGGTTCACAGCCCCCCTAGAGACAAGCCGTGCCCACTCTGCGAAATGCTTTGTCTGTCCAATGAAAACCCTGGAGAAGAATAACATTTGATTTTCAAAGCTGAGTTGCTTTCCAATCGGCCCGTTTGAATTTGCGGCGTATCCGTCAGTGTCTCCTCCACTAGACAGACACCGTGCTGCTCACAGTTCACTTCGCCGCACATTTTGCAGCACGTTTTGAACTTGTTGACCGCATTCTTTAATTAAAACAGCGTATACGTTCCATTCTTCTGTTATTTTCTGGTTGGTAACACCAAAGGCTATGCATAGGTGGCTTATTAAAAAGCAGACATCTCCAACCTCTGGCCCTCCGCAAGCTGCTGGCTCCACGGTTGAGCTCAGCACCGCAGCTACCAACACGGAACACAACGCACCCACATCGGGAACTGGCACTCCAAAAGATGTAGATAAGCCTACACAATCCTCCAGCTCTGCGCCCGTGTCGGGTACTCCAAACCTCTGCCTTCAACAAAATATACAGTCCGGTCTGCCTGACTTAAATATGGATAGCCCATCCCAGCCCATTTTAATTAATTATCCCAAGCGCGCATTCGGAAAGACACTCAGATGTTTTAGTGCAAGCTGGTATCAGTCTCGACCATGGCTTGAATATTCTGTTGTCCGTGATGGCAGCTTTTGCTTTGCCTGCCGCAAATTTAGTGTTTCCAATTCGGACCGCGAGGACATATTCACCAAACACGGCTACACTAATTGGAAAAAAGCTCTAGGAAAAAGACGGTGGCGACTTCCACAAACACGCGTCTAGTATCCCGCACGTCAGAGCCATGTCTGCATCACAGCACTCATCATTGGTGTGTCTTCAGCTGCATGCGAAAGCTCTTTCTCCACTCCGCCGAACAATGTTGCATTCAAGGAAGAGAAATTTAGTCATTCTGGCACATGAGAAAAACATCACAGAAAATCTAGACATGAATGAATTTATTTCAGAATTTGCCAAGAGCAACCGCAAACTGGTCCTGTAGATAATATCCAGGTTAAACACTGGAAACTGATGTCCTATAGCCTCCCATGACTACAATAAGCCACGTTTCTGTTCTTGCTCTCATATGTTGTATACATTTGACTTTATTGATATTTACCTTGTAGATGTAGTTCTATATTTGTTCACAAAAAATAATAATACAAGTTCCATTGCCTCTGTTAATTTTATTAAACAATAGGTTATGATTTATGCCACAATTTTTGCTTTTATATGTTATATAAAACTATGTTGTTATTATTATTTGACCCCCCTACAAAAATGGGGATGGATAGAAGGATGGATATTTTTTGCCCCCCAAGACAAGCCAAATGCCCACCCACACATGATGTTCTGGTCACACCTCTGCTACGAACAGCTACATAATATCAACAAAGCCTGACCGGTTAAAGTTAAAATAACTTTGATATACAAAATAAATAAAAGATTAAAAGATTTCTGAGGAAGGCGCAATATAAAAAAACGATTTTAATTGCTTTGGGGGCTGGATGAAAGTTTATATTATTATTATTATTATTATTATTGTAATGACGATGAGCGTTTTCTTCCACGTGATGCGGTCTGCGTGAATCACTTCGCTCTCCCAGTCCCAGCTCGCCGCTCCCCAGCCACACAGACAAGTTCGGTGACAGTCGCTAACAGCTGTGATTGTGAGCTCAGCTGTCGTGCCACGAGACCCCGGAGCTGAAGAGTCGCTAAGCGGTGCACATCTCAACATGGGAACCAAGATGTCGTAACTTTCTGTCGTCAGAAAAGGTAAAATCAGAAGCGGGTGCGCTGCGCGGATCCCGATGTCGGAGGTTCAGGCTCGTGAGGATCAGGTGCGGAGAATCTAAACGGGAGGGATGTGCGCGCGCCGCGTTCCCGTTGCTTCACTGACCTCTGCGGCCACGCGGGGCGTTTTGTGTACGCGCACCGGAAACGCGCTAGGAACACGGTGGTCAGCTGGTTCGGTCCGCATTTCATTTGATTGGGGAAAAAGTCAGGGTCAGGACGGGAGACCTTTACAGGGGTAATTAAATGTCCGATGCACACAGTAATGAGCGGCAGCACATAACGGTGGCGAGGGGTCCAATGTAACATGTTGTGTTTGTTTTAATGCGGGGGAATATAGCACAGGGCTTCTCATATTCTAAAGCACTCTTTATGTTTCTTTAATTGCACCTTACTGGGTTGGGAGGGGGCGGCACGGTGGCGCAGTGGTAGTGCTGTTGCCTCGCAGTTAGGAGACCCGGGTTCGCTTCCCGGGTCCACCCTGCGTGGAGTTTGCATGTTCTCCCCGTGTCTGCGTGGGTTTCCTCCGGGCACTCCGGTTTCCTCCCACAGTCCAAAGACATGCAGGTTAGGTGGATTGGTGATTCTAAATTGGCCCTAGTGTGTGCTTGGTGTGTGGGTGTGCTTGTGTGTGTCCTGCGGTGGGTTGGCACCCTGCCCGGGATTGGTTCCCTGCCTTGTGCCCTGTGTTGGCTGGGATTGGCTCCAGCAGACCCCCGTGACCCTGTGTTTGGATTCAGCGGGTTGGAAAATGGATGGATGGATGGATGGGTTGGGAGGTTCCTCGTAGAAAGGTTGGCTGCTTATTATTTGCCTGATGCCTTTATCCAAGGTGACTTGGTACATCTGCGGTGGGCTGGCACCCTGCCCAGGGTTTGTTTCCTGCCTTGCACCCTGTGTTGGCTGGGATTGGCTCCAGCAGACCCCCGTGACCCTTTCCAGGCCATGGACCCCAAATTTCGATGTTTTGTTCTCCGAGCCACGTAGTTCTCACTTTTGTCTTATGGCCCGGTGCTCCATCATGTTGGTCACCAAATATGTTGTTGGATGGTTGGCAGAAGTTGCTCTCGGTTGATGTTTTGGTCCCATTCTTCATTCATGGCTGTGTTCTTAGGCCAAATTGTGAGTGAGCCCTGCACTCCCTTGGCTGACATGAATGGTCTCAGGATGCTTTACTGTTGGCATGACACTGGACTGATGGTAGCGCCGCTCACCTTTTCTTCTTTCTGGATTCATCCGAGAAAATGACTTTTCCCCAGCAGTCTAATCCCAGAATATCAGTCTGTCCCTGTTGTCTTTCTTGTCTTCTTTGCTGCCCTTCTTGACACCCACCAGGCCATCCTCCAAAAGTCTTCACCTCACTCACACCTGCCTACTGCCTTCCTGAGCAAGCTCTGCACTGCTGGTGCCTGCAGCTGAATCGACTTTAGGAGACACTCCTGGCGGTTGTTGGCCTTTCTTGGGTGCCCTGACACCTTCTTCACCCCTCTATTGTAACTCAGTGAGCGTGACAGAGTGACCTCCAGCCTTGTCCTCGTGGATATTCTCACCTGTGCTAACGAGAGGATCACTGAAATGACGTCAGTAGATCTTTTGGTGGCAGGGCTGACATGCGGTGGTTTTTTGGGATGAAGTTCATTTTCATGGCAGAGAGGGACTGAGCAATTAATTGCAATTCATCTGATTGCTTGTCAGAACATTCTGGAGTCGATGCAAATTGCCATCATAAAAACTGAGGGAGCAAACTTTGTGAAAATTCATATTTGTATCATTCTCAAAACTTGTGACCACGACTGCACATTTAATGTAACCCATGGCCATGCATGTGCCAACTTTATGCATGGCAACTTCAGATGTGATTTTTCTAGCTTCATAATTCCTCCTTCTGCATTTTACAGGACATTTACGAGGACATCTCTGATCATGTCGAGCAGATTCACGCCTTGCTAGAGACGGAGTTTTCCCTGAAGCTTCTCTCCTACTCGGTCAACATCATCGTGGACATCCACACCGTGCAACTCCTGTGGCATCAGCTTCGCGTTTCTGTCCTCGTCCTCAAGGAACGAGTCCTGCAGGGTCTCCAGGACTCCAACGGAAACTACACCCGCCAGACAGACATACTGCAGGCTTTCTCAGAAGATAAGAATGAGGTAAGGTGGTAGTCGTGGGGGTGGTAGTTTGGTGCTCCTGGATTTTCTTGTGGGACAGGCTGGTGTGGGTTAATAATTCCTGCCTGTTTAACTGGATGGAGCAATGGTGGATATTTTGGGCCCTTGTTTTATACCAGTATTTTAATAGAACTGGAATTTGTCGGTGTTAGTAACATATTGCCCTATGACAGAGGAATCACATTTAAAAAAAGAAAGATCAGTCATGCATGATGACCTGCTGACATTAGGATGTACAAATGTGACAGCTGTCTTCAATGGGGTCAGGGTGAAGGCGGCCATATTATCCAGCGCTGACCTCACCTGCTGTTTGGTGGCCTTCCCACAAAGTCAGAGTTAATTTCTACCAACTCCCCCTCACTTTACTCTTCACTGTCCCACCCTTTCTGGCATGTCACATCTGCCTTACACCTCTCTGCAAAACGGAGTACCTCACAACACATCCTGACTTTGTTTGAATTGACCGCCAAATTCTTCTTGTATTAGCAGACGTATCCCACCAGGCCCCAGCACTTCCTTCACCACCTGGTCCCACATTTTATGCCTTGTCCATCTGTCTCCCCCTATTCTTCTGTTTATTTAATCAGATGTGGTCTTCTTTGACTCCATTCCCATGTATTGTATCTTCACCTGGATCCGTAAGTACCTTCCTTAAGGTCCTCCTAGCCCTCCTCATGTCACCAGGTACCTCTCACCTGGCTCAGCTCACCCCTGTGTTTTACTGGCATCCCCTTCCTTCTCAAGTACCCCTCACCTGGCCTCACCTTTTACTAAGCTTCCCTTGGTTTCTCAGACTCTTTTTATATAATTAGACACATTCTGCCTTGCTCCTCTTCTTCATGTTGCGTTGAGTACCACCCACCAGACCCCCACCTTTTCCTGTATCATCCTGCTATTAAACTAAACAGCCCCCCTGCGCTCCACCTCTTCCTACATTGAGTGTCTATGTCTGATTGACCCCCTCCTGCCTCACATTATCAGACACATCCCACCCCTCTTCCCATTGTACTACTCCAGTCCACCTGACCCCAGATCTTCCTGCACTGTCCATCTGCCTGTCCCAGGATTGTTACACCCCTGCATGTATTATCAGACCCATCTCTCCTTGTATCATATCCTCCCTAACCAAATCAATAAGTACCCCCCTTAAGACTCCAGCCCTCCTCATATCACCAGGTACCTCCTGCCCAGCCCGACTAACCCCCTGTATTATACTGTCCCTCCCTAAATTACTAAGTACCTCTCACCTGGCCTCACATTTTCCTAAAGTGTCTGCCTTACCTTCCCAGGACCCCTCCAACCTTTTCTATTATCAGACACGTCCCAACTGGCACCTCCTTTGTGCCTCGCTGAGTCCCTGCCAGCAGAGCCCACCTCTCCTTGTATCACCCAGCTGTGGTCTACATTACTAAGCCCCTCCTTAGCCCTCCAATTTCCTACATCGCATTCCTGTCTCTGAATGTCTCCTTTCACCTCATATTATCAGACATATCCCACCTGCCTTCATATTGTACACGTCACTCTACAGCAATGAACTATTCCCTTTTGGCCTAGTCCCCCCCACCCACAATGTCTGACCACACCCCCCAGGTATCTCCTACATGGCCCCACCTCTCCCTGTCGGTAACATTATCAGACGCATTCTGCCTGGCACCTGGAACGTGAAGGGTCCAGTCGCATGACCTCTGGAGATCCACGACTTGGGGGCTCCGTCGAGCATCCAATTGGATTTCACATTTAGGTCACTTGGTTTGCTCCAAAGTCTTCATTATTTAAGTCAGATTACCCTCCCAAAACCCTAACCACAGTGTAACTGGGCGTAACATGTAATATCAGTGACGTATCACAAAGTGGAGTAGAGGTCTGCAGCTGGACTGTATTGCCTAGGTCACCCTGCACCCTGTCTGTTCATTACCGAGACCCCTTCTCCTGGCCCCACCATATAAAACTCCACATCCAAGGATTATTTTGACAAGGGGGAATCAATAAACAGGAGATGAATACGTGAGCTGAGAAACGTTTAATAGAAAGCAAACAGGTCAGTGCAGAAAGAGGCAGACAAAATACGAGGTTTAACACGAGAAGCAAAGTCGAGGGCAGAACGTCGTTCAATACACCAAAACAAAACCTGACACTCAGGCCTACTTGTTTGAAAAGTTAACTAACAGCAGAATTGTTTTTATTGAATTTTATCCGGCTGCGGGATGTTGAAACCACCGCCATACTTATACTGTGTGATGTAACCAGTGAGACTGTTGTGGTCACGTGACGGCTGCTAATGTGTTGGCATAAACAGAAAATGAGACAGGAAATAACAAATGAACCCTTCTCAAAATACCCTGAATCGAAAATAAAACCTTAAACACAAAATCATTCGATAGATCAAAATATACACTTATACTGCATTAATTACTACGCCCACCTCTTCTGTTTTTCTCTCATTGGGTGTCTCCGGATACATTCCACCTGGTCCCACCCCTTCCCCTATTGTACCACCCTCTCTGAATTAAAAGAACGCCTCCCATCTGGCTGTTGCTCTCCCTACATCACCAAGCACCTCCCACCTTTCACCCCCTCCTCTTCTTGTTTAGCCCGCCTACTGCTTTCTGGATCTTTCTCTTGTTTTTTTGTTTTTTTTATTAAATTTATTAAAAGCATATACCACTCCATACAATAAAGTCAAACCTAACAAAACTAAAATCAAATCAACGTGGAGGTTGGGCAAGATCGAAAAAAAAATGTTCAAATGACAACTCATGTCCATGCGTTTTCAAATAGTGACGCTGTCATGCATGGATGTGTGTGTGCATGCGCAAGAGAGGCAGAGACAGATTTGATGTCATTCAAGTGGTTACTGGAATATAAAATAAACACTTAAACAAAGGTATAACAAAACAAGTAGATAGATAGATAAATAGATATTTTATTAATTCCCAAGGGGAAATTCACAAGTGTGCTTTTATTCAAGAATAAAACCGAATAACAAAAAATTCAATTGACAGCAAGATACCAAGAAGACATGATTCACCAGCATTTGTGTGTCTGCTTATATCTCTTCAACGCTAAGTTGCAAAAATTTGCACTGGCTGTTACCGACTCAAATCAAATGTATGTTTTTATTATATTATAGTAATAATAATAATAACAGCTCACTACTCAAAATGGTAAAAGTGGGGAAGACCCAGGCTCGAACCCGCAACCTCTTGACTATGAGGCCACAGTTCTTACCTCTGCACCAGCCAAGCAGACGTGTCGACTTTCTGTCGATTGATATTTGGGCTTCAGTTTTTACTCATTGACAGCAACACGTAAATTGAATGATTTCTGTTTTTTGGGTTATATTCTTGAATCAAAGCACACTTGTTTCGTTATACCTTTTGTAAAAGTGTTTATTTGATATTTGGACTTTAGTCTTCACACGTTATACACTTCATGTCATTCTTATTACTATAACACAAAAAAAGTTTCTGTTTTAGTTTTGTGTTCAACATTTCTTGCCTCACATTTCCTGTCATCCTACATTTGGACAGATCGTTGCAGGCACGGAACACAAATGAAATGTGTTTATTCCAAATAACGAGATATTATTTACCCTCAACAACTCCTAACACCAAACTCCCAGATAAAGAGACCTCAGCTCTTAGAATTTTGCGTCTGACTTGTCTTCACCTGCCTCGTCTGTGGGATAAGTGAGCAGTCTGCTTGCTGCTTATGCTGATCGACATATTTGTGGTGGCGCAGTGGTAGTGCTGCTGCTTTGCAGTAAGGAGATTGTGGGTTCGCTTTCCGGGTCCTTCCTTTGTGGAGAGCGCTTTGAGTAGTGAGAAAGCGCTATATAAATGTAAAGAATTATTATTAAAGGCGCTGATGATGAGGTGCGAGGGAATTTAAGGTGGCCTGGCATTACGACTTTTTTCATAGGCTTCAGGGATTCTAATATTAAATACATTTTTTTTTTCTTGATTCCTCGGGATGAGCAAAAACAAAATAAATTTTGCCAAAATAATTTAAAGCTGTGAGAAATCTCTATAAATAAACTCTCCACGTTAACAAAAAATTACATGAAATACACATCCAACCCAACACCATTACAGCAGTATTGCCTTTTTGTGTTATAAGACTTGCGTTTCATCTCTTGGCCCTACACTCTTTGGCCTTTTCAACATCGTGTGGCACAACTGCCTCTCATAGTAAAGTACCTCCTATGTGTCCCTACCCTAAGGTCTAAAGTCAGGCAAACTTTATTTTGCCCGAACACGAAATTCGATTGATCATGTGCCTTACAGTTTAGTCAGGTGGCCTCAGCAGTCTGCAGGGCATCTGACCGTGGCAGCCAATCTTTGGCTGGAGCATCCATGTGCCTTCTGTGCCAGTGATCATTGAGCTGAAGTGAAGGCTCTCTGACAGGGTGGCATTACTTACCTGAAAGAGACAGCATGATGGATGAAATAAACACGAGATATGCAAAGGCAAAACCAAAAATCAAAGCAATGTGTTATTTTCAAAGCCAAAATGAGATAAAAAAATTAAAAGTCGTGGGCAAGGGCAACAGTTTGTGAATTGTGAAATCAGAAATGAAGATGTTCAGAAATGGCAAAGTGGTTTGTTATCAGCAAACTCGGATAGAAAATGGCCACCGAGACACTCTTTTAAACCATCATCTAATGGACCCACCTGAATTCGTGAGTGTTAAAGCCACTGTGAACCAGCACCCATGTCATGACGATGGGATCCACGAAATGTCATTGACTTTTGAATAAACAAAATGGCATTGTGGCAAAACACTAATCACTCACCTTAATAAGAAGATAAGTGCCTGTGTGTCTGTCCGGTTGCTATGCTTCTGTTATTCCAACAGATGGCTCAGCACCCACATTTGTAGTAAAAAGTCTTGGGTAGTACATTGTTACATATGATAGCTTTGACATAAATTTCCTATTATTGCAAGGTGTTATGGCTATGGAGCAATAATCTTATGTTGGCACTTAAGGTTATTGTGGTCGAAGGGATACATGAGAAATAGCATCGCTCTCTTTCTCTCCCCTGCCATCTTGCCTCTGCAAGTGAGGCAAACCACACTTCGCGAAGTCCCAGTCCTCTGATATGCCAAGAGACAGAGCAAGTCCAGAACAAAATGAACCCCCAGCAGCGATGTAGGGAAGTTTAAATCTGAGATATCTTGTGCAGGTACGGTCCAAATACAACAAACCAGGGATATGATCTTAAACAGTCCCAATATAATAAACCAAAGGTATGATGTAAAGTGCGCATACTGTATAATTGATGGAAGAAATTTCAACATAATAATTAAGTTACTTTGTGGTTGCCACTGTCAATAGCTAGTTACTGTATGGTAGCCAAAATGTAGCCATAAGTAGCCAAAATGTACATATAATTAATGAAAGAGATATCAATATAATAATTGAAACTGAATTGAAAAAAAGAAAGGGGTGGTCAAAGCAGAATCTTCTTTGCCTTACCAGAGCACAGTGTGACTCGTGATCATGTTTCAAAAGAATGTCGGGATCCATCTTCTTAGCTCGTTGTCTGCTTCACCCAGAGAACTAAAAAAGTAAAACTTCAATAATCACTTTCAGTTTGTCCGAGGCTGTCTCTTATTTCAGCTCTATGTAAGCACTGTTTGTTTCTGTAAAATGCGGCACGTTTAGCAGCTGTTACAGGAGAGAAATCTGGGAAAATACAAATATGGTTATTTTAAAATATAATCTCCTCTTTTCAATCTAAGAAGATACTTCATGTTTTCTTTGGCCTGTAGTTTGTCAGAACAGGCTATCAGGCTTTTCAGTTTGGAGGCATCTGATCCATGTATACGGTAGGCTTCCGAGATCACGTTGTCTGTTTTAATGTCCTCTGTCGTTATTTTAGAGAATGGTTTGGCTATGAATTTTACTGGGTTTTGACTTTCAATTCTGATGCTGTTCCTTCTATATCTGTCTTCCAGCCCAGCCAGTTTGTCAGCAAGCACTTTGCATTCTAATTTTGCAGCCATTGCTTTTTCATCCACAGCTGAAGTCGATTGTTCAACTATTACAATACGAGTCGTAAAATTTTGTTTAACATCTTTAATCTTTTACTCTCTAAATTACTCGTATTTTTGTGTATTTTTTTCATCAATTTTTAATAGCATTTCTGTAAAAGTCGTAGTAGGCCTTTTATTTCCTGAAACTGTTTTTCATTTTTCTCATTTAGGCCCTTTATTTCTTTCTTTATATCCCTTATATCTCTATTGTCTGCCTTTATATTTTTATATCATTTTTGTTCCTCCCGATTGCGACAATCATTACCTTCAGCTTGGAAAGTGCGTTTCAAACATCCACGTGCTTCGCAGGCAGAGTTGAGAGTCCAGTGAGGGATGATGTGGCAAACTCATGGGGTTTAGTTGTAGTTGACAGTGGGGATAAAAAGGCCGTGCTCAGCTCCAATGATCCTCCTGGAATCGATGAATGCTCCTTGCCCTCCTCGCTCTCAGTTTCGCTCCCGCTAACTCTCTCGGCTGGAGACGATGCTGCAGTGTCAGGTCCTGGTAGGTCTCTACCTTCGCCCATCTGTTCCTGGTCAGTCTCTTGAAGGCCATACCATGAACTTGGGGCTGGTTCAGACTTTGGAGCTTTTGCCCACCGCAGTTAATGTAATATATTCACCCATTAAATCTTAACACTCCAGAGATCTTATTATCTTTAGATGCAGAAAAAGCATTTGATATGGTTGAATGGGACACCCTTTTCACCACATTGCACATCTTTGTGTTCGGCCCAAACAAATGTGCATGGATCAAACTACTTTATGCTAGTTCAGAAGCCTCAGTTCATATTTTCAATATTATTTCAAACTACTTCAAACTAGAATGTGGTACTCAACAAGAATGTCCCTTATCACCTTTGCTGTTTGCAATTGCCATTGAACCATTGGCTGTATAGATCTGAAATGCATCAGAGATGAAGGGGATTTTTAGAGGAAGACTTGAACAGAAAATATCACTATATGTAGATGATATGGTATTGTATATATCTGACACGCAAAATTCCATGCCAGCAGTACTAAAAGCATTAGAAGATTTTTCAAAAGATATCTGGACTCAAAATTAATTTGAATAAAAACATTCCTTTTCCTGTGAATTCTCTAGCACACAATATTGGACTACATACCTTCCCGTTTATCTTAGCAGATCCGTTTAAATATGAAGGGTGTGGACGCTAGGGGTCACTGTTGCCCCTTAAACCCAGCAGACAGACACCAGGACACAGGGTAAAATCACTAAGAACATTTTTATTCTTTCTCTTCTTTCTCAATGCCCTCCAAGCACCACAGGTGTACAGGCAAGTAAACACAATTCTCAATCAATACAATATTTTTTTCCTGTATTTTCTGCTCCGCACCTCCCAGCAAGCATTATCTACCTCCTCCTGACTCAGGCTCGCTTGCTGGGTTTTCAGCAGTCCTTTATATAGTCCCTGACCTGGAAGTGCTTCTGCTCTTCCATCCACGTGACCTGCCAGCACTTCCAGGTCAGATGGAGAAATCAAGTTTTTAATTTACCCAGAAGTACCTCAGGGCTTCCGTTCCCGTGACCAGGCTCAGTGAGAACCTTGTCTCCCAATGTCCCACAGCGTCCCTTGGCAGCACCCATGGTACCCAGCAGGGCTGTGATGTCAAACTCCATGTCCCATGGTGCCCTGTGGGAATACGGGGCGCCTCTGCAGTCCTGGGAAGTTGCCATCTAGTGGTAGTGTCCAAAAGTAGCTGCTCTCCCCCATCCTTCCAGTCTCTGGGTGTCCCAGCCATCTGTTACAACGGGTAAATGTCAAAAGTAAATATAAAGTTCTTTCTCAACAAAAGTTTGCTGTCTGCATGGAAAAATGAAACAAAGTGTGACTAGTTGGTCTACCCTCCATCTTACATTAACAAGGAGAATCAACACTGTTAAGATGAACATCCTTCCCAAGCTTCTTTTTCTATATCAAAGCATCCCCATAGACATTAACAAATCATTTTTTAAGAAATTAGTTTCAATCATAACCTCATGTATTTGGAATCTGAAACATCCACACATCCAAAGGGGCGACTGTACAACAAGCTAAAGCGGAAGGTGGCATGGCACTACCTAACTTTCAGTTCTATTACTGGGTGGCAAATATACAAGCTATTAAGACCTGGACATCGATATAAATCAATGAATATACACAGGCCTGGTCTACAGTAGAAATAAAATGTTGCATTACTTCTTTATATTCCCTGCTCCGTGCCCTAATTAATAGAAATTATCGTCAATACACTAATAATCCAATTGTCCTTCAATCTGTCAGAATAAGGAACCAATGTAGGAAGCACTTTTAAGACAGAGAAGGTTTTAAATGCTGCACCTCTACATGACAGCCACCTTTTTTCCATCCTCTCAAGCATATAATGTTTGCAAAATGCCCGGATTAAAACACTCAGAAACTTGTACATAGATGATATCTTTGCATCCTACAAACAATTACGCTTCAAATGTAATGTCTCATCCACACAATTCTTCTACTCCTTTCAAACGAGAAGCTTTGCTAAGCAGAACTTGACCAATTTTCCTCACCTACCACCTTGTTCTATTCCAGAGGAAATATTGATCAGTCTGGAAAACTCAGAACCACCACAATTTATAAATTGTCCGTTCCTTTCAAAGATCCCAGGGCACAATGGGGAAAGGATCTGTCACTTAATATTTCAGAAAAGGAGTGGAAGACAGCCATGCACAGAATTCGCTCGAGCTCCATATGCACAAAGCATTCAATTATTTAACCTTTAAACAAAGGCATTTATCTAATCTGTTTTACTCACCTGGAAGAATCCCAGTCCACCACTTTTAAGTCATTGGGTGACTGATGTCCGATACTATGTTAAATTGGAAAAAATCAAATTCTCATTCAGAGGGTCAGTTCAAAACTTTTTAAAAATACGGCAGGATCTAATCAATGACATTTTAGAATAAGCTTCCATTTTGGGGAAAAACATACTCTTCCTTTCTAGCTATTTTTAAAGAGAAGCTGCGGTTGTTGGCTCTCCTCTCTCTCCCTTGAGTGGGGATTGAATTTTGCTGTGTTAAGTTTGACTTGATTGTATAGAATGTTATCTGCTTCTAAATTAAATCAGTAAAAAAAGGATCCATTCAGAACAACGCAGAAATATTTATGCAAAACACAAATCATAACAGTGGCACTGCAGGTGGAGAGTGGACGATGCAAATGGGGGATAGTGTGGGGTGAATCACTTCTGGTTATTCTGCATTTTATCTTTCTCCTTTTAACTTCTTCCTCTTGCTCACTTAGTCCATTGTTTT